>NC_056737.1:965285938-965288438 GCF_019279795.1 Protopterus annectens
CAACTATGGAAAAACTGAATTATTACTCCCCTTCACAAAGGACATAACACCAGTGATCTATCTAACTACCGGCCCATCGACATACTTTCACCTCTATCTAAAATTCTAGAAATGTGTATTCATTCTCAACTGCTAAAACATCTCACAGACCATAACCCACTCATACCCATCCAACATGGTTTTGTCCAGCACACAGTACAACAACAGCCTTACTGTCATTTGCCAGCACTGTATACAAAGCTCTTAATGCAGTCATACTAATATCAGTGGTCCTAATAGACCTATCAAAAGCTTTTGATACAGTGTCCCACTAAAAACTACTTTTACAATTTGAAACCATAAACTGATCCCCACACACTCTAACCTGGTTCCATAACTATCTACACAACAGAAAGCAATCTGTTAGATGGCAAAGCAAGCAATCCGATTACCTAGCCAACAACACAGGCATTCCCCACAGCCCTTGTTTTTTAACATTTTTATTAATAACCTCCATAAGGCATCCCTGCAAAGTACATTTATGAATATGTGGTTGACTAGACAATAATTACATCCTCTAACAACTTCTCAGATCTCCTAAAGTTAACACAAAATGCATTTACTTCCATTGTATCCTGGCTTAACAAAGCTCAACTGCTACTTAATCCCAAAAAAATCAAAACTTTTACTGTTCACAACCAAACCTCTAACTCTAGACTTTAAAATATTCTTTCAAAACAATACAGAGATTGAAATTGTAAAAACAGCTAAACTACTTGGCATCACAACTGATGGCACACTATTCTTTGAGAATCATATATTCAACTCAATCAAAAAGACCCATTTTACACTTGGCAAACTCTTTAGGCATAAACTCTATTTGGACAAGTCTACCAAGCTTAAATTAGCTAATAGTCTCCTTCTACCCTCTCTCCTCTATGGTTGCCCCATTGTCACTACCCTACACACATTTCTCCAGAACAAACTGGAGTTGTGCTACTATAAAATAGCTATGTTTGTCTCCAACATGCCAACTTGCACACATAATTAAATCTATAAACTGGTTTGAGTTCCCTCATTACCAACATTACTCCCAACTTACTCTCACCCACAAACTACTAAATAATCCCAACTACTGCCCATCCCTTCAAACTATAATACAAACACACACCCCTACTCAGTATCTTAGGTCTTCTAACAAATAACTCTTAACCTTAACTAAACCCAGCAAAAGAGCTGGACAATGTCTCTATTCCCATGCCATTCCCAAACTTTGGAATGTGCTCGCTCTCTCCATTACTCAACTAGACTCTTTAAAAACATTTAAATTTGCAGTAAAAGAACACTATCTCAATAACCTTGTCTGCTCTTGTAGTCATATGATTAGACCACCTTAAATGTTTTGACCACTATACAAATGCTTTTACTAACTTAATATAGTTGCAATTTATACTATCGGTCGTCATATCCAATCGCTCTTGTTTTCTTTATTGATGTGACTGAATAAATAGAATTGATTAAGTAGTATTCTTATTTATGAGTATATACAAACAGAATTACTAAAAATTTAACACACTGGGTTTATTTTCTTGTATTGTATACCTCTATAATATGTATTTGTCTTTGTATATCTACTTCAGTTTGCATTATGTAAAAACGTCCTTGACTTTCAAACTTAAGCTGATGTTATGTAAAAATTTCTGTGATTGTATGGAGCTTTTCTAACCGGGCCTCCACTGAAAATGGGTTGTTGGGTCCGGTGGACTTACTTGATCAACAAATGTCAATAAATAAATAAATAAATAAATTTGATTACACTGAAAAAATATAGTGAAAATGTTATCAGTTTTATTATTTATCTACCGGGTAAGTGAACAAGTCATAGATTCCTTTTGTCCATGACCTGAGCCACAAGGGAATATAAGGACAATTTACTGTTGTCAAGTAAGCCGAATATTTTTGAAAGTGGGGGAAAAACAGAGCACCCAAACAATACCCAACACAGAAAAAAAGACAACATGGAAACTACACAAACAGTGACTACAAATGAAATTGAATCTCAGACCCTCTTTCCACAACCTTTCCACTGAGCTGCCATGATTTCAAAAAAAGTGTAGGGTCTCAACAATGGATGCGATTCTAACAAAAGTAGTATATGATTTCTTTTTTTCTCTTACTTTCTGATAAAGTTATTGGGTAGTCTGGAACATCAGTACAGAACTTTGGCATTGCTGCCTCAGGGTTTGGTTCTCTGGTTCAGTTCCCACCAGTACCTTCTGTGTACGCACTGCACATGCTGCAGGTACTCTGATGTCTACTTGGAGGGTTCAGTTCTCAGCAATACCGTCTGTGTACATACTGCACATACTGAAAGTACTCTGATGTCTAGCTGGAGGGTTCAGTTCCCAGAAGTACCATCTCTGTACACACTGCACATACTGCAGGTACTCTGGTGTCTACCTGCAGGCTTCAGTTCCCAGTAATACCTTCCGTGTACATACTGCACATACTGCAGGTACTC
>NC_056737.1:965295938-965358438 GCF_019279795.1 Protopterus annectens
CATCTCATCTCCTTTATCGTCCGTGTGTCCCTCTCCCCTTTCTTTCTTTGAGCTGCCCTAAGTCTTTATCTTTTTCTTCCTATGCCCTAGATTTTGAACATGTCTTTATAGGATAGATATTCTTATGTAAAACATGGCAATCTATGCATATTAATGATACTGTACTGTATATACCTCCCTGTCTTTAAAAAGTATTCATATACACCTCATGTAAGTGGTATATTTAATCAAAACTGTTTGTAAATGATGTAACAGATGTCAGGATGTCTAAATAATGGAACTGTTGTTTATGAATGAAACTGACTAAATGATAAAACAATGCAAATGATGTCCATTATATCTATATAATGGAGCTTTTAACCCCAGGAGACTGCTGAAAAAAGACAGTGCTCAGTTGAATTTCCTGGCAGACAAATGCCAATATATAAATAAATACATTAAAAAAGCGTGAGAAATTGCTTTAAGATAAAGTGTTAAGCAAGAAGGATAACATGAAATCACTGTCTTAGACTTTACAATATAGTTGTACTTATTTCTCAGTTTATTGCTTTGCATCTTTGTACTCCCCCTAGCTTCTCTTGTGTGATTACTACCTTAACTGCACTGCATTTCACAGTTCTAATGTGTCACAGCCTTGATAGTCTGTATATCCCTGTTTTGTATTTTTTTAACTCATAGCAGCAAATATTTATTTTGGAAGTGCATGTGTGCCCTTCTCACTATAAAAAAGGAAGAGGAGAAAGATAGTCTTGAGATGCTTACACAGAAGAAGCAGTGGAAGTGATTTGTCTATTCAGATATTATCCAGCCTGAAAATGTATAGACATTTGATTGCATTAGGACATTGTCTAAACAGATCATGAACTGCTACATGGAATCTCACTGTAGTTTCGAAACCCAGTAGTGCAAGTTCTGAAACTCCATGTAAGTAAGAATGAATGCTCATGTGAGCATACCTTATTCACTATATGTCGGCAGCCTTTTCTATAAGATCATGGTGCAGCTTATGAATATTTGCAGTTTGTTAAGGCACTGACGCACTGACACACAAACACATACATATATATATATATATATATATATATATATATATATATATATATACATATATGTATGTGTGTGTGTGTGTGTGTAGGGAGAGAGCAATGATATCTATATATATCTATATCTATCTATTTATATATATATATATATATATATATATATATATATATATATATATCTATATATATATATATATATATATATATATATATATATATATATATATATATATATATATATAGCCTATATCACATTGTCGATTCTTTAAATGTTCAAATGTCATATCGTTGGCACTATATCATCGAACATTTAAAAGTTGGAATGTTTCAACAGAGATCTCCGTACAGTGCGGAATGGGAAGATTTCCTTTTCTGCACTGTAGTGCAATCTCGGAGTTGGTATATTTAAATAGCGGGGTGTGCAGGGGGGCTTGCCCCCCTGATTAAACTGTTCAGGTAAGTTTTTTCTTTGGTTTATTTTTTTTACATTTTCGAACTTTTAAAAGTTCGATCATATGGTATTGATCATATGATACAAACCAAAAAGAATCACTGTTCCAATGTTCACCAAAACACCAAAAATACAGAACAGATGGAAGAGGCACAAATCCGTAATCCACATGAATTCCTTTATTAAAACGACTCTTCAGTCCAATAAAATGCAGAAACAATAAGTTTGATTATACAGTCCACTAATGCGATTACACCAGCACTGCGTTTTCGTTTAAACCACTTCATGAGATGGAGACAAATGCATACCTACACAAAAAACACTCCTTATATATTCATCAAAATAATTAAACAATTAGTTAATTAAAGGGAACAAGATACTTAAACATTTAAAGGGGTAAGACTTATAATGCATACAACACATACATTAAAATATATTATAATGGATTCCCCCCACACTGACCTAATACATTAATGGATTAATAAATTAATATTATTATCAAAATTTAATAAAAACTTTATAATAACTTAATCTAATAAAACAAACTAAATTCTTTAATACAACCAGCTAAAGCATTACAGCTTGTCGTATCCTATACTACCAACACTTTATAATGTAAACTGATTTTAATACACATTTAAAATAAGATAAATATAGGAAAATAAATAAATAAATAATAACAAAACAAAATGAAAACACTTAAAGCTTAGCTGATCTCAGCTTGAGTACAGGTGCTAAAGAGATGGCATCATTTAGACCTGGAGGTTTATTTGCCTCCAAGGAAAGCTGCCACAACAGCTCTTTATACTCAATCGAAGTTTCCCACAGCCCACCTCTTACATCCTTTTCCACTACTTCCAACACAAAGAAGCTAAATTTAGCTTCCTGGCAAATTAATTTATGTCGGTATAAAGCATTATTAGTACATTTTGTTTTTATCTCATAGTAATGCTCATAAATTCTATTTTTTAACTTTCTTTCCAATTTCCCTATATAATATGCATCACAATGATCACACAAACCTAAATAAACTATCCCAGAGGTGTGACAGTTCGCAAAATATTTGCTCTGGATCAGTCTGTCCCTGTTCTCTAAAAAATTGTTTGCTTAGTACAAATAAATGGGCATTGGGAACACCTTCCACATTTCAAGGTTCCTAGTTTCCCTTCCTTAACTTTTTTCATACCATATTTACCCTCCAGAATAGTCTTTAAGCTTTTGCCCCTTCTATATGTACATTTCAAAGGTTCTTCAAAGATACATTTCAAATCCGAAATCTGACCAAACCTACACCATTCTTCCTCCAAAATCTTCCTAATTCTAGGTGCACTACCATTATAATCAACTACAAAATTGCCTGTACCCTCACTGTTAAGCTTTGTAGATTTCATCTCATTCAAGACAAAATTTGAACCCAAAATGGGTTTAAATTTGTCATATCTACCTTCCCTAACTTCTCTTTCTATAGGCTCAATAAGATCTTTAGGGTAGCCTCGATCCATAAACATATTGTGCAAAATCTTACATTCATCCCCAAAATCACTCTCCCTTGATGTCATACGGCTATCCCTCACATATTGTCCCTTAACAATACCTTTTTTCTGATGGTAAGGGTGAGCACTATTAGAAGCCAAATAAGAATTCGAAAATGTTGGCTTTCTAAAAATCTTAGAATAAAAACAACCATCACTTTTGCCTATAGTAATATCCAAATAATTAAAAAATTCTTTGTCCTTATTATAAGTAAATTTTAAAAAATCAGTGGACACTGAGATATACTTAAAAAATTCTAAAAATTCATCCATCGTGCCCACCCATAAAAAGCACATATCATCCAAGAAACGCTTGTAAAATTTCCAATTATGGGCATATTTTGAATTAATAATAAATTTTTCTTCCCAAGCTGTTAAAATAATATTAACATATGTGGGGGCACCTCTTGCACCCATCCCTACTCCCTGAATCTGCTTAAAAAATTCTCCCTCATAATGAATAAAGTTGTTGTTTAAAACTAATTCCATAAAAACTAGGATCAAATAAAATTAATTATTATTAAATTTACCATAATTTATCAGGGCTTCTTCAAACCACATCATATGATGTTAGAACTTTTAAAAGTTCAATTATGTAATATAGATGCTATATATATATATATATATATATATATATATATATATAGATATAGATGTAGATAGATAGATATAGATTAATATACATATATAGCAAAGATATGACATGTAGTGCTGCTGTGGGGGGTTTAATCTGTAAGAATAAATTTCCCACTTTGATGGTTTTCATGCAGGATTGCTTTCATTTTTTTTTTTTTTTAGTTTCAAGACTTTCTTTGTTGTTTCTTGATTTTCATATAGGGTGTGAGGATATTAGATATTATCTGTGCTAGAATGAGTGGCTGAAGTTATAAATAATTGTAAATTACCCTGTGTTATATATGCCTGTATGACTAACTATAATTTTTTAAATAAGTTTATGCTATGATTATCACTCTGATTTATGCAAGATATTTGAATGTCAAACAGTGTTCTTCTGGTTGACTAAATGTACATGTTTTTAAGAGAATTCTAAATGTATGTTATGCCAGAGTCAGCTGACCTAGATGTGATGTCATTGTCTTCTCAAGCTGGGAAAACAGAATGTTCACTGCAGCTGTTTGTTTACTTTTCAAAGTGTGATATGGCAGAGTATTATTTTCATATTTCCTGTGTGTGTCACTCTGTTGTTTATTGAAATCAGTTATTCAGTATTTAGATGTTTTAAATCATTTTATTTATTATTAAATGTTTTACTACTATCTTGCTGAACAAATGACTCACCATTGGTTTTATCTCTAAAACATATCAGCAGAATGTAGTAGTTCCTCTCCACTAGGGTAGATGTAAAGCTGATTCAAGAAACTACAAACCTATTTGCAGGGTTATGGAGAGAATTCTCATGGTACTGATTCAGAAAAATATTGGTAAATTGCTTTTCCTGGACATGTATCAGTATATGAAGATAGTAACCTTCTTCCAGGACATCACAACTGTTCTTGACAAGGGACTGCCAATGTGTGTGGCTACTTAGCTCTTGCCAAAGCATTTCACCATTCCACACAGGGAGATCATAAATAAACTCAAAGATCTCAGAGACTGCATTTGTGTGAACCACTGGATAATTAATTGAGTCTCTAAGTCCTCAAGTAATAAGGGTAGGAGACCAACTGTTCACACCAGTAGGGATCAAATACAGGGGTAACACGTGGTTCAAAACTCAGTCATCTTTTTGTTGACATATTTTGTCTCGGATTCCTGAAATGAAACCGGTACCCTTTGAATGACTAAGTTTTGTGATGATTGCAAACATGGTATAACTGTCTTCTCCCTTTGATATCCATTAGTATTCCAGCAGGAGGTGGGTTATACCTCTCATCTGTTGCTGATTCCGCAGAGCATCCAATATTCTGCTGCATATTTTGTTCTGTCTCTTGTAAATTTTCTGGTAAATCACTGAAGATTACAGTCAGTCAGTAATGCCAGGCATCATTCAGTAATGCCAGGTGTTAGAGTTTCATAGTGCTTATTTACAGAGCATCTTCTGTGTGGAATCTGCATGTCCTCCCCGCGGTCGAGTGGCATTCGAATGACATGTGTAGGGCATGCCTTTGTTGAAGGTTGGGCATCGAGCTGGCACCATACAAATCTACTGCCAATCATTAGTGGACCGGAGTTCCGCTGTGGTGACCCCAACCAGGAAAAGCCGAAAGAAGAAGAAGTGCTTACTGTACAGAAAATACATTTTTATTAAAAAATGTCATTCTGTTAACATTCTAGGTGAATACACTAATATTGACATATTATCCCTTATTGTAGGGCTCTGTCCTACAATTATTTTATCTTTATCCACAACTCTTGAACAAAGAAGTTGAAAGGTATAACCAAATCTTGGAGTAATTGCAGTCTGACTTAGCACAAATCGATGCAATATAATCACAATTAGGAAATTATCATTTCTGCCCTATTAGATTAACAGGAAACAACTTAAACTGAATAATATTGTAATGGACCTTAGTGCACTTATAAAAGTATTACAGTGGTGAAGATTGCTTGCAGTGTAAATCAATATACCCCATATTATTCTCACAGAATGTCAATAAAATGATAATTATTGTTCTACTTTATACCTCAGTAATTCAGTCAGTCCTTCCATATAGCTTCTCCTATCTGTATTACCTTAATTCACCTTGCTCAACTTGAAATGCCCCAAAGTTTCATGACCTAAAGAACTGATGGCCTTGCCAGACCTATGCTGTCCTGTGAAGCTTGAGGCACAAAAATCTGTCATTGTTCTTGGTTTCATAGCATCTACTGAGAGGGGACCTGTATCTTACATTCTAACCCGTTCTCGTTTTGAAATACTTTGTCTAAAATGTATTGTTGTGAAGGCTGTCACTCATTTATGTACACTCAATCTTAAAATCTCTGCTAAGAAGAGTAGCAAGATAGGGTGATTTATTATGAAACACCTCCAAAACCTTCAGTATAAACATCTTTCTATAAAAAATATGTCCCAAATTATCTTCCCTTCATAAGGAACTAGGAAACTATATGGACATGCATAGATTACATCATGGGGCAATGGTAATCATTTCCTGAAGACCAGCAGGCCAAATATGTATTCGTGTGTTTGTTTATTTGTTAGGTAAGTCTGAGGTAGAGACTTCCCTCAGACCGTAATCTGTGGTACAGCAATGTAATATTTATTATGTATAAGTAAAAAGCAAATGTGGGGCACATTCACCAAGTTGTTTGGTGCAAAGATCAAAACCACTGTGCACAATGCATAAGTTTAATAAGAACAAGTCTTATAATTAGCTTTTTTTAGTTAAAATCTCTGTTTTATTTTTTGAAGTGTTAAAATGTATACTATTGGGCCTTGCATTTCTGATAGGGAACCATAAGAAAATGCATATCTTTAAAAAAAAAACAGCTGAAGTACACCAGATTGTGCAGGTGGGGTGCACCTCTCCACATCCACTTATTTGGGGGCTGTACCTCCAACCCCTCCACTCTGAATACAGCACAGAGGCAGAGGCAGTATTTGGTTTTCTAACCAAGCAACTTACTCCCTTTTCTTTGAGGCAACATAACTATGTAATTAGCAGCCCCCATAGGGAATGCTGCACAAGGTCTATCACCACTGCAACTTTGGCGTGTTTTAATAGTATATTTGCTTTTAGTATTCCTATAATATGACCGTTGCATATTCTCAGTGCTGCACATGTAATGATTTGCAGGTAAATATAAGGATATTTTTAATTTTGTTTAACCAACCTTAAGCACATCTAAAGGGTAATCTCAGTCAATGTACATTTCAAAATACTGAATCATCACCATGAAATACTTCATTCACGGCTGAATTACTATAATTCATTTACAGTCCAGAAAGAAAAAGCAGCCTATATTCTATTTCTATCTTAGTACTTTTACTATGAAATTTTGTAAATGATATAACCGTACTGGAATACACTGAAAATGTTCAGGCTATATGAAAATGCATGGTTAATATTGATGTTCAGTGTTTTTTAATCATCCTATGAAGCATGCAAACATAAACCCTGGGATTCAGAAATGCTTACTTTCATCCACCGACCCTGGAAATTACCGTCCCATTAGCTTGACAAGCCTTATCTGCAAAGCCATGGAGAGGATCATAATGGAACTCATAAATAAAGACATAGGGAACTTGCAGACTTTGGATCCAACCCAGTTTGGCTTTGTCAAAGGCAGATCATGCCTTTTAAACTTGGTTGACATTTTCGAAGCAGTCACCAAGGCCATTGATGAGGGAAAGGCAGTCCATACAGCCTACCTCGACCTGGCAAAGGCCTTTGACACAATACCCCATTCAGGTATTATCGAAAAACTCATCAGCTTGAATGTAAACCCATACATCACAAGATGGGTTGCAAACTGGCTAAGTGACAGAACCCACAGGGTCAGAGTTGCTGGAGCCATGTCTGACTCAAAGCCTGTCACAAGTGGTGTCCCGCAGGGCTCAGTCCTGGGTCCACTCTTGTTCGGCATCTACTTTTCTGAAGTACAAGCAAACACAGGAGGGTTATGGCTGACAAAGTTTGCAGATGACTGCAAACTGGGCGCCATAGTCGAAAACACTTCTGACACAGATATCCTTCAGAAGAGCCTCACAGAAATGGATAACTGGTGCCAGAGCCATGGCCTAAAGTTAAACGCCAAGAAATGCATAGTCATACCCTTCAGGAAAAACAAGGTTACCCCTAGCTACCATATAGGTGGCAATTCACTGAGCACAGAAGAAGTCATCAGGGACCTGGGGACCCAGGTTGACACTAGCCTTTCGTTTGACACTCATGTTGCTAAAGTAGTCAGGAAAACCTTCTACATTGCCCACCTGATCATGAAGGGATTCACATCTAGATCTAGGGAGGTTATCGTCCCCCTGTACTCATCACTCATTAGACCTATGATTGAGTACAATGCCCCATTCGGAATGTATCTGACCCGACACCTGCAGCAGCTGGAAAGGCCCCAAAAGTTCCTCACCAGGAGGATAAAGGGTCTCAAAAATATGTCTTATGCTGCCCGACTGAAAGAACTCCAGCTCTATTCAGTCTCATACCGCTTGCTCAGAGGTGACCTGTGCCTGACATATAAGGCCATGTCAAACCCAGATTTGATGAATATGCTTCACCTCTAAAAATCTAGATCCTCAGAACCACAAGGGCAGGAGACTTAAACCTTGACACGGTTATTAATAGGACGTGCTGGAGGGACAGATTCATCACCCAGAGACTCCCTATGCTGTGGAACAAAATCCCGGTAAATGTGAGGCAGAGCACCTCGCTGGCCTTGTTCAAGAGGAATCTTGACCAATGGATGGGAGATCACAGATATACCCCGGGGATTACTTCAGTGTCACTGCTTGACAGAGGCACAGCAAAATAATAGGCATAGTTTTATTCAAACTAAAGGGGTGGCGAAAGCCACATATCTATGGGCTAGGCTTATAAATGCCCTTGGGCAGATAGCCTAGTATGAACCTATGAACCTATGTGGAAGGTTTCTGCAGCGTGTTAAGCCTTTTGATGTGTTGTGTATGTCTGGAGGGTCATGAATGGGGCTATGTGAATAAGTGTGTGTGAATGAGATTGCTTGAATGTGTTTGTGTGTGTGTGTGTGTGTGTGTGTGTGTGTGTGTGTGTGTGTGTGTGTGTGTGTGTGTGTGTGTGTGTGTGTGCATGTGTGTGTGTGCGTGTGTGTGTACGTATGTGTGTCTGTGTATAATATATATATATATATATATATATATATATATATATATGTGTGTGTGTGTGTGTGCGTGTGTGTGTGTGTGTGTGTATGTGTGTGTGTGTGTGTGTGTGTGTGTGTGTGTGTGTGTGTGTGTGTGTGTGTGTGTGTGTGTTTGTGTGTGTGTGTGTGCATTATGTATGTATGTCGTCTGTGTGTGTGTGTGTGTGTGTGTGTGTGTGTGTGTGTGTGTGTGTGTGTGTGTGTGTGTGTGTGTGTGTGTATGTGTGTATAATATATATATATATATGTGTGTGTGTGTGTGTGTGTGTGTGTGTGTGTGTGTGTGTGTGTGTGTGAGAGACATAGCAAGAAAGAAAGAGTGCATGAGTGAGAGAGAGGGAAATTGCATACCTCTCAACTTCTTTACTCAAGAATTCAGTTCCAAGGATGCTTTTCATCAATACAAATTATCTAAACAATAAGAAAATTGAATCTATAATGCCTACCTTAGCAATGTTGAAGGTCCCCTCCAAAGGGAGACGTATTTTGTGGAAGCATGTGATTTTTTTAGGACAATCCATACGTATAGCCAGTGAAAGTACTAAACATAATATTTTGCTAAAACAAAAACGCTTATTGTTGTAGCATTTGTCATTTATGCTATTTCATATAATATTTAAGAGTTTCAATACAAAACAATTGCATTGCACAAATATTAAAGAAAACTTCAGGAATATTTTTTGTCGTAAAATCACATGTGTTATTTTTCATTTTTTATATGTCAGAACTGGGCAAAGAGGGACTGTCCTGTGCAAAGAGGGATTGTCCTGAGCAAAGAGGGACAGGCGTAACCCTATAATTCAGTGATTTACTATAACATTTCTTGAACATAGAAGGAAGAATATGAGGCAAATTGTAACATTCTGCAAAATGGCAGACAGTTGAGGAAAGGGGAGTGCAATGGTTTACACTGTATGATTTCAGTGTTTAAGAGAAAAAATAAGCAATGGGTTCACAAGGTAGCTGAAATGTGAATTAAAAAAAAAAAAGCAAACTGCACACTATTTAAAACAGAAATAAGGAGGCACCTCAAATACAACAACTGATATAAAATAAAATCCTATCCAAGTTAGGGTAGGTCCATCATAATTTAATGTGATGATTTTCAGTCTAAATGTTTTCCTTAAACTTGGGAGACAGTTTGTGAACCTGGGAGACATTTAAATACTTTGCCATATTGGAGGAGCATCTTTTGAAGAAAATCTCTTGAAGATCAGTCTACTGAGTTGTTAAATGAAACTTTTACTAAAGCAGGTAGTAATATATACAGTAATACAATCATTACTTATAAAGGCCAATCCAAAATTTCAGCTCCATTATATCTTGGCACATAGTGCCTTTTCACTTGCTATTCCCATATCCTCTTCTGATGGGTTCAACAATCAAACACATAGTATTATAAACATGCACAAAAAGTACTGTAAATCAGCACAGCATTCTGTCAGCAATAATAATCTGCAAAAAGATGGCCTGCGCCTGTCGGCCTTGGGATTCTGGATACTGGCTAAGGTTCTTGCCACCCCTATAGTGCCTTCTTTAGGCAAAGTTCAAATGAAAAATTCACCATCATAACAGGTACAAGCAAGCAAAATTTGAGGGTAATTCTACTCAATGCTAGAAGTCTTCTTCTTCTTTTGGCTTTTTCCCGGTTAGGGGTCACCACAGCGGATCATTTGTCCACTCATGATTGGCAGTGGAGTTTTACGGTGTCAAGTTTCCAGCCCAGTGTCCAACCTTCCACAGAAGGCACACATGCACACACTCACACCTAGGGCCAATTTAGAGTGTCCAATCCACCTACTGCATGCCTTTGTGATATGGGAGGAAACCGGAGCACCAAGAGGAAACCCACGTGACCACAGGGAGGACATGCAGACTCCGCACAGAAGGCACCCCAGCCGAGAATCAAACCAGAGAACCTCTTGCTGTGAGGCGGCAATGCTAAACCTCAAAATGCATTCACTTTAGGCACTCCTTAAAATGGAGAACATCGACATCTGTGCAGTGACAGAAACCTGGTTCAAGGTTCCAGAGAGCACCCCTGCAATACCAGGCTATAACTCATGCCTCACCTTTCGGCCACCTAACCTGGACCAAAACACTAAAAGCGGAGGCATGTCCATATTCATTAAGGATATCCACACCTCCAGGCTAGTTGCTCAGCATAATGCATACAAGATTTTCCAAGTGCAACTAACTCTGGGCAAGACTGCAATCCAAATTGTAACTTGCTACAGATCCCCCACCATGCCCCAGGATTCCCACTCCTCATTTCTTGATACACTGAAAAATATTAGGGTACAACCCAACACCCTAACAATGGGCAATTTCAACGACCCCACCATTAACTGGGAAAACTACTCATGTACCAACTCTTTTGCACAACGTTTTCTGGAACTCATAAATTCCAACGCCTTGGATCAACTTATCCACACCCCGCACCAGGGGCAGCAATATCCAAGACCTGGTCATTACCAAGATGGGCGGCCAGTGTTCCACTCCAGAGGTCAATTCCTTGTTGGTCAGATCCGACCACAAGCTATTCAGCCTAGACATCCACATCCTGCCCCCACCCCAAATTAGGGAAACCACCGTAAAAAATATTTCCAAAGCCAATTTCATGCTTTTTAAGACAGAAGTGACAAACTTCACAACACCCATGCAGACGGACAATAGAGGTACAACTGCTGAATCCTACACAAATGCACTTTATAAGCACTTACACGAGTGCATGGATCATGCTATCCCTAACAGAACCAAGATGCTTCCTCCAAAAAAAAAGGAAGCCAATCTGGTGGTCCCCTGCCATAAACAAACTCTACAACATAAGAAAGAAATTGTTGCAAAAAAAGAGTAAAATCCCATGATTGGAAACAAGGCCCTCTGAAGCTGAAACGCAAACAAACACCAATCACAACCAAAGTGTCACATAGCTCACAACACCAGTGTGCCACCCAGCAACAGCACCTAAGGCAAGACAATGTACCTAACACTTTAGTCATAGGTGACTCTATAGTCAGGCACACTGATGTCCCTCTCACCAGGCTGAACAAAGAGAAAATTACAGTCAGCTGCCTGTCGGGTGCCAGGATCCACCACATAATGCATGCACTCAAGTCACTCCACAACAAATACAAATATGACTCTGTCATTGTCCATGTTGGAGAGAATGACTTGAGACGTACCTCCCTGGACTACATGAAAAGAGACATGGAAGAGCTCTCGGATCATGTGGCCCAGGCAGGTATGGCCCTAGCCCCGAGTAGCATCCTGCCTTCACCCAGAAAGATACCACAATATAAGGACAAAATGATTGGCTTCAACAATTGGCTAAGCTTCTGGTGTCATTCAAAGGCGATCCAGTATCTGTCTGCTTGGGACGACATGATTGACAGACCACAATGCTTTGCCAGAGATGGTCTGCACCTGTCACCCCTGGGATTCAGGTTACTGGCTAAAGCTCTTGCCACCACTATAGTGCCTTTTTTAGGCAAAGTTCAAAGGACAAAACCACCACCGTAACAGGTACAAGCATACAAATTCTGAAGGTAATGCTACTCAGTGCTAGAAGTCTAAACCTCAAAATGCACTCTCTCGAGACACTCCTAAAAATGGAGAACATCGATATATGTGCAGTAACTGAGACCTGGTTCAAGGCTCCAGAAAGCACCCCTGCAATACCAGGATACTCTTCTTACCACACTTATCGGCCACCAAACCAAGATCGAAACACTAAAGGTGGAGAGTGTCCATATTCACCAAGGATATTCACACCACCAGGCTAGCTGCCCAACACAATGCGTCTGAAATTCTCCAGGTGCAACTAACACTAGGTAAGACTGCAATCCAAATTGTAGCTTGCTATAGATCCCCCGCCATGCCCCAAGATTCTCACTACACCTTTCTAAACATACTGGAAAATATTAAGATACAACCAAACACCCTAATACTAGGTGATTTCAACTACCCTGCCATTAACTGGGAAAACTACTCATGTACCAACACCTTTGCCCAGTGGTTCTTGGAATTCATAAATTCCAGTGCCCTGGATCAACTAATCCATAATCCCACCAGGGGCTCCAATATCCTAGACCTGGTCATTACCAGCATGGGAAATTGATGCTCCACACCTATGGTCACCTCCTCGTTGGTCAAGTCTGACCATAAGCTAATCAAACTTAATATCCACATCCCACCTCCCAGTAAGGAAACCTCCATAAAAAACTACTCCAAAGCCAACTTCATGCTACTCAAGTCAGAAGTGACAAACTTCATGACACCCATGCAGACGAGACCTGAACGTTCAACTGATGAATCCTACACTAAGGCATTGTACAAGCACATCCACTCATGCATGAATCGTACCATCCCAAATAGAACCAAGATGATCTCCACCAAAAAAAGGAAACCAATCTGGTGGTCCTTTGCCATAAACAAACTTTACAACAAAAGGAAGAAACTGTTGCAGAAAAGGGGAAAATCCCAGGATGCAAAAAACTCCCTTACCAGCCTCAGTAAGAAGCTGAGATCCCTCATAAAATCCTCCAAAGTTAGTTATGAAAATAAAATTACCAAAGATTCCAAAGACAACCACAAGGCATTCTTTAACTATGTCAAGAATGTAAATGGCAATGCTCAGATCTGCTCTGAGCTACAACAGAATGGCATTAAATATATTGATTCCAAGGATATTGCCAATATTCTGGCAGATCAATTCAGTGCTAACTTCAGCCCCCTCTCACCCACTAAATGGCCCATCTCAATACTGGAAGATTGCCAAATTCAGGTAATAATGGCCACACAGGTAAAAAACGCACTCTCCAAAGCTAAGAATACAGCATCCACGGGACCAGATGACATCCCTGGCTGTGTACCACATAAACTACAAAATGAATTGGCACCTCACCTAAGTGTCATGTTTAATCATAGCCTTACCTCAGGCTTCGTGCCCACTGAGGGGTGCACAGCTACAGTTATCCCACTCCACAAGGGGGGATCCACCTTGGATCCTGGGACCTACTGCCCCATCAGTCTGATGAGCCTGATCTGCAAGGCCATGGAACATATTATCATTCAACTTATAAACAAAGACACTGGCAACCTTCAAACACTGGACCCCACTCAGTTTGGGTTTGTGAAGGGCCAATCTTCTCTCCTGAACCTGATTGACTTCTTCAAATCCGTCTCCAGAGCCATGGACGAGGGTAAGGTGGTCCACACAGCCTATCTGGACCTCGCCAAGGCTTTTGGCACAATCGCCCCTCTGGAATCATAGATAGACTTACTAAGCTAGGCATTAATCCCTACATCACTTGATGGGTTGCCAACTGGCTTACTGACAGAACCCACACTATAAAAATAGCCAATTCCAAATCCAGCTCCAGACAAGTGACAAGTGGAGTACCTCATGGTTCAGTCCTGGAACTGCTCTTGTTTGGGATCTACTTCTCTGAAGTACAGGCCAACACTAAGGGACTATGGCTAACAAAGTGTGCAGATGACTGCAAACTGGGAGCCATTATTGAATCCCCAAATGATGTGGATACTCTATAAAAGGGCCTTACAGAAACAGATGCTTGGTGCCACAGCCATGGGCTCAAGCTCAATGCCAAGAAATGTATAGTTATCCCCTTTGGGAAAAAACATGTACCCGTGAATTCCCACATAGGTGTCAGTACACTAAACACTGAAAGTGTAATAAGAGACTTAGGGGCACAGGTGGACAGTTGTCTCACCTTCGATAACCACATCGCCACAACAGTCAGGAAATCCTTCTATGTGGCACACTTCATCACTAAGGGCTTTTCATCCAGAAAAAAGAGGTCATTGTCCCACTGTACTCATCCCTCATTAGAGCCAATATAGAATACAGTGCCCCGTTTGGTATGTACCTCTCAAGACATCTGCAACAACTGGAAACGCCGCAGAAATACCTCACTAAAAGAATCACAGGCCTAAAGCAGATGACCTACGCTGACTGACTTAAAAACTCCAGCTATACTCTGTCGCATATCGTCTACTCAGAGGTGATCTCTGCTTAACATACAAGGCCATGTCAAACCCAGAGCTGTTGGACATGCTACACTTAAAGAAATCCCAATCCCTCAGAGCCACACGCTCCAGGGATCTAAACCTTGTCATCACATTAAACAAAACATGCTGGAGGGATAGGTTCCTGATCCAAATACTCCACAGACTGCCCATACATGTCAAGCAGAGCGCCTCTTTAGCCCTCTTCAAAAGGAACCTTGATAACTGGATGGGAGAAAAGAAATTCACCCCAGGGATCACGTCAGTTGCCCTGCTAGACAGGGGTCCAGGGAAGTAAACAGTGTGGGAAGAAATAGCCAGGGAATTGTTATGGCTAAGCTTGTATAGGCCCTAGGGCTGATAGCCTAGTAACAACCTATGAACCTATGGAGGAACTCCCTGGCCAGCCTCAGTAAGAAACTGAGATCCCTCATAAAATCCTCCAAAGCTAGTTACAAAAACAAAATTGCCACTGATTCTAAAGACAACCCCAAAGCATCCTATAGCTATGTCAAGAATCTCAATGGCAACACTCAGATCTGCTAAGAGTTACAGCACAATGGCACTAAATATATAGAACCAACTGATATTGCCAACATCCTGGCAGATATGTTCAGTGCTACCTTTACCCCCCTCTCACCCCCTAAAGGGCCCATCTCTATACCAGAAGAATGCAAAGTTCCTGTAATTACAGCTGCACAGGTAAAAACCACACTCTCCAAACCAAGAACACAGCATCCATGAGACCTGACATCTCAGGCTGCGTTCTACATGAACTACAGAATGAACTGGCATCCCACCTAAGCACCATGTTCAATCATAGCCTCACCTCAGACTTTATGCCCAGTGAATGGCACACAGTGACGTTTATCCCACTCCACAAAGGAGGAGCCACCACGGACCTCAGGAACTACTGCCCCATTAGCCTAACGAGCCTGGTCTGCAAGGCCATGGAACGTATCATCATGGAACTTATAAATAAGGACATTGGTAATCTCCAAACTCTGGACCCCACCCAGTTCGGGTTTGTAAAAGGCAGATCATATCTTCTAAACCTGATCGACTTCTTTGAAGCAGTCACCACAGCCGTAGTCGAGGGTAAGGTGGTTCACACAGCCTATCTAGATCTCGTCAAGGCTTTTGACACCATCCCCCACTCTGGAATTATAGATAAACTCACTAAACTAGGTATAAATCCCTATGTCACAAAATGGGTTGCCAACTGGCTCACTGACAGAACCCACACAGTGAAAGTAGCAGACTCCAAATCCAACTTCAGACCAGTGACAAGTGGAGTACCACAGGGTTCAGTCCTGGGTCCTTTCCTGTTTGGTATCTACTTCTCTGAAGTACAGGCTAACATAGAAGGTCTTTGGCTAATGAAGTTCACAGATGACTGCAGACTAGGAGCCATAATTGAAACCCCTAATGATGTGCACATCCTGCAAAAGGGCCTCAATGAGACAGATGCCTGGTACCAAAGCCATGGCCTCAAGCTCAATGCCAAAAAATGCATTGTCATCCCCTTTAGGAAAAACTCTGTACCCATGAGCTACCACAAAGGTGGTAGTCTACTTAACACTGAAAAGTGTGATAAGAGACCTAGGGACACAGGCGGATAGTAGTCTCTCCTTTGATAATCACATTACCACAGTAGTCAGGAAATCCTTCTATATGGCACACCTCATCACCAAAGGTTTCTCATCCAAGAAAAAATAAGTCATTGTTCCCCTCTACTCATCACTCATTAGACCCATTATAGAGTGCAGCATCCCTTTTGGTATGTTCCTCGCAAGACATCTACAACAACTGGAAAAGCCACAGAAATACCTCACAAAGAGGATTACTGGCCTCAAACAGATGCCCTATGCAGACCGTCTCAAAAAACTCCAGCTTTACTCCGTCACGTATTGCCTACTCAGAGGCGATCTCTGCCTAACATACAAAGCTATGTCAATCCCAGAGCTGCTGGACATGCTCCACTTTAAGAAATCCAAATCCCTCTGAGCTACATGCACTAGGTACCTAAACCTTGTCACTACAATAAACAGAACATGCTGGAGGGATAGATTCCTGTCCCAGAGACTTCCCATACTCTGGAACAAACTACCTATCTATATCAAACAAAGCTCCTCATTAGCACTCTTCAAGAAAAATCTTGATGATTGGATGGGAAATAGGAAATACACCTCGGGGATCACCTTTGTGGCTCTGCTCAACAGGGGCACAGGAAAATAATTTTCTTGGGTTGCGAAAGTCAAGGTACCTTTTTGACTAGGCTTGTATAGGCTCTAGGGCCAATAGCCTAGTACCTTCCTATGAACCTATGAAAATACACAGTATATGTATAATAATATAATAATGAATAATTCAATAATGAAGCCTAAATGTGGAAATAAATATGACTTATAAATACTTCAGCATATACAACAATGAATATCAGGATAGACGAGATGTACAAACATCTTATTTAATGAAAATAATATATACAATAATATATTAAGGTGGAATAGGAACCCAGCCACTGGGGATGCACAAGCCAGTGCATTTCTTTGTGCCGGTCCCAAGCCCAGATAAATGGGGAGGGTTGCGTCAGGAAGGGCATCCAGTGTAAAACATCATTCATGCGGACACCAGTAAATATTTACATATTGGTCGAGGCCAGGGTAAACAATGACTGCCACCAGTACTGTTAGCCAACATGGTGCTGGTGGAAATTGGGCTACTGTTGGCCGAAGGAGGAGAGGAGGGGGAAGGCATGGCTGAAGGCAGGAAGAGAGGAGAAATGCTAGGACTGTGGTAGTGAGGGTCGGAACTTTGAATGTTGGCAGTATGACTGGTATAAGGAGAGAGCTAGCCGATATGATGGACAGAAGGAAGGTTGGTGTATTGTGTGTGCAAGAGACCAGATGAAAGGGGAGTAAGACTAGGTGTATCGGAGGTGGGTTCAAATTGTTTTATCATAGTGTGGATGGGAGGAAAAATGGCGTAGAAGTTATCCTGAAGGAACAGTATACAAAGAGTGTTTTGGAGGTGAAAAGAGTGTCGGATAGAGTGATGTTTATGAAGCTGGAAATTGATGGTGTAATGGTGAATGTTGTTAGTGCATATGCTCCACAAGTTGGGTGTGCGATGGACGAGAAAAAAAATTTTGGAGTGAATTGGAAGAAGTGGTGATGACTGTACCCAAGGGTGAAAGAGTGGTGATTGGAGCAGATTTCAATGGGTATGTTGGTGAAGGGAACAGAGGGGATGAGGAAGTGATGGGTAGGCATGGTGTTAAACAAAGAAAATGCAGAAGGTCAGATGGTAGTGGATTTTGTTAAAAGGATGGACATGGCTGTGGTGAATATGTATTTTAACAAGAGAGAGGAGCATAGAGTGACATACAAGAGTGGAGGAAGTTGCACACAGATGGATTATATCTTATGTAGGAGGGCCAGTTTGAAGTTGATTGGAGACTGTAAAGTGGTGACCGGGGAAAATGTAGTTAGGCAGCATAGGATGATGGTTTGTAAGATGACATCGGTGATCAAGAAGAGAAGGAGAAGTGTGAGGGCAGCACCAAGGATCAAATGGTGGAAATTGAAAAAGGGTAATTGTGAGGTGGAGTTCAGGAAAGAGTTAAGACAGGCATTGGGTGGCAGTGAAGAGTTACCAAATAGCTGGATAACTACAGTAAAGCTAGTAGGGGAGACAGCTAGGGTGATGTGCAGAGCTGTAGTAACTACAGAGGGATTAAATTGTTCACTCCCACCATGAAGTTATGGGAAAGAGTAGTGAAATCTAGGTTAAGAAGGGACGTGATGATTAGTGATCAGCAGTATGGTTTCATGCTGGAAAAGAGCACTACAGATTCAATGTTTGCTCTGAGAGTATTGAAGGAGAAGTACAGGGAAGGTCAGAAGAAGTTGCATTGTGTTTTTGCAGACTTAGAGAAAGCATATGACAGGGTGCCTAGGGAGGAGTTGTGGTATTGTATGAGGAAGTAGGGAGTGACAGAGAAGTATGTAAGAGTGGTACAGGATATGTATGAGGGTAGTGTGACAGCGGTGAGGTCTGCAGTGGGAGTGATAGATGTGTTTAAGGTTGAGGAGGGATTACATCAAGGATCAGCTCTGAGCCCTTTCTTATTTTCAATGGTGATGGACAGGTTGACAGACGAGATCAGACAGGAGTCCCCGTGGACTATGGTGTTTGCAGATGACATTGTGATCTGTAGTGAGAGTAGGGAACAGGTGGAGGAGACCTGGGAGAGATGGAGATATGCTCTAGAGAGAAGATGAATGAAGGTCAGAAGGACTAAGACAGAATATATGTGTGTGAGTGAGAGAGAGGATAGAGGAATGGTGAGTATGCAAGGAGTAGAGGTGGCGAAGGTGGATGAGTTTAAACACTTGGGATCAATATTTCAGAGTAACGGTGAGTGTGGAAGAGAGGTGAAGAAGAGAGTACAGGCGGGATTGAGTGGGTGGAGAAGAGTGTCAGGAGTGATTTGTGACAGACAAGTACCAGTAAGAATGAAAGGGAAGGTCTACAAGAGGGTAGTGAGACCAGCTATGTTATATGGGTTGGAGACAGTGGCATTGATAAATAGGCAGGAGTTAGAGCTGGACGTGACAGAGTTAAAGATGTTAAAATTTGCACTGGGTGTGACGAGGGTGGACAGGAATAGGAATAAGTATATTAGAGGGTCAACCCAGGTTGGAAGGTTTGGAGACAAAGCCAGAGAGGCAAGATTGCGTTGGTCTGGACATGTGCTGAGAAGGGATGCTGAGTATATTGGGAAAAAATATATTAAGGATGAAGCTACCAGGTAACAAGAAAAGAGGAAGGCCTAAGATAAGGTTTATGGATGTGGTGAGAGAGGACATGCAGGTGGTTGGTGTGACAAAGCAAGAAGCAGAAGACAGGAAGAAATGGAAAAGTTGATCCGCTGTGGCAACTCCTAATGGGAACAGCCGAAAGAAAATGATGATGATGATGATTAAGGTGGAACAGGAATTACATTATAGTGGGGGTAAAGTGATATAAATGGAAGGCAAAACGATAAGTTAGAAAGCGGTGCAAGTAGAAATTTTGGATAGCAATAGGTATTTAGTACTGAGTAAAGTAAAAGACTCATATTAAATATTTTTGGTAAATGAATTTTAATGAAGAAAGTTCCAAGATGCGTATTTTTAATTAATCTTGGAGAGACACAGGTTGATTATTTGGTTAACATTAGAACTGTTTCAGAGAGCTGTTGCACATATAATTGAATAGCTTGATGTTGTTAATCCATCCATCCTATACCCCTTTTTTGCACATGGGGTTGGGGTGTCACTTCAAGAGTGACAATCATCTCAAGCCAAGGTTTGCACCACTGAGTGGCTAGCCCTGCCGCGGTAATTCATCTGTACCACTCACACACACACACACACACACACACACACACACACACACACACACACACACACACACACACACACACATACACACACACACACACACACACACACACACACACACACACACACACACACACACGCACACACACACACACACACACACACACACACACACACACACACACACACACACACACACACACACACCTGCAGGCAAGTTAGAGTGTCCAATCCACATACTGCATGTCTTTGTTACGTGGCAGGAAACCGGATCACCCAGAGGAAACCCACATGACCACAGGGAGGACATGCAGACTCCACACAGAAGGGACCCCAGCCGAGAATCAAACCAGAGAATCTCTTGCTGTGAGGAGACAACACTAAACTCTGCACCACCGCGGCCACCCCTTGATGTTGTTAATATAACTGACTATATACTAGTTTGAAAGGCTAGCTAAATTACTAAACATATTAAGACAGAAAATATCAAGCTGAATAAACCTAACTGTAAAATTTAGTTACAGAACTGTGATATATGTGTTATGTGTTAAAATCTGAAGACTAAGGCCAGACACTGGCAAAGTAACAGCATTCATGTAAATGTCTCCTCCTGGAAACAAACAGGCTTCCATTTGATTTCTTAGAATGATGCACTATCTTTCTAAGTTGATTCCGAATATACTGGATAACAGTTTGCCACTAAGGAAATTATAGGAACATGGTGCAGAATCATATAGAAATATAGAATAAGTAAATTATGTTGATATGCTTAAACAGTTCATTGCTTAAATATCTGCATTAACATCTTTGCTGTGAACAAGTCCTTGCCACTCAACTCAGACTGGTGCAGTTATTCTAAAATAAAGCAAATCAGATGTTAATGTGTACAGAGCCTTTTCAGAATGCCAGAAAAATGTATGGTCGTATAGAAAAAGAATATCCAGCCATGGTATATAGCCTAGAAAAGTCCAGAACATATTTTATGGGAACACTGCATTTTTTGAAACATTAAAAAAAACTGTTGCAGAGTACATATAAGAGGCTGTTGCACAAGATACTGCCAAAAATGTAGAGAATGCTTTGCAGCCACAGAGGTCTGACTCATTCTGAAGAATAAGCAAGAAAAAGAGATGCTTGTAGCAAATATGCGAATTAATTCATATTTTTAGATTTTTCCAAAAGTTTTCTTTGTGCAGTGCTGGAAAGAAAGTAAATAATTCAATAATTTACATAAAGAAGGTTATAGAATTTCCAGAGTGTACTGTGAATGATCTAAAAATGCACATACTTTAAGATGTGACAATTAGGTGTTAGCCAGAACAGAACCCTATCAACCATGAGGGGAAAAAAATACAACTAGGCTTTTCATTTAAAAAAATAAATCACTGCACACAAACCTTGATGATTAAGGCATAAAGAATACTACTGTCAACTAAGTTATGGAAAGAAATGTTAGCAAAAATGCATGAGTTGCAATTTGAAAATGCATGATAAGCTTGTGATGTGTTATACTGTCTAGGAATGTCACTAGAAACAGAGCATACAATTTAGAACTGTTTGGCATGCAATGCATATTGTAAGAAATAACCAGAGGAGAAGAAATTAATCCTTAACCAGTTGAAAACGAGTATGGAGTAAAGTAACACAAAATATTTCAGTTTCACAAATGTGTGTGTTTCATCTTTGTAGATTTTTATTAAAGTCTTTTTAGGTTTTGAAGATGACAGACATTACAAGTAGTTGTGTGATTAATGAATGCACATAGAAACTATGTTTTCAATATACGGAATTATTGATCTGATTACATTAGATAATGATTTGTGATATCTAACTATTGAAATTAAAAGATTTTTCAGAAACATGGGATTTCAGTACATTACCCATAGTCTTAACTGGTAACAATAAATGGCTAAATCACGAGGACAGTTCAAACTCTGAAAAATCTGTTGAAAGAAGCATTGAGACTTTACAGTGCTTATTACATAGATGTACAATTCCTTTTGAAAGAATATTGGAACACTCTAGAAAGCACCAATCTCACTGAATGGCTGTGCATAGATTGACATGACTACTACATGTCACATGTATGGCTGCACATGTGCTACAAAAAGTTATTATTGCTGTATACCAGTTCATTCCCACTGGGTCTGTAATTATATGTCTAGGACTACTTTGTGTATGTGGTTGTAAAAATTACTACTAAGTAGTTATCACATCAATGTGATATTTCAAGTGTTTAATAATAAATTCCAAAAACATGACAGAAGATAAGAGTAAGTATTTGCATGAAACAAAAAGTTTGGAACCAGGAATGGCTCTCTGTATTGCAAAGCAGAAGCACTGGAAATGTACAAATGCGCTGTAAGCATTATACTGGTGAAGACATCCTAGATGTGTAGAGGAGAATGTCTTGATGAGATCTACACAGTGGACAACATAGCAAATAAGCCCTCTGTTGTGGTATTAAGATTACTGGGACTGTGGCTCAATGTTATAAGGTGAGAGAGGGAGACTGGTGCTCAGATAAATACCCTGTAGCAGAAGATGGTGTTATATTTATAGATTTTTCTTTTTTCAGTGATATCTGACACACAAAAAAATTAGTCCGTCATGAACTAAACAGTAAGATAAGTTTATACTCCAAAAAAAAAATGTTTTATTTAATTATTTAGTTAGTTATTATTTTTATTTATTTATTTATTTATGTATTTATCCTTTGATAACTGGGGATGTCCAACTGAGCCAATGGCCCATTTTCAGTGGAGGCCCAGGAAGAAAAGCTCCACAACAGATTCAAACACATTTAAAAAGTAGTTGATGAATAATTATACACAAGGGCAGAAAAGCCCCTCAACAAAATAAATCCATTACAATGAGTAAAGGCGAAAGGCTCCAAAAAACAAATATAAAAGCATTTTACATTAGCTGGTAAGTAATTCATATACAAGGCAAGAAAATTCCCACAACAGATAAAAACGCAAACGCATTGAAATACATTTACAGAAATATTGATAGAATAAATTGTGATCAAGAATACAATCTGTACTGCAAGTAGCAAGACACACTGCAAAAGTGGATAGCCTATGTCAAGTAAACTGATACATAGTTATTAAAAATATTGACCTTTTTCAACATTCGATTTACTTTTCAGTTTTATTTTTATTTATTTTTTTTTAATATGTTATTCTGATTACACATGCATGCATTTGAGGTGCTGGCTTACTTCACACAGAACTGAAAAAGGAGAGGGTACTGACGTTTATTCATTGTCTCTCTCTCTCTCTCTCTCTCTCACTCTCTCTCTCTCTCTCTCTCTCTCTCTTTTTTAGCCTTCTAAATTGCAATCTCATCTAGTCATGGTATAAAAAAGTTAGAGTAAAATAGTTTGTAAATAGTTTATAATCTATAATTGATGATTTATAGGTAGAAGAGTAGATGGCTTCCTTCTACCAGTTACTTCAGCTTTAAAAAATAGATTGAAAGGAAAAACAGTGTACCTAAATGGATTGCAATCATCATTTGGTCCGGAGCACCTGCATGGATGGCATGATGAGGAGTTACCTGAAGCAGATGTGGACTACACAAGCATCAGAAGTACAGATCACAGAGTATACCAAATATCCTACATTTAAGAGTGAATAGGACACACAGCCAAACCAACTGAACCAACTGAAACATGCATGTCCACAGTTATTGTGCTGAATGTGTCCATTAACAGACTTAAAAAGAAAAAGGTCATGGGCATTCAGGACTGCCATATAGCTGAAACACCTGATGTATTTATGGGATCATTTGCATATATCTTATTATCCTCTTTTACAAGAGCTGCATCTCCTGAACCCAATATAATGTCTCTGACTCTGGACATTATATTGATGCCAGCATTCTTCTCTTTAGGACAAAGCCATGGCATCAGACAATACCTGTGCCAGAGTGATCTTTTAAAAGGGGCTACTATACCCCTCAGCAGCTGCTCCTTGACAATGCTGCTCTTCTAGGCATATCATTCTTAAGCCCTGTGGTTCACAGTTGATGATGCAGCCATTGCCAAGGTGCAGTATGGTAGACTCATACATATACACATGTTGCAGAACCAAATATAATCTCACATAGGGCTGCATCATGGTGCTGTGTGTGTTCCATGGTCTGATGGATGAGCATAGATTTCATGTCTTGGAATAAATAGTGTTTGTATGACTCACACTACTAGGCTGATGTAGTGCAGTGTACAGACTAAGTGATTTATAGATATTAGCCTTTCTGGGAGGATGATCATTCCCTTACCACTAACTTTCCCCACGTTAGTGAGGTATAAAGTGCCATGATCATCACAAGAACATGAAAGCTATTTATTAGAATTGATACAAAAGTCATGTAGACTTGAAATATTAAAGAGACAAGGAAGAAAAATGAGTCTGCAAAGGTATCTGTTGCACACTAAATTATTATGATGTCTGTAGAGGATATGGATGGTCAATGTGTAGCTGTGTGCATAACTCAGACATATGTGTGCGTGGGACACATATGAGTGTTCCAGCTCAGAGATGTCATGCAAACTAGTGGTAACACAGCATAGTCAAGCATGTGAAGACATGTAAGTGCAGAGTCACTCAGATGCCCATCATCTCACATGTTGGTTCACCAAACAATCACATGGTTTTCTTTCAGTACAGGAAATGATGTAGAGGAAATGCAGTAGCCATAAGATATTACATCACATACCAAGGCATTTAGGTTCATAGGGTCATAGGTTCATAGGTAGGTACTAGGCTATCTGCCCAAGGGCATTTATAAGCCTAGCCAGAGTGTTTTGGCTTTCACCTCCCTTTTAGATTAGTTTCCTGGGCCTCTGTCCAGCAGAGCCACTGATGTAATCCCAGGTGTAAATTTATGATTTCCCATCCACTCATCAGAATTTCTCTTGAAGAGAGTCAGTGATGGGCTTTGCCTAACATAGATTGGGATTCTATTCCAGAGCGAGGGAAGTCTCTGGGGCAGGAATCTGTCCCTCCAGCATGTCCTATTAATTGCTGTGCTGAGGTTTAAATCCCTAGAGCGTGTGGCTCTAAGAGATTTGGTTTTCTTTAGGTGGAGCATGTCCATTAATTCAGGGTTAGACATGGCCTTGTACTTAAGGCAGAGGTCTCCTCTGAGAAGGCGGTAAGCAACCGAGTAGAGCTGGAGTTTCTTTAGCCTGGCTGCATAGGCCATCTGTTTGAGGCCCATGATCCTCTTGGTGAGGTACTTCTGGGGTCTTTCCAGCTGTTGCAGGTGTTGAGTAAGGTACATCCCAAATGGGGCATTGTACTCTATTATGGGCCTGATAAGCAATGAGTAGAGGGGCACAATAACCTCTCTTGATCTAGATGCAAGCCCTTTTGTGATTAGGTGGGCTACATAGAAGGATTTTGTAACCACTTTGGCAATGTGATTGTCAAAAGAGAGGTTGCTATCTACTTGTGTCCCTAAGTCCCTAATTACATCTTCCATACTTAGTGGACTACCTCCTTTGTGGTAGTTTGTGGGCACTTTGTTCTTACCAAAGGGGATGACTATGCACTTTTTGGCATTTAGCTTAAGGCCATGATTCTGACACCAGGTATTCATCTCTGTGAGACCATTCTAGAGGATGTCTGTGTCAGCTGGGGAGTCAATTATGGCTCCCAGTTTGCAGTCATCTGCAAACTTGGTCAGCCACAGTCCTCCCGTGCTTGCCTGTACCTCAGAGAAGTATATACCAAACAGGAGGGGTCCCAAGACCGAGCCCTGTGTGACACCACTTGTAACCAGTTTAAAGTTGGGCATAGCACCAGCAACTCTGACAACGTGAGTTCTATCCATGAGCCAGTTTGCAACCCATCTTGTGACATAGGGG
Organism: Protopterus annectens; assembly: GCF_019279795.1. Lineage (NCBI taxonomy): Eukaryota > Metazoa > Chordata > Ceratodontiformes > Protopteridae > Protopterus > Protopterus annectens. The sequence continues at coordinate 965,322,074 of NC_056737.1, forward strand.
TTAATGTTCAAGCTGGTGAGCTTATCTATAATGCCTGAGTGGGGAATGGTGTTGAAGGCCTTTGCGAGGTCCAGGTAGGCTGTGTGGACTACCTTTCCCTCATCTATGGCCTTGGTAACTGTTTTAAAGAAGTTGACCAGGTTTAGGAGGCAGAATCTGCCTTTAACAAAGCCGAATTGGGTAGGGTCCAGTGTCTGGAGGTTCCCGATGTTTCTGTTGATGAGTTCCATGATGATGCGCTCCATGGCTTTGCAGACCAAGCTAGTCAGACTTATAGGGCGATAGTTCCCAGGGTCTATTGTGGCACCACCTTTGTGGAGCGGTATAAATGTTGCTGTATGCCATTCTTTGGGTACATAGCCTGTGGTGAGGCTGAGTTTGAACAGTGAGTTTAGGTGAGGGGTTAGTTCATTTTGGAGCTCATGTAAGATGCAGCCTGGGATGCCACCCAGTCCCATTGATGCTGTGTTTTTTGGAAAGGGCTGTTTTCTCCTGTGTGTCTGTGATGTCTGGGGCTCTACAATCTTCGGGAATGGACACAGGCCTTTTGGGGGTGGGGGGGTAAAGTTTGCACTGAACCTGTCAGCCAGGATGTTGGCAATGTCAGTTGGTTCAGTGTATTATTTGCCGTTTTGCACTAGCTCCGAGCCTATCTGAGAGTTGCCACTTAGATTCTTGACATAACTAAAGAAGGCATTGTGATTATCTTTAGTGTCTTTGGCAATTTTTCTTTCGAAGTTGGCTTTGGATGATTTTATGAGGGATCATAGTTTCTTGCTGGTACTGATTAGGGATGCCTTCCCTTTTCGGGATTTTGCTCTATCCTGTAATAGTTTCCTCCTTCTATTGTAGAGCTTATTTATGGCCGGGGTCCACCAGACTGGTTTCCTCATTTTGGAGGAGTGAGTCTTTGTTTTGCTTGGGATGGCTCGATCCATGCATTCCTGTAGGTGCACATGGAAAGCATTTGCAAAGGATTCTGTGGTTTGGGCTGCATTATCCCTTAGCAATGGGGCTTTGAAACTTTCCACCTCGGTCCTGAGAAGTGTGAAGTTTGCTTTTGAAAAGTTTTTTACAGTGGTTTCCGTGACTGGGGCTGGGGTCGGGATGTGGATGTCTAGTGTGATTAGTTTACGGTCTGATTTTACAAGTGATGAGTTTACCTCTGGTGTGGAACATTGATCTCCCATGTTGGTGATGATCAAGTCCAATATGTTGTCACCTCTCGTGGGAATGGTAATCAGTTGTTCCAGGGTGTTTGAGTTTATAAACTCTAGGAAACTTTGGGCAAAGGAGTTTGTACTTGAGTAATTTTTCCAGTCTATGTTTGGGTAGTTGAATTCACCCAATATCATGGTGTTGGGTAGGATCTTCATATTTTCCAGTATTCTCAGGAATGCTGAGTGGGGGTCCTGAGACAAGGTGGGTGATCTATAGCAGGCTACAAACTGAAAAGCAGTTTTGCCCACTGTTAGTTGCACATGGATGGTCTCCGAGGCCTCATGCTGTGCTACTAGCCTGGAGGTGTGGGAATCCTTGATGCAAATGGATACTCCCCCGCTTTTTGTACTTCGGTCAGGGTTTTGGGGCCAAAAGGTATGGTAAGAGTTGTAGCCTGATAGTGCTGGGGTGCTCTCTGGAGCCTTGAACCAGGTTTCTGTTACTGCACATATATTGATTCCCTCCTTACAGAGGAGTGCCTCGAGTGCATGCATTTTGAGGTTTAGACTTCTGGCATTGAGAAGCATTACCCTCAGTTTTTGGTTGCTTGTGTTGTTTACAGAGGTGGGTTTGTCTTTTGAGCCTTGCCTAAAAAAGGCACTATTGGGGTGGCAAGAGCCTTTAGAGTGCAGGATCACCATGACCCTACATACCTGCAGAGCTACATGACCATATATGGGCAGCAGGGGCTAGTGATATTTAGTTGAATACAGTGGGAGGAGGTCATGGGCTGTAACACATGCACATACACTCACTAAATGACATGCAATGTCTGTAGGAGTGCAATCATGGGAGTGATCACCCGGAAGAGTCATCTCCTGGATAAGGTCACAATCCAAGAGTGTGATGTTCTAATGTAAGCTCACCATGTTTATGGCATACTTATTCTGCTCAAAGGTGGTACAGACCAGCAAGTCGGGGACCAGATCTAGCATGGCATGGTCCAGGATATTAATACTATGTGAGCCCATAATAGATACCTACCTGAGCTGTGAAAGAGGATTACAGATATGATCTTTTACATGAGTCAGAAAGTTTGAGACATTGCAGTCACTGGTACCACCATTGGGGGTTCACTAACACTGAAGAGGCTGAAGAAGGATGAGAAGTTTTCAGTGCAACAAAAGTTCCATCCACTTCTTTTGACTGATGACTTGGATGTGGATGCAGGTCTAACATCTACTACCAGTGTGTTAGCAGATCCTGGTGTCTACTAACTGTGTCTAGATAGGCAAAGTACCAGATCAGTATTTACCATAATACTGCACTACGACACATATGCATGCAAGAACTGGAGAGGATACGACTGTTGCACAACATCCTGCCCTATAAGTTGCAAGTTACAAAATATTGTATAGCATTGTTTCCCACATGTCCCTTTCTGTGTCACAAGGGAATTGGTAGAACCATATGTCTGTGGGCCCACACTGGTGTCATAATTGTTCATGCATTCACAGGTTTCCCTGGTAATGGTTCTAACTTAGTGGGACAACAAAGATATGAGATCAGCAGGGCTACTGAGGCTGTCAGTGATAGCATGGCAACTTCTAAGTGCCCTTGTCTCATGATGCAATGACACTGTCTGGAATGCTGTTGGTGAAGTAAACACTCACATACACAGGCACTGAGGCACCTGTGGAGGTCACTGTTACCTGGTGTCAGCATAGCCTGACATACCACCAGTTGCTGAGGGTCCCACATGGACTTCTCCTGTATCCCTAGCAGACTCGGAATCTAATATGAGCAATACTTCTAATGTAAGCATAACTATCATAATTGAGGGCTGTAGGGGAGTCTAATGATGTCTTGACTTCCCTCCTATCCCTGATATGCATGTGCCATTGGAAATCAACCAGTAGATGTACAGGTCAGTAATCCAAGTGGAAAGAGCTGATACTTACCCCACGCTGGGGCTGGTGAGTGTGCAGTAGGTGGATACAAGAGGACATGTGCCAACTACATAGTGATCTGAAGTATTGGCATGATCAGATGATAGTGCCACTGAGGTCATTGGTGGTGAATTATGACTGCTATGGAATCTGCTTACACAGGCCATGGGATCATGGCCATAGGAAGATACAGACACAAGGCAGATGAGCACACAACATTTATTTCAGAGGACACAGAACATGGCAGGTACAACAGCAGTATCATAATGGCATGCAGCCTGACACCCCTAATCATAGGCCGAAACATTCATTGGTGCTCTCTCAGGAACACCTTCTCAAGGAGGCCATCATAGTCATGTACTTCAGCTCTATTCCTGCCACTTGGTGTATCCAGCCCCAGCCTAACTAATCAGCACAGTACACAGAAAAAAAGGCTCATAGGTGAATGCTAGGTTCATGGCCTGAAGGGCCATTTTAAGCCTAGCCAATAATCCAAGGTCAGTTTCAAACCTTTTCCTTTGCGTCTATGAGGTGAGGACCTTAACCATTATGCCAAACCAACCCTTCCCTTAAATTAGTACTAGGATAATTGCCTAGTGGGCCATTTTAAGCCTAGCTAATTACTCCATGTGAGAATCAAACCCTACACCTTGTGTCTGTAATGTGAACACCTTAACCATTATGGCAGCATAATGTATTGCACTGGCATTGCAACACTGTCACTTAAGATGTGATCCCTGACACCCAACAATCATCCTAACAGTAACATTCACCTCCTTTGGCCCCACCTCACACTATAGTGTTGCAGTCAATGTTTACTGTGTCTTCAGTCACATGATCAAGTGGTAATGACTGCCCCATGCTCTCTCCCTTCCTGTTAGTGTTTGCTGATGCCTGATGCACAATATGGCCAGACCATGCACTGCCTGCATTATCTAAATGTTGTAGCATGCTTCATATTATTCTGTGTTGTGTGTGCTGTGGCAAACAGCTATAGACCACATTCCACTGCTTTGCTTGAGTAACAATGTATTGGATGTGTCAGTTCTTTAGCTGTGAGTCTGCCCCTTTATAGTCTTCCCTTGTTATCACTGTTATGCCCTGCTACTGACGCTTCATCACTTACATTATGTCTTGGCATGGTGTTTTTTGGCGGCATTATCTGTTTTTACAGGACCATGTTGTGTAGCATGGCACACACTACAAATATTTTGCTGCATATTTCTGTACTTTATTGTAGTTCCCAACTGGAGGAGTATAAACTGTGGAATATAATATTCAAAAACTCAGACTGTTTATTGTTTCAGTATAGCATGTGTTATATGGCATTTCTGCCACTGGCTGCAGGTTAAGAATGGAGGTCATTATTCATAGCTGCAAAGCATATATGACAAGACACAATGCTATGTGTGACCTGCTCTCATCTTTTATTTCATCCATATTTGTAGCTAATTCTGTCTCTTTTATGTAGGGACCTGTCATCTAGGTGACCCTGTGGGATGTCCCCTCACAAGAACTGTTGGTATAGGTCACATGTGTGTCAAATGTATAAATTATGTAAACTGCTTAAGTGTCACACAAACATAGTTAAACTAATACCCTGGGTGTTAAAGACCACCTGGCAGTTCTCCCTATTTATGTGTTTCTGTCCCTCTTGAGGAGGCAAACTCGTAATTGCAGTATAGATGCAAACCTTGGTGCCCATGACCTCAGGGAGATGTACAGTCTCACAGAATGCATACACAGGTTCATAGATTAATACTAGGCTAATTGTTCTTATAGGCCATTTTACCCCCAAGAGAATCAAACCCTTCACCTTGTGTCTATAAGGTGAACACTGTAACCATTATGCCAATTTCACTTCTTGTTGGTTCTCATTTCTGGTGTACTTGGGAGTCAAATATTTTTCTGCACCTATTGTACCTTGATGCCAGTCAATTGATTAAGCATTTGTAAGGTATGGGCCTCTGATATACCTAATAGTTCCCCTGTAGGTCACTGGAAGTTCCATGTACTTAGGACTATCAATGCAACACATTCCTTTATGTCCACAGTAATGGGCACTTCACACATACCCTTCATGCAAATATCATATTTGCATGGCCAACAAAGATGACCAAACCTGTATTTTCTTCTGACAGCTGCCAGAACATACTATTGTGTGGGTGAGTCAGAGTTTTTATGTTATACACTTATTTTCTATTCTTAAGTCCATTGGATGATGAGATTAATGCCCTTTCTGTTAATTAATTTTATAAAATTCATTTTGTAAATGCTGAAAACTGATTAGACATCAGGTGATAATAATGCATAAAGCACAATTAATGGTAGCCTCCCTTTTCAGGCTATTTACAAAGTTGCATCAGTCCACTCTAATAATGTCAATCTGATGGCTAACTCTTAATGAAGATAAGGTCAGCATCTACAAGCTGTATATTACATTTGACACAAAGGCAGTTAGTTGGGAGATATTCTGTTTTTGTTACTGTTACTTCATCACTGCTGTATAGTGCAATGAAAAATGTCACAGTGCCACCTGGACACCATCAGCCATATAATTTGTGACTTCTCCATTTAAATTCCGGTATGTTAGAATATAGGTTACTAGAGAAAAGAAATAGGCTATTAAATTGTGTATCTTAACTGATGAAATACAAAGCAGAAAGTCACAGTTACACAGGCACACACACACACACACACACACACACACACACACACACACACACGCACATACACACACACACACACACACACACACACACACACACACACACACACACACGCGCACACACACACACACACACACACACACACACACACTACTTATTTTTACTTACTTCAAGATTATTGTACTTTGCAGAAAAGATAATACGCTAAGATCAGAGCTAGTATATATTTCCCTGTAATCACAAATAAATTGTTGCTGCTTCAAGAATTGCACTTACAATACATAAAACCTACACTGGGAATCCCTCTCTTGGACCACAAGACTGAGAATCAAAACTCTGGACTAATGAATTAACCTACTGGATAGTAGGTGTCTTTTACTTCAGTTCTATGACAGACTACCAGAGCAGTGCTATAGGTTCCCTATTAGTAAGTTGAACGCTTACCTTATTGAATCCCTAAACGTCGACCCGTCCTTATCAAAATGCGAAAACATTGAACGTCCAGAAGAGCGAAACCAGAAATGTTAAATCGTCATGGTTGGCCTTCTGCGGTATAGCTCCATAAGGTAAGTGTGCGATAGTTACGGACCTTAGGGTTAGGGTGTGGGTTAAGTTAAGTGCATACTTGGTGGTGTATGTAAGATTTAGTGTAGGGTTAGAAGTAGGGTTTAGTTTAGGGTTAGATGTAGGGATTTGGTTAGTGTATGTATGTGGTTTATTTAGTTTGTGTAGGTAGTATGTAGCGGGCGGTGGGGTGGGACAAGTATGATAGTTCGATGTTTTGAATTTCACGTTTCAGGGCTTTCGGTGTTTTAACGGTTTGATGAGGACTGGTCGACATTTAGGGATTCGATAAGATAAGCATTTGTGTTTATAATGTAGACCCATGCTATAGTACTCTTCAAAATCCACAGACCTAAAGAGTGATAAGTTGTCAAGATATAAAACTTACTGCCAGTGCTTACCTAGTTTAAACAGAGTGGGTATAACTAATAACTGGAGGCTGAGCTCTCTCAACATAGGACTGGCAAGACCAGTCAGGAGGAGAAGGTTACCACACACACTATAGACCCAGTCTCACATAGTACCATCACAACCTCAAATCATACACATAAACACACAAAGACATACTCGGAGGCTCTGATCAAAAATCTACCAAAACAGCAGAGGCCTCCAAAGCAGACACCCAAACAACCACCACCTCAGAACACAACACCTGCAACACATAGACCTCACAGTCAGAGTGTCAAACAGTCACAGCCCTTAAGGCCAAACACAATGCCAGACACACTAGTCATCGGTGACTCCATAGTCAGACACACCACCAGACTGAGTAAGGAGAAGGTCACAGTAAGCTGACTCAGGTCTCTGGACTACATGAAAAGAGACATTGAGGAGCTCTCTGATTATGTAGCCCAGGCAGGTATGACCCTGACCTTGAGCAGTATCCTACCTTCACCAAGAATGATGCCATAATACAGAGATAAGATGATCAGCTTTAACAATTGGCTTAAACTCTGGTGTCATTCAAAGGGGATCCAATGTCTGTCTGCCTGGGATGACATGCTGGACAACACCTGTCACCCCTGGGATTCCGGATATTGGCAAAGGCTCTGCACCCTTGCCCTCATAGTGCCTTTTTAGGCAAGGCTCAAATTCTAAACCTACCACCCTAGAACACAAAAAAGGAAAAAAACTAAGGGTAATGCTGCTCAATGCCAGAAGTCTAAATCTCAAAATGCACACACTCAAGGCCCTTCTCAGTATGGAGAACATCAATGTCTGTGCTGTGACTGAAACCTGGTTCAAGGCTCCTGAGAGTACCCCAGCACTACCAGGTTTTACCTCATATCATGCGTTCCGGCCCCAAAATCCGGACAATACCAAGAAAGGAGGGGGGTATCCATATTCATCAAGGACACCCACACCTCAAGACTGGTATGCATCGGAGACCATCCAGGTGCAATGCATGTTACAGTCCACCCTCACAAACTCAGGAACCTCACATGGCCTTCCTGAAAACACCAGAGGATAAATGTATCACCAAACACCATCATACTAGGTGACTTCAATTACCCTAATATAGACTGGGAACACTACTCAAGCCCAAACACCTAGCCCAAAAGTTCCTGGAATTCATAAACTCAAATGCCATGGAACAACTAGTCACCATCCCACAAGAGGAGAAAACATACTTGATCTCATCATCACGAACATGGGAGCACAATGTTCAACACCGAAGTATACCCTCACTGGTGAGATCAGATCACAAATTAATCTCGCTGGAGGTCCTCGTCCCACCCCACCTGAAATAAAAAGACCACAGTAAAGAACTACTTCACACTTCTAAAGACTAGTGTGGTCTCCTTTAAGGCCCCTGACCCGGCAGAAAACAGTACTCAAGCCGCTGAATCACTTACAAATGCCTTCTACCAGCACCTGCAGGACTGCATGGATAAGGCAATCCCAAGCAAAACAAAGACTCTTTGTTCCAAAGGCAAGCGTCCAGTCTGGTGGACCCCAGCCATAAACAAACTCTACAACAAAAGGAGGAAGCTACTACAAGATAGAGCAAAATCCTTAAAAGGTAAGACACCCTTGATCACTATAAGTAAATAACTAAGAGCTCTCATAAAATCATCCAAAGCAAATTTTGAGAGAAAAATAGCTAAAGACTCAAAAGACAATCATAAGGCCTTCTTTAGCTATGTTAGAAACCTGGGAGGAAACTCCCAGATATGCTCAGAACTAGTTCAAAATGATGTGAGGATTACTGATCCTACAGACATTGCCAACATACTGGCTGACAGGTTCAGTGCAAATTCTCCCCCAAAGGAGAGATATCTATGATTGCAGCCCCCAAACATCTCAAGTGAGAACTGCTCTCTCCAAAGCAAAAACACAGCATCCATGGGACCTGATGGTGTCCCCGGCTGTGTGCTCCTGAACTCAATGAGGAATTAAACCCACAGCTAGGACAGCTGTTTAATCATAGTCTTACCTCTGGATACATACCCAGGAGTGGCGCACTGCAACTGTGGTCCCACTTCACAAAGGCGGTGCCTCCACCGACCCTGGAAATTACCGCCCATTAGCATGACAAGCCTTATCTGCAAAGCCATGGAGAGGATCATAATGGACCTCATAAATAAAGACATAGGAATTTGCAGACTTTGGATCCATCCCAGTTTGGCTTTGTCAAAGGCAGATCATGCCTTCTAAACTTGGTTGACTTTTGAAACAGTCACCAAAGCCATTGATGAGGAAAGGCAGTCCATACAGCCTACCTCGATCTGGCGAAGGCCTTGATACAATACTCCACTCGGGTATCATTGAAAAACTCATCAGCTTAAATGTTAACCCATACATCACAAGATAGGTTGCAAACTGGCTGAGTGACAGAACCCACAGGGTCAGAGTTGCTGGCGCCATGTCAGACTCAAAGCCTGTCACAAGTGGTGTACCACAGGGCTCAGTCCTGGGCCCACTCTTGTTTGGCATCTACTTTTCGAAGTACAAGCAAACACAGGAGGGTTATGGCTGACAAAGTTTGCAGATGACTGCAAACTGGGCGCCATAGTAGAAAACACATCTGACACAGATATCCTTCAGAAGGGTCTCACAGAAACGGATAACTGGTGCCAGAGCCATGGCCTAAAGTTAAATGCCAAAAATGCATAGTCATACCCTTCAGGAAAAACAAGGTTACCCATAGCTACCAAATAGGTGGCAATCCACTGAGCACAGAAGAAGTTATCAGGGACCTGGGGACCCAGGTTGATAGTAGTCTGTCATTCGACACCCATGTAGCTAAAGTAGTTAGGAAGACCTTCTACATTGCCCACCTTATCATGAAGGGATTCTCATCTAGATCAAGGGAGGTCATAGTCTCTATACTCATCACTCATCAGACCAATGATTGAGTACAATGCCCAATGTATCTGACCCGACACTTGCAGCAGCTGGAGAGGCCACAAAAGTTCCTCACCAAAAGGATAAAGGGTCTCAAACATCTGTCCTATGCTGCCCGACTGAAAGAACTCCAGCTCTATTCAGTCGCTTACCGCTTGCTCAGAGGTGACTTTTGCCTAACATACAAGGCCATGTCAAACCCAGATTTGATGAATATGCTTCACCTCAAAAATCTAGATCCGTCAGAGCCACAAGGGCGGGAGACTTAAACTATTAATAAGATGTGCTGGAGGGATAGATTCATCACCCAAAGACTCCCTATGCTGTGGAACAAAATCCCGGTATATGTGAGGCAGAGCACCTTGCTGGCCTTGTTCAAGAGAAATCTTGACCAATGGATGGGAGATCGCAGATATACCCCAGGGATTACCTCAGTGTCACTGCTCGACAGAGGCACAGCAAAATAATGGGTATAGTTCCCCATACTAAAGGGGTGGCGTAAGCCACAAAACTATGGGCTAGGCTTGTAAATGCCCTCGGGCAGATAGCCTAGTATGAACCTATGAACCTATGAACCTAAGTGCATAAATTAAATCACTTTTTGAGTTTGCAACATTTATGAACAGCTCAAAACTGTATGTGAGAAATCTTTAAGCTAATAAGTTAAAATGCGCAAATTAGCCATTGAATAAAGAAATAACTTGTTCCCAGAGTGATACATAACTACTTTTATTATTAGCTATCCAATGAATGTATACAGTATGAGAGGGTTTGCACAAGTGTCATGTCTTGGATTACATATTACTAAATATGTATGCCGTCAAACAGGGGTGTAGCCAGAAAATTCCATTTTGTACTCACAAACCCTTTTTACTGTCCCCCAACCCCCCTAGCATTTAAGAAAATGTCCACATCTTTCAAAATGCTGCCACCCCAGCAGTTAATAAATGCACACAATCATTTTCAGTGGTTCCCTCTAAAGCTATTAAAGATATTGCTTTTGGATTAGCAATCCTCTCTGTAAGCAAGCTATGTATCTTTTGTCAGAGGTATTAGTTTTGACAGTTATAGCCATAATGCAACCTGAAAAAGCAACAGTGTCTGAGTGAAGCAAAGAAAAATGTACTCTTTTGAGTACAAAGGGTATGGCTGGCTATACCTTGCCATCAAAACAAAGGGTAGTCAGTTTTAGAGGGAGCATTAATGTAGTATCTTTATGCAAAAATCTAAAATGTGGTCAGCAGTCTTGCAGTTAACATAGAGGATTAATGCTAGGAGCTGTGAATGAGCTGTTTCCTGTGTTGCAAGGTTTGATTCCCTCAACCTTCATGTGCCTACCGTATGAATTTGTGTAAATCTCTTAACCAGATTGTGCTATGGAGCAACTGGCAAATTGAGCTAAGCTCCATCTGTCAATCACATGTCATTTGAAATAAAAGAGTCTTTTCATGTATGTTTATTGTTTTGTTGACATGAGAGACCCAGCCCTTTTTGAATGGTCTCTCTATCTGCCTGCCTGCCTCTCTCTCCTATCTCTCTCTCTATCAAAGACTATCATGCATTCTTGCTGTGCAACTTTCAGGTTCTAGCACTCTGGAAAAAGTTATGTTTGATGACGTTTTAATTTATTAGAAATTACCATCTTCTTTTACAACCATAGGACTATTACCTCCGTCATTAATGCTTTGGTACCAGTAGAGTTGGTTCTAGATGTTTCTATTTTAACAGCTTAAATCCCTTTCTTCTCTTGCTGACTATATATCTCTGCAAAAGCAAACCGCAAGAAATCGTGCTGTCTCACTAAAACATTAAACTTTTCAACTTGCTGATAATACAATTATTTTATCCTTGGGATACTCCTTGAAACTAATCAGTAATCATGTGAGTTGTAAACTAAACCAACTTTCCTTTGGGTATCTACATCTAGGATTTACAGTGCATCTAAGCAAAGCTAATAACATGTTTTATTGCACTCAAAAGTGTCTTAGCATGATTAATGGTGACTGGTGCATCTTAAGCAGTGACGGTGAACCTTTTGGGCTCAGCATGTCAAAAATTCGGAAAATGCCTACCTTGACTCTCCTGGTGAGTCACCCCTGCCCCTCCCCTTGAACAAAAGAGAAACAATTCTTTACATATTTATTTATTTTAAAAAAATACCATCCAGTCATATGTGCTGCTATGTATAATAAAAGTAAAAGAAAAATCAATGACTTACAATAGAGAAAATGATATGTGCACTGATAACTTGGCTGAAAATAGTGCACCGAGAAAATTACCCTATGTTTAATAATAATTTTGAATTGAACTGAAAAGAAATATGGAACACATTGCACTTTAATTTCATTAACATCAATTAATGACATTTTGTTGCTGAGTTTTAATAGACAAGTGCAGGGTCACATATTTTTTGTATTTTTGTTCAGTTTCTTTGGTAATTCTGGTGTTGGTGAACCAGTGGGATAGCCGGAGATTGTGTCACCTGGGGCTGACTGAGTTTGCCACCCCCCCTCACAAAATAAACCATAATACACATCATAGTTATACAAAAAATGAAATGGATGGTACTCACATCCATTGTTAAAAGCGACGCCTTACCTTTGATACTGGAGTTGCAGTCCACAAACTTGTTTATCCAATTATGCAAAAGCATTTCCCTGATACACTAATGAATTATTTTCCCCAGTAACCCCTTCATTAGTTTCTTTTGTGTATACATAAGCACTAAAATAACACAATAAATTATTTTGCCTAGTGGTCAGTTCAGCAGTCTGACCTTGTATGTGCAAGCACTTCCCTGATACAAAAATGAAATATTTCCCCAAGCAGGATCTTCATTAGTATGTCCAGGTACACACAAGCACCAAAATGAAACATTTCCCATAGAGATCCCTTCAATAAAATGTCCAGGTACAGTATGCACAAGCACCAAAATTAAACATCTGCCCAAGTGACCCCTTCAGTAACATTCCTAGTATGTATACAAGCACCAAAATGAAACATTTCCCATAGAGACCCCTTCAATAAAATGTCCAGGTACAGTATGCACAAGCACCAAAATTAAACATCTGCCCAAGTGACCCCTTCAGTAACATTCCTAGTATGTATACAAGCACCAAAATGAAACATTCACCCAAGCAACCCCTTTAGAAAAATGTTGAGATATGCGCAAGCACCAAAATTAAACATCTGCCCAAGTGACCCCTTCAGTAACATTCCTAGTATGTATACAAGCACCAAAATGAAACATTCACCCAAGCAACCCCTTTAGAAAAATGTTGAGATATGCACAAGCACCAAAATTAATCATTTGTCCAAGTGACCCCTTCAATAACATTCCTAGTATGTATACAAGCACCAAAATGAAACATTCACCCAAGCAACCCCTTTAGAAAAATGTTGAGATATGCACAAGCACCAAAATGAATCATTTGCCCAAGTGACTCATTCATTAACATTCCTAGCATGTGTACAGGTATCAAAATGAAACATTCACCCAAGCGCTGTCCTTTATATTTGTCTTCTTGGCCCATGGTTCCTTCTGTTATTTTCTTGTGCTGTTCCACATTTAGGTGTGTGATTGCATGATCATTAAAGGGCTTCCTGCTGGCCTGCTGCTGCTGCATACATGTGGGTATCATGGTGTGCAGCTAAGGCCAAATGGAAAGCCTCCATGACACCACCTGACTAAACCAACAGGACAAAAAAAAAAAACACAACAGTAAGATCAAGAGAAAAAAAAACAAAACAAAACACAACAACTTGTCAAATGTGGCCTGGGGCAGACTGCCCCTTTCTCCCCACTAGGTATGCCACTGTGGTGAATGCTGGTATGTCATCCAAAACATTGTAGCGTATCACTTTTGACATGTGTGTCATAGGTTCACCATCACTGTCTTAGAGTCTCTTAAATAACCTTTAGAAATTGTCAGTTCTTACAGACAGCTGAGAGTTTGGCTTGAGATTCCATTACCATCTCCAACAATGCACAAACATCTGCTGAAAAAATTGTGGTTTATTTAATTCAAACTACAGTACCTTTGGCATTTTAACCAACAGTAGAAAATGTTCTACTGGAGAAGGAGTTTTGCCTTCTGCTCTTGAATATGGGTAATAACATATCATGGGTACTGTGTCTGTCCATAACCTTCATAAATTCCATGCTTTGCAGAAGCATTATCCAGATTTATTGCTGGAGTTCTCCATTGTCAGACCATTCAAGAAACAGAATGGTTCTCTGTTAAATTTCAAGTTGTTATCCTTATTTGCGCATTATGTTTCAAAATGTTAATTCCAAATGACTGCACCTTCTTAGATAATTTCTTATCAGTTAAAATCATTCAGCATAGTTTGAGGTCTTCCCAAGCTTCTAGTTTCTCTTTTGAAGTGCATCTTTATAATTTTACCTGCTCCTTCTGGTGTTTTTCCTTTGCAGCCCCAAATCTGTAATGCTCTGCAAAGTGAACTAAGACAATTAAACATGCTGTCAACCTTTGCCAGACACTGAAAATCTATTAGAAAGAGAAAGCTAAGGATTGCTGGGTTGCACTATTATTTAATTGCAGTATTTACTTGATTAACGTTTCTGCCTTCGCCTATCATTACCAAGTGTGTCAATTTATCTTGAAACTTGTAGTCTTTGATGATTTTATATAATTAATACATTTCTCTTCAGCTATTTTAGCTGACTGTGTGTATTAATAATGTATTTTTGTCACTATGTCACGTCTATGTTTCATGGTCTGGACAACAATAAGCTACCGCAGTCTTGTAAATAAAATAAAGTAAGATTTGAAGGATGTGTGTAGTACTGTCAGCAGTCGGCATACATTTTCACAGTAGTGATCTCAATATCTCTCAGTTGTCCCTGGCTTTCTTGGATATCCCTGATTTTGCCTACAAATGTATCCCTCTTCCTCACAAAATTGAGTTTTTTCTCATCAAACAGTATCAGAACCGATGCATAATACCAGAATTATATCTGCATGCTTTTTAATCCTCTGCCTGTGAATTGGCAGGGTCAAAACATCCTGTACCCTAAACAATTTCTCATCTGCTTTGATTCCTGATGAGATCCTCTGTCATAGGATATGGATGAGATTATATTTGCTCTCAAGTCTTCATTTTATAAATCATGTACAGAGTTGAAAATACTGACAGACAAAGATCCCAAACTAAAACTATTAGTATTGGCGTTGAACACTGATGGAACAAAAGGGGTTACAGGATGTTTTTACCCTGCCGATTCACCCCCAGATGATTTGCCCCCGGACAATTTGCCTCCGAGTGATTTGGCCCCAGAAAACTGCAACTGCGCAAACTATTGTACTGTACACATTGCGAAATAACTTGCTCAAGAAGGAAAGCACAGGAAATTAATTTGCTTCTGAGAGTGCGCTGCTTTACTTATACAATCACGAATCACGAACAACGTACATTGATTGTCATTTCCAAAAAAAAATACAAGTGAGTTATTCTTGAAACTCCACGTTGTAAAAATGTTTAATCAGTACCAGAAAAAAAAGGAAAAGTGAAATTGTACAGAATGGCTATCAAATATGTACTGTACAAGGAACATACATGATGCCAAAAAAAAACTGTAACTGACAAAAGCAAACACATCAAACACGCTAAAGACAGAACATTCACTGTACTTAAGGAATACTACCAGATCAAGTAGCTCAAGGAATCCTGTATAAAAACATTAAGGCAGAAACCTTAGTATTAAAAGATGCCATATCAGAGGAAAGAATTTTCCATATGAATAAAAACAGTATATAGTCATAACTTATCCCCGAACACTCCATAAAGAGAATATTATGCATCAGTGCAGGTCTAAAGTTTAAACATCATAAATCCTTGAGTAAGCTGAAAAAACAATGTACCTGTAAACAGCAAATTAACCAGCAGAAAAGTTTTGTCTATCAATTAAAAAGAAAATCACCAAAGAAAGCTGAAAAGACTTATTAAAAAATTACCAGAACAAGAATGACAGATGTAATAAGGAAGTTAACACAGATGAGACAAGGCTAGCTAGCGCTGAAAACTTCCAGGTAGTAAATTAACTGAAATACAAAGAAAAAACATACAAAAAAAGTGTTATTATTGAAACAAAGAAAGCTGAAAAGACTTATTAAAAAATGACCGGAACAAGAATGACAGATGTAATAAGGAAGTTAACACAGATGAGATAGGAAGGCTAGCTAGCACTGCAAACTTCCAGGTAGTAAATTAACTGAAATACAAAGAAAAAAACATACAAAAAAAGTGTTATTATTGAAACAAAGAAAGCTGAAAAGACTTATTAAAAAATGACCAGAACAAGAATGACAGCTGTAATAAGGAAGTTAACACAGATGAGACAAGAAGGCTAGCTAGCGCTGCAAAATTCTGGGTAGTAAATTAACCGAAATACAAAGAAAAAACATACAAAAAAAGTGTTATTATTGAAACAAAGAAAGCTGAAAAGACTTATTAAAAAAATGACCGGAACAAGAATGACAGATGTAATAAGGAAGTTAACACAGATGAGACAGGAAGGCTAGCTAGCGCTGCAAACTTCCAGGTAGTAAATTAACTGAAATACAAAGAAAAAACATACAAAAAAAGTGTTATTATTGAAACAAAGAAAGCTGAAAAGACTTATTAAAAAATGACCAGAACAAGAATGACAGATGTAATAAGGAAGTTAACACAGATGAGACAAGGCTAGCTAGCGCTGCAAACTTCCAGGTAGTAAATTAACTGAAATACAAAGAAAAAAACATACAAAAAAAGTGTTATTATTGAAACAAAGAAAGCTGAAAAGACTTATTAAAAAATGACCAGAACAAGAATGACAGATGTAATAAGGAAGTTAACACAGGTGAGACAGGAAGGCTAGCTAGCGCTGCAAACTTCCAGGTAGTAAATTAACTGAAATACAAAGAAAAAACATACAAAAAAAGTGTTATTATTGAAACAAAGAAAGCTGAAAAGACTTATTAAAAAATGAATATCAAATGAAGAACAGTGACTAGAATGAAAAAGGTCACGAACGAGGAATGTAATTTTTTAAGCTTTCTTCCACCTTTATTATCTGTGGACTTCTTCAGAAAACCAGGACGCCTCCCCACGTCCTGGTTTTATAATTACATACAGGAAGTGATGTAAAATCCTTAATCCACATTTTCGTTCTTATTTTAATTTTTACATAAAAGAACGATAATAACACATAGTTTAAACTTTGATCTTGTGCCACAAGACATGTAAAATTGTCAAATCTGACTCAATTATGCTAAAATCATATTGAAAAAAATGCCTTAAAAAAGGCTTGCTAAAATACATGACGACAGTTACTGCCATCAATAAGATATTGTGTTGTGTATAAAAATTACTAAAAATAAAACTGAATAGCTAGAAATACCATGTCGATAACACTTTTAAATAAGAGATGTCAAATACATACATTTGTTCCCTATAACTTCGGAAACCATGTAAATGTTATTATACTAATGGAAATGAATGACTTGATCGAACTGAGCGTAGCACATAAAAACTGATCACCATATATGCTAATTCTATCTACTGTACCTGGATGTATGATCATCTTATATAGGGAGCCAAATCTGTGCAGACTCAACATGAGCCGCTGGCAGTTGATAAGTCGCCTCACCGAAAAGTGTAAATGGTGTATATATGAGTGGATTCTACCTAGACTAATACCCTATTACTAAGTATACTAGACATACCAAAACAATGATGTGAATAATGTGAACCTACTATAGTTGAAAAAAGAAAATTTTGTCTACCAATAATAGAAAAGGGGTAGGACCACTTGACTAGCTGGCATGAGGCTGCCTTGCATGAACCTAACCCTAGCTAGACGAGTGTGGACAGATGCTCATCCATACTAATGAACCTATAATGATCTGGAAAGATTGCCTGTCATAACAATGGGTGAGATTGATGGAAACAGTATCACAGGAAGGAAATCTAACAAATGATCATTCCCACTCTTGAGACATTTGAACCACATTGTAGACTAAATCTATCTGTCATTCAAAAAACATTTAATGTTAATCCCTTCGTTTAGACCTGGCAATTCATCGGCCCCAAGGCACAGTTGCCAAATGGACTCTTTTTGTTCCAGTCTATTATTCAAATCTCCTTTAAGTAGACCTTTGTCAACATAGTCAACCACAAAAAACTCAAACTTCTTAAAGTCAATACATTCCTGTGAATGTCTAGCCAGGGAATTGTTCTCATCTTTGTTTTTAATGGCCAAATTGTGCTCATATATTCTACGTTTGAGCATTCTTTTGGTTTTCCCCACATAATATTTATCACATGTTGAGCAAATAGCCAAATATACCACGTATTCACTATTGCAGTTGAAATATTTCTGTGCCCAAAATGTCTTCTTCAAATGTTTGATAGTCACAAAAGAAGTGTTGGTAATAAACCTACACTGTCTACAGTTCTGACAAGCATACGTTCCCTTCTTTTTACTAATGTCCCTATTTGTTGTCACTCTTTCTTTGTTGTCCCTTTCCAACATAGTTTTCACATTAATCACATTTTTATATGTGAAACGTGGTTTAATACCTACACAAGTCATAAGATCTTTATTTCCTAAAATAATACCCCAATTTCCTTCAATAATCCTTCTTATATTTTCCAATTGATTTGAAATCGGGAGAGGAAATGCTATATGGAAATCTAAATCTTTGTCTTTGTCTGTGTTGACACTCATAGAAACTTCTTTGAAATATCTTGTCTCATTTACTGACAGAATAGGTC
This sequence comes from Protopterus annectens, assembly GCF_019279795.1. Taxonomy (NCBI): domain Eukaryota; kingdom Metazoa; phylum Chordata; order Ceratodontiformes; family Protopteridae; genus Protopterus; species Protopterus annectens. The sequence goes on from NC_056737.1 coordinate 965,340,546, forward strand.
TTGCTACACTGGCCCGAAGCTTCTGAACTTCTTGTTCAATTTTCTTGATCATATGCTTTTTATAGCCTCTGGCCAAGAATAAATTTCTTATTTGCACCAATTCATTGTAATAGATTTTATCCTCAGATGTTAATCTACTGAGCCTAATAATTTGACCCTTGATTACATTTCTTTTCATATGAATTGGGTGCAGACTGTCCTTGTGTAAATATTGATTGATGAAACAGGGCTTTCTGTAAATTTTACTGTGTAATGTATTATTGGTTGAATCTATATAAAGACTGATGTCCAAATAATTGATACTTTTACCATAACCACTGTGTTTAAAAAACAGAAATTTCGTTGTTTTGTTGAGATCTAGAACCATGCTATCAAATTCATCTTTATCCCCTGCCCACACAAACACCAAATCATCTATGTATCTTCCATAGAATGTAGCTTTTTCAAAAAATTGATGTTTTTAGATGTACCTCCTCCCAATCTGCCATTACGATGTTGGCGAATGCTGGTACAACTCTACTCATCGCTACACCAGAAATCTGTTGGTATATTTTATTGTCAAATTCAAAGAAATTATTCTGCAACACTATCTCCATTAAACTACAAATGGTGTTGATTTTGGAATTACTTATCTCAGTGTTATGTGTCAAATAATTCCTTAAATGCTCGATACCAGACTCTTGATCAATACTGGTATACAAACTCTTGACATCAAGCGTTGCGAAATTAATTTCCTCAAGTGTAATGTTACACTGCCTCAAACTTTCTAACAAATGCCAAGAGTCTCTAATATAGAACTCAGATTTTTGTGCTATTTTGTTAAGGGTGTTGTCCAACCAGATTGATATGTTCTCAGTTTTTGAATGTTTTGCCGATATTATAGGCCTAAAAGTGATTTCCCCATCATCATTGTGTAATTTAGGTATTCCAAAAAAATTACCTAATCTTGGATATTCTACCATCAGGAAATCATAATCCAAATTGTCTATTTCATCCTGACATAACATATCAAAAAGGTCAGTATCAACTCTCCTATATTTGTTGAGGACATAATCCATACTAACATTGTTGTAATATTTCTTATCATTTAACATGAAACTAATGTCTTCCACATAATTAGCTGTATTCATGATAACAAGCTTACCCCCTTTGTCTGCCCGCATGACCCTGATATGTCTGGAACTGGACAAGTGGGATAAAGCTTCACGTTCAGTGTTGGATAAATTGTCTTCTAAGTTAATAATATTCATTTTTCTAAATTCCATCTCACATATTTTTTGAAACACTTGTAAAGTGCTTACTAGTGTTGGATTAAATGTACTAGGCCGCTTAAGCCTTCTTGTGTCCTGTGTGCCATTGCTTGTTACCTCTTGTAAAATGTATCTGAGGTTCAATTTGCGCATGTACAGTCTAAAATCCACCAACAAACTACCAATTTTTATATTGTTGGAAGGAATAAAATTGAAACCCTTCCTTAACACATTAATATGTTCATCAGTCATAGAAAAATCACTAAAATTCACAACACCAATACAGAATGTTTCATCCGTCAGTGGTACATTCACCACTTCTTTTTGCCTTTCCCTTTCGGTTTCACCTTGTACTGTGTGGAATTGTACCACCTGGTAGTCCTTTTTGGTTGTACCCTCTGTTGTTGAAAAGGGCCAACTTTTTTGCTGTTATTCACGTTCACCACCTCAGCAAAACTGGTGGACGCAATAGCTTCATTATTGCCAGATCTTGAATTGTTAGTATTAGGAGATACAATGTCAATGTGCTGTTTTTTCTGTGCCTCATTAGAATTTATAACATTGGTGACTGTAGGTTCAAAAATAGAACCTTGATCGTCAACTGCTACTGTCCCAAATGGCTCTCTCGTCTCAGGGCCATTAGTACCATGCAATTCTAGATGTGAATCCTGGTTACCCCTATCATGGTTATCATTAATTGCACAGATATATGCTTGATTAACTTCATAGGCTGTGACATCTCTTCGCAATTTGTTTTGTTTCCTCATTATAATAGTTGCTCTGAGCCTGTTGGTCTTGGCTTCTATACTGTTGTAGAGTGACATTAATTGGGTAAAGCAACCAAATTGTTTTATATCTTTGTCAACGGCCTTGATTTTATCAATTAAAACCTTAAGTTCTCCTTCATAGTGTTCTAACATAATACGCATCATACAGATACCTGTGTCATTGTATAATTTAGTCAGTCTAACACATAATTCATCCCCAGGACTTACACAGTTAGGATATTTGGCTGTCCTAAGTCCTTTAGGAACTATATTACGAGAAATGCACTCAGTCAAGTATTGTATTTCCAGGCTCAAAGTAGCATGCCTGGCTACCAAACGTTCTAATTCAAATATCATTTTTCTACAGTCCAAAAATGAGTTACTGTTATTTACTGGTGAAATATTGTTAAAACTTCTAATTTCAGAAAATGGATTTACCTGAGGTTTAGAAATGAAACCCCACACATTCCCAGCATATTCAGGTGTCTCACACTGTATTTCGTTGTTGCCGACAATATTCAAACTGGTCATCCCCTTTCCTGTCTCCTTATATGTACCGACCATATCCATATGAACCTTTGTTTTATCAATATGGGCTTCTGGCCCCTTCGTTAACAGTCGCTTGTATTGGAGGCTTCCTTAGCCCCTACATTGGTAATAGAACATGTATTCCCCTTGATACATTTGAAAACTATCTCCGTGATAGTCTTTATTAAGTCCTCGGGCTCTGTGTGCTGATTCCGCTCTTCAGCGTCAACCGCTATTCCACTGCCCGGTGTCGGATGGATAGATACGTCGATCAACGAATCCTGGGAGGACACCTCTGAAGTCATGACCTGAACTCCACTCAGTCACGAAACGCCAAAACCAAAACAAAAACTTCGGCAACCCGAACAAAACGAATATCAAATGAAGAACAGTGACTAGAATGAAAAAGGTCACGAACGAGGAATGTAATTTTTTAAGCTTTCTTCCACCTTTATTATCTGTGGACTTCTTCAGAAAACCAGGACGCCTCCCCACGTCCTGGTTTTATAATTACATACAGGAAGTGATGTAAAATCCTTAATCCACATTTTCGTTCTTATTTTAATTTTTACATAAAAGAACGATAATAACACATAGTTTAAACTTTGATCTTGTGCCACAAGACATGTAAAATTGTCAAATCTGACTCAATTATGCTAAAATCATATTGAAAAATGCCTTAAAAAAGGCTTGCTAAAATACATGACGACAGTTACTGCCATCAATAAGATATTGTGTTGTGTATAAAAATTACTAAAAATAAAACTGAATAGCTAGAAATACCATGTCGATAACACTTTTAAATAAGAGATGTCAAATACATACATTTGTTCCCTATAACTTCGGAAACCATGTAAATGTTATTATACTAATGGAAATGAATGACTTGATCGAACTGAGCGTAGCACATAAAAACTGATCACCATATATGCTAATTCTATCTACTGTACCTGGATGTATGATCATCTTATATAGGGAGCCAAATCTGTGCAGACTCAACATGAGCCGCTGGCAGTATTAGTCTAGGTAGAATCCACTCATATATACATCATTTACACTTTTTGGTGAGGCGACTTATCAACTGCCAGCGGCTCATGTTGAGTCTGCACAGATTTGGCTCCCTATATAAGATGATCATACATCTAGGTACAGTAGATAGAATTAGCATATATGGTGATCAGTTTTTATGTGCTACGCTCAGTTCGATCAAGTCATTCATTTCCATTAGTATAATAACATTTACATGGTTTCCGAAGTTATAGGGAACAAATGCATGTATTTGACATCTCTTATTCAAAAGTGTTATCGACATGGTATTTCTAGCTATTCAGTTTTATTTTTAGTAATTTTTTATACACAACACAATATCTTATTGATGGCAGTAACTGTCGTCATGTATTTTAGCCAGCCTTTTTTAAGGCATTTTTTTCAATATGATTTTAGCATAATTGAGTCAGATTTGACAATTTTACATGTCTTGTGGCACAAGATCAAAGTTTAAACTATGTGTTATCATCGTTCTTTTATGTAAAAATTAAAATAAGAACGAAAATGTGGATTAAGGATTTTACATCACTTCCTGTATGTAATTATAAAACCAGGACGTGGGGAGGCGTCCTGGTTTTCTGAAGAAGTCCACAGATAATAAAGGTGGAAGAAAGCTTAAAAAATTACATTCCTCGTTTGTGACCTTTTTCATTCCAGTCACTGTTCTTTATTTGACATTCGTTTTGTTCGGGTTGCCGAAGTTTTTGTTTTGGTTTTGGCGTTTCGTGACTGAGTGGAGTTCAGGTCATGACTTCAGAGGTGTCCTCCCAGGATTCGTTGATCGACGTATCTATCCATCCGACACCGGGCAGTGGAATAGCGGTTGACGCTGAAGAGCGGAATCAGCACACAGAGCCCGAGGACTTAATAAAGACTATCACGGAGATAGTTTTCAAATGTATCAAGGGGAATACATGTTCTATTACCAATGTAGGGGCTAAGGAAGCCTCCAACGACAAAGCGACTGTTAACGAAGGGGCCAGGGAAGCCCACATTAATAAAACAAAGGGTCATATGGATATAGCTGGTACACACAAGGAGACAGGAAATGGGATTACCAGCAACAACGAAACACAGTGTGAGACACCTGAACACGCTGGAAATGTATGGGGTTTCATTTCTAAACCTCAGGTAAATCCATTTTCTGAAATTAGAAGTTTTAACAATATTTCACCAGTAAATAACAGTAACTCATTTTTGGACTGTAGAAAAATGATATTTGAATTAGAACGTTTGGTAGCCAGGCATGCTACTTTGAGCCTGGAAATACAATACTTGACTGAGTGCATTTCTCGTAATATAGTTCCTAAAGGACTTAGGACAGCCAAATATCCTAACTGTGTAAGTCCTGGGGACGAATTATGTGTTAGACTGACTAAATTATACAATGACACAGGTATCTGTATGATGCGTATTATGTTAGAACACTACGAAGGAGAACTTAAGGTTTTAATTGATAAAATCAAGGCTGTTGACAAAGATATAAAACAATTTGGTTGCTTTACCCAATTAATGTCACTCTACAATAGTATAGAAGCCAAGACCAACAGGCTCAGAGCAACTATTATAACGAGGAAACAAAACAAATTGCGAAGAGATGTCACAGCCTATGAAGCTAATCAAGCATATATCTGTGCAATTAATGATAACCATGATAGAGGTAACCAGGATTCACATCTAGAATTGCATGGTACTAATGGCCCTGAGACGAGAGAGCCATTTGGGACAGTAGCAGTTGACGATCAAGGTTCTATTTTTGAACCTACAGTCACCAATGTTACAAATTCTAATGAGGCACAGAAAAAACAGCACATCGACATTGTATCTCCTAATACTAACAATTCAGGATCTGGCAATAATGAAGCTATTGCGTCCACCAGTTTTGCTGAGGTGGTGAACGTGAATAACAGCAAAAAAGTTGGCCCTTTTCAACAACAGAGGGTACAACCAAAAAGGACTACCAGGTGGTACAATTCCACACAGTACAAGGTGAAACCGAAAGGGAAAGGCAAAAAGAAGTGGTGAATGTACCACTGACGGATGAAACATTCTGTATTGGTGTTGTGAATTTCAGTGATTTTTCTATGACTGATGAACATATTAATGTGTTAAGGAAGGGTTTCAATTTTATTCCTTCCAACAATATAAAAATTGGTAGTTTGTTGGTGGATTTTAGACTGTACATGCGCAAATTGAACCTCAGATACATTTTACAAGAGGTAACAAACAATGGCACACAAGACACAAGAAGGCTTAAGCGGCCTAGTACATTTAATCCAACACTAGTAAGCACTTTACAAGTGTTTCAAAAAATATGTGAGATGGAATTTAGAAAAATGAATATTATTAACTTAGAAGACAATTTATCCAACACTGAACGTGAAGCTTTATCCCACTTGTCCAGTTCCAGACATATCAGGGTCATGCGGGCAGACAAAGGGGGTAAGCTTGTTATCATGAATACAGCTAATTATGTGGAAGACATTAGTTTCATGTTAAATGATAAGAAATATTACAACAATGTTAGTATGGATTATGTCCTCAACAAATATAGGAGAGTTGATACTGACCTTTTTGATATGTTATGTCAGGATGAAATAGACAATTTGGATTATGATTTCCTGATGGTAGAATATCCAAGATTAGGTAATTTTTGGAATACCTAAATTACACAATGATGATGGGGAAATCACTTTTAGGCCTATAATATCGGCAAAACATTCAAAAACTGAGAACATATCAATCTGGTTGGACAACACCCTCAACAAAATAGCACAAAAATCTGAGTTCTATATTAGAGACTCTTGGCATTTGTTAGAAAGTTTGAGGCAGTGTAATATTACACTTGAGGAAATTAATTTCGCAACGCTTGATGTCAAGAGTTTGTATACCAGTATTGATCAAGAGTCTGGTATCGAGCATTTAAGGAATTATTTGACACACAACACTGAGATAAGTAATTCCAAAATCAACACCATTTGTAGTTTAATGGAGATAGTGTTGCAGAATAATTTCTTTGAATTTGACAATAAAATATACCAACAGATTTCTGGTGTAGCGATGGGGGCGAGAGTTGCACCAGCCTTCGCCAACATCGTTATGGCAGATTGGGAGCAGGTACATCTAAAAAAACATCAATTTTTTGAAAAAGCTACATTCTATGGAAGATACATAGATGATTTGGTGTTTGTGTGGGCAGGGGATAAAGATGAATTTGATAGCATGGTTCTAGATCTCAACAAAACAACGAAATTTCTGTTTTTTAAACACAGTGGTTATGGTAAAAGTATCAATTATTTGGACATCAGTCTTTATATAGATTCAACCAATAATACATTACACAGTAAAATTTACAGAAAGCCCTGTTTCATCAATCAATATTTACACAAGGACAGTCTGCACCCAATTCATATGAAAAGAAATGTAATCAAGGGTCAAATTATTAGGCTCAGTAGATTAACATCTGAGGATAAAATCTATTACAATGAATTGGTGCAAATAAGAAATTTGTTCTTGGCCAGAGGCTATAAAAAGCATATGATCAAGAAAATTGAACAAGAAGTTCAGAAGCTTAGGACCAGTGTAGCAAGACCTATTCTGTCAGTAAATGAGACAAGATATTTTAAAGAAGTTTCTATGAGTGTCAACACAGACAAAGACAAAGATTTAGATTTCCACATAGCATTTCCTCTCCCGATTTCAAATCAATTGGAAAATATAAGAAGGATTATTGAAGGAAATTGGGGTATTATTTTAGGAAATAAAGATCTTATGACTTGTGTAGGTATTAAACCACGTTTCACATATAAAAATGTGATTAATGTGAAGACTATGTTGGAAAGGGACAACAAAGAAAGAGTGACAACAAATAGGGACATTAGTAAAAAGAAGGGAACGTATGCTTGTCAGAATTGTAGACAGTGTAGGTTCATTACCAACACTTCTTTTGTGACTATCAAACATTTGAAGAAGACATTTTGGGCACAGAAATATTTCAACTGCAATAGTGAATACGTGGTATATTTGGCTATTTGCTCAACATGTGATAAATATTATGTGGGGAAAACCAAAAGAATGCTCAAACGTAGAATATATGAGCACAATTTGGCCATTAAAAACAAAGATGAGAACAATTCCCTGGCTAGACATTCACAGGAATGTATTGACTTCAAGAAGTTTGAGTTTTTTGTGGTTGATTATGTTGACAAAGGTCTACTTAAAGGAGATTTGAATAATAGACTGGAACAAAAAGAGTCCATTTGGCAACTGTGCCTTGGGGCCGATGAATTGCCAGGTCTAAACGAAGGGATTAACATTAAATGTTTTTTGAATGATAGATAGATTTAGTCTACAATGGGGTTCAAATGTCTTAAGAGTGGGAATGATCATTTGTTAGATTTCCTTCCTGTGATACTGTTTCCATCAATTTCACCCATTGTTATGACAGGCAATCTTTCCAGATCATTATAGGTTCATTAGTATGGATGAGCATCTGTCCACACTCGTCTAGCTAGGGTTAGGTCTATGCAAGGCAGCCTCATGCCAGCTAGTCAGGTGGTCTCACCCCTTTCTATTATTGGTAGATAAAATTTTCTTTTTTCAACTACAGTAGGTTCACATTATTCACATCATTGTTTTGGTATGTCTAGTATACTTAGTAATAGGGTATTAGTCTAGGTAGAATCCACTCATATATACACCATTTACACTTTTCGGTGAGGCGACTTATCAACTGCCAGCGGCTCATGTTGAGTCTGCACAGATTTGGCTCCCTATATAAGATGATCATACATCCAGGTACAGTAGATAGAATTAGCATATATGGTGATCAGTTTTTATGTGCTACGCTCAGTTCGATCAAGTCATTCATTTCCATTAGTATAATAACATTTACATGGTTTCCGAAGTTATAGGGAACAAATGTATGTATTTGACATCTCTTATTTAAAAGTGTTATCGACATGGTATTTCTAGCTATTCAGTTTTATTTTTAGTAATTTTTATACACAACACAATATCTTATTGATGGCAGTAACTGTCGTCATGTATTTTAGCAAGCCTTTTTTAAGGCATTTTTTCAATATGATTTTAGCATAATTGAGTCAGATTTGACAATTTTACATGTCTTGTGGCACAAGATCAAAGTTTAAACTATGTGTTATCATCGTTCTTTTATGTAAAAATTAAAATAAGAACGAAAATGTGGATTAAGGATTTTACATCACTTCCTGTATGTAATTATAAAACCAGGACGTGGGGAGGCGTCCTGGTTTTCTGAAGAAGTCCACAGATAATAAAGGTGGAAGAAAGCTTAAAAAATTACATTCCTCGTTCGTGACCTTTTTCATTCTAGTCACTGTTCTTCATTTGATATTCGTTTTGTTCGGGTTGCCGAAGTTTTTGTTTTACTTATTAAAAAATGACCAGAACAAGAATGACAGCTGTAATAAGGAAGTTAACACAGATGAGACAAGAAGGCTAGCTAGCGCTGCAAAATTCCGGGTAGTAAATTAACCGAAATACAAAGAAAAAACATACAAAAAAAGTGTTATTTTTGAATAATGATAAAGTATATATTAGAATATGTTTGGGGTCAAATAGTCCGGGGTCGAACTGTCCACTAAAAAAATCACATATAAATGAATACATGAAATTATATTGAAATGCATTTGGGTCGAACTGTCCCGGGTCAAACTGTCTGGGGTCGAACTGTCCGGGGTCGAATAGTCCTGCTTCCATTGTTTAATATGTGCTCATTTATCTTGTAGAAAGATATACTACCATAACAAGAGTTCAAGTTGCCAACATTCATGCTGTGATATACCACAATTATAGTACATTCAGCTGATGGTAGAAGACATTAGAACTATTCTATCGAATTTGTTTTTCTTGTCTAGCTATTAGTGCAGAGGATTAAGGCTATGGGCTGTTAATGCCTGTACTCTCTAATCCAGGGTTTGATTCCATCAGCCTACATTTGCCTACTGTAAGTCACTTAATCAGGCATTATTGCAGAGTAACTCCTTAAAAGGGAACTTTTACTCATGCAGTTTACCTGGTTAATAAATAATAAAAAGATGAATTTAGCCTTCTTAGTTCCCTGTCTTTCTACTCACCCTTTCTCTAGTTGTCAAATTCCCTTTTGAGTGTCATTGGGGAATTCTTTGCTCACTGCCCTCTCATGCAATCCATTCTACAGATCTACAGCTCTTTCTCTGAAGAGGTACTTTCACAGATACAGGGGATAACAGGGTCTGTTCCATCTGCTGCCTGTGCCTCTTCCATATACCCCATCCTTCGGGTGACACATTCCATCTCCACTGGCTGACTGACTTTCATTTCCTGCAACTAAATATAAGCTACTCCATTTCAGCTCCAAACCCAGATACTGTATACCACAATGAAAGGTGCTACCCTACGCTGTGAATTGACTTCTTCATTGCTACTTAGTCACTCGAAAAAGAATGGCGGCAGCAGAATAATGACAATCGGCTTCTAACACTCCCCTTATTCACTTAGTAGCATTTTTAACATATTCTCTTTGCTTTATACCTTCTTGTTACTGTTTTTTATGTGTGTTTTTTTATTGCGGCCTCAGCTCCCATCAGTGACTATCGCTCCTTTGCATAGAGTAATTACCATTGCCATGGTGGGTCTTCTGCTTTCCCTAGGTTTGGCAAGAAACTTACTTACAGATGAAATGCAAGCTACACAGTGGTAAGCTGGTGAATATTTGGGATTCTCTGCAGTGCCAGGAATATTTTGCATTCTCCATATTGTCAGTGACCCCTCTACCTTTAAATACATTCAAATCAGGCATTCTACCAATAGACTTTAGCAAATTTTGTTCATCCAATAGTCACTTCTTTACCTATCCACCAGTGAAGATCCATCCACCACAACCTTAGTGTTCTTTTTCCTATCATTCTGCACCCACCCCCAACAACCCTTTTGATACTTTTCACTTGGTTCTGATCCCAAAAATGTCAATAATAAAGACAATATAGTTTATCATGCTATGAGAGCCACTGTATATTACATTTCACATTTGTTGCATCATATCATATTTTTTTGTTTGTGGTACTAACTTATATATAGTTATATAAAAATAAGCACTTAGTTTAAACAGCTTAACCATACACTGAAATGCACTTTGTTTGAAGGGGTCTATATTATAACATCGAATCTTACAAAGATCGAATGTTATAATATTGAACCCGTAATGTCGAATGCTGAAAACAGCGAAGGTGCAGGACACCGAATTCTTTCCCAGGGAAATAATTCGGTAGGTCGTTGCTGTGGCTTTGCTGTTTTCAGCGTTCAATATGTTGGAGCATTACGGGTCAGGTTCAGGTAAGTGTGCGATTGTGTGTAGTTTAGGGTTAGGGGCGGGTTAGGTGAGTTAGGGTTAGGGAGCGGGTCAGGTAAGTCCGTGGTTGTGTGGACGTTAGTGTTAGGGTGCGGGTCAGGTAAGTGTGCGATTGTGTGTAGGTTAGGGTTACGGGGTGGGTTAGGTGAGTTATGGTTAGGGCACGGGTCAGGTAAGTGTGCGGTTGTGTGTAGGTTAGGGTTAGGGGGCAGGTTAGGTGAGTTAGGGTTAAGGCGCGGGTGAGGTGAGTGTGCGATAGTGACGGACCTTAGAGTTAGGGTCGGGTTAAGGTAAGTGGATAGCTAGTAGTATATGTAAAGTTTAGTTTAGGTTTAGGTGTACGATTTTAAGTGTGTGTGTGTGTGTGTGTGGATGGCTGTTTTTTGTGTGTGTTTGTGCTGTGTGTATGTTTCTCAAAATAGCAAATTTTTTCCCTGGGAAAAAATTTGCTATTCTGACTGTTCAATGTTTTCAGACTTCGGTGTTTAGGGTTCAATATAATAACATTCGTTGTTAGAGAACTTCAATGTTATGATATAGACCCGTTTTAAGATATACCACACGTACCTCAGATACCAATTTGTGTTCATGGTATTCACAAATCACCTGTACTGCACAACTCACCTCTCAATCTGAATGTTCTTAACTGTAACAGTTAATGCTATAACGAGGAAGATGGGTGTCTATGATCAGCTGTATATTCTTATTTAGGAAGAAATCAAATACCAAGTATATCAAGTGGGAAATCCTGTGGTGGACCCCATCTTCAGCCATATGAGTAGCTGTCCAGCAAGATTAGACCTTAACATGGTAGAGCACCTTAGATCCTGCCTTTTATTTCTGCTCCATTACAAATATGTGAATAAGGTGTCATATTGCCTACACCTACTCCTGACCTCTTTTCATAATGAAAACCTTTGAGAATCAGCTTTTCTTTTCTCCATTTTGGTATTTCTACTGATATATGGTCTTGGAGATACCTAGTAAAACCCTTCCATTCACAGCACGCAACCAATACCAAACAATATATTTCGCTGTCTGTAAGTCACTAGACTGTCTCTTCTTTCCTTGTTTATGCTAAAACTTCAGGATATTACTCTTCCTAGTTTTCACAAGTAATTTGTAGGTGTGTCTATGCACGCTATATCAGTCATAACTATTTCATCTAGGTAAATATTTAACAATGTAAAAATGCTGTTGAACGTGTACACAGTTCTATAAAACTATACAGACGTGCACACACAGACATACACACACACACATATACATACACACGTGCACACACACACACACACACACACACACACACACACACACACACACACACACACACACACACACAAAAAGACATGTAGGTGCGTACACACAATTTGTATATTTGTTTATTCTTGATCTCTGCCGAGAGATGTCTTGTCAGGCATCTGATCCTGCATACTAGTACTTTGAAAATTTCCCCCCACCTCCCTTTTGCCCTACAACACAGGTACAACACAGCTATTGTGTCAAATATAGAATACCTTATTTCTGCTGCTTCTTACCTTTGCTCTGTTTGTCATTCAGCAAAAATATCCATTCTATATTCTGTCAGTACTTTTTTCCGTTTCCGTTGCCAGAGTGCTGCCCCCCTGACATCTCAGATGCTCAGGTAAGAGCTGGCCTCTCCAAAGCAAAAAACACAGCATCAATGGGACCAGACGGTGTCCCGGGCTGCGTCCTACATGAACTCCAAGAAGAGCTAAACCCAAACATAAAACTACTGTTCAATCTCAGCCTTACTACAGGATATGTACCCAAAGAGTGGCGTACAGCAACAGTGGTCCCTCTCCACAAAGGTGGTGCCTCAACGGATCATGGAAACTATCGCCCCATAAGCCTGACTAGCTTGGTCTGCAAAGCTATGGAAAGGATCATCATGGACCTCATAAATAAAGATATTGGGGACCTACAGACACTGGATCCTACCCAGTTCGGCTTTGTTAAGGGCAGATCCTGCCTCTTAAACCTGGTTGATTTCTTTGAAACAGTCACCAAGGCCATTGACAAGGGGAAGGTGGTCCACACAGCCTACCTGAACCTCGCAAAAGCTTTCAATACAGTACCCCACTCGGGCATTATAGATAAGCTCACCAGCTTAAATATAAACCCCTATGTCATTAGATGGGTTGCAAACTGGCTCAAGGACAGAACCCACATGGTTAGAATTGCTGGAGCCATGTCAGACTCCAAACCAGTTACAAGTGGCATCCCACAAGTCTCAGTCCTGGGACCTCTCTTGTTCAGTATATATTTTTCGGAGGTACAGGCCAACACGGAAGGACTATAGCTGACCAAGTTCGCAGATGACTGCAAACTGGGTGCCATAATCAACTCTCCAGCCGACACAAGCATCCTCCAAAAGGGCCTCATAGAAACAGACAACTGGTGCCAGAGCCATGGCCTCAAGCTAAATGCCAAAAAGTGTATAGTCATCCCCTTTGGCAAAAACAAAGTGCCCACAAATTATCACATAGGTGGTAATCCATTAAGTACAGAAGAAGTAATTAGGGACCTGGGGACCCAAGTTGATAGCAATCTCTCATTTGACAACCACGTGGCCAAAGTGGTTAGAAAAACATTTTATATAGCCCACCTAATAATGAAGGGATTCACATCTAGATCAGGGGACGTCATCGCGCCTCTTTACTCATCCCTCATCAGGCCCATAATTGAGTACAATGCCCCTTTTGGGATGTACCTTACCAGACATCTGCAGCAACTGGAAAGACCCCAAAAGTACCTCACCAAGAGGATCAAAGGGCTCAAACAGATGCCATATACTGCCCGATTAAAGAAACTCCAGCTCTACTCAGTGGCATACTGCCTGCTCAGAGGCGATCTGTGCCTGACGTATAAAGCCATGTCCAACCTGGAATTAACGGGCATGCTGCACCTCAGAAAATCCAAATCCCATCGAGCTACGTGCTCGAGAGACTTAAACCTCAGCACTGAAATAAATAGGACATGCTGGAGGGACAGATTCATAACCCAGAGGCTCCCTTCACTCTGGAATAAAATCCCAGTCCAGGTTAGGCACTCATTGACTCTCTTCAAGAGGAATCTTGATGAGTGGATGGGAGATTGTAGGTTTACCCCGGGTATCACTTCTGTGTCACTGTTAGACAGAGGCACAGTATACTAACCTCGAAAAAGGGCATAGCATAATTAATTTAAAATGGGTGGCAAAAGCCAAACACACTCTGGCTAGGCTTATAAATGCCCTAGGGCCAATAGCCTAGTATGAACCTATGAACCTATGAACCTATAATAATCATTCCTCTCTTTTTTCCTTTCTACATTTCCTTCCTCATCAATTCGTATTTCTTATATCTATTTGGTTGTGTTCTGAGAAATCTTATGCCATCAGAAGACCAATTTTTTTTGTTTGTTTTTTTTTCAGTTCTTGTTACTGTGCCACGTTTTGCCTTGTCAGTGGCACGACAGGTGCACACTCACCTCTTGGTACTGAAGACTGCATGTTCTGTTCCCCCATCAAGTAGATTAATTGCTGTCACTGCAGTGCAGCATAAAGAGGTGTTGCACTCCTGAGGGTGTTACCCTTCAAATGAGACATTAAATTGAGGTTCAGTCTGCTTGAGTATGCAGTAGCTCAGAGTAATGTAAAAGATCCTTCAGCACCTAAAAAAAGAGTAGGGGAAGTTTGCTAATGACCCAGTTATATTTCCCCAAGAAGTGTAAATGCCACATTGGGTCACCCCTGAAAAGAAGTCACAAGCCATGTGGGACTAACCTAGTCAACAAAGGATTAATCAGTTAAATAGATTGATAGTGACACACAGTACACCTTTTACAGTACTTCTGCCACTTGGGACTAACCCAGTCAACAAAGGATAAATCAATTAAATAGATTGATAATGACACGACACATGGTACACATTTTACAGTACTGCTGCCACCTTACAATTTCTTAATCATCTCTTTTGTTAAATTTGCTTTTCATTACAGAATATCAAGTATGCTTTGTTAAGTTCCTATATGCATGCATGCCCTGTTTATTACAGTCGAACACTACAGAGGGGACATCAATTGTTCCAGTGACCCACCAGGTCTTCAAAAGTAGCAATCTACCTTGAAACCAAAGTAACTTATTAATTAGACTTAGTTTAGGAAATCTGTAATTAAACTCCAGGATATGATTTGATTAAGAAGACAGTGACACAGAAAGATTAGAATATATTGAATGTTTAACTTGCAAAAAAAAAAAAAGCTAAAGATTACAGCACAGATCTCTATACATTACTGCACTAAACAGTGCCAAAGAAGATATACCGCTGCATATGTGAATCTATTTATTCTTTCAGTAATATGCCAAGCAGATCCATTCCATCAAGACACTGGCAGATTCATATTCAGCAAATATTTTCTAATGGGCACATTTTATAAGCAGTAAACCAATGGAGTCAGAAAATGACATTTTCCTTGTATGACATTATAAAAACATTTCAAGTAATTTTTGAAGCAGGACCAAAATTCAGCATATAAAGCATAAGACCTCTTTAAAATATACAAAATGGGCTGACATTTGCATAAGTCTTATCTGATTTTTTCCTTTGACAAATGTAGTTTGACAGTAAAATAAATAAATAAGTGTGCATTCCTTTTGGGCTATATTACTTTCCAGATAATGTTTAAAAGTATATCCCATTTGGCTTCAGTATTTCAGGCAGTTTAGCCTTGATTTCAAAACTTAACAAAATTAATTTTCTTTTATTGCTAATTATCTATCACCACACAATAAAAATTATGCAGCATGTATTAGATCTTAGCAAGGGATCTTTTCTTAATCCAGAAAGGAAAAAATGAATAAAACATTTCATTAAAAATACAGACAGGCCTTTATTTTATTTAATTTTTTTTTACTATTGCCAAGACTGCCGCCTACGCTTTTAGAAACTTTGTTGTGAAAAGTCACTGGCGTGAGTAAAAAGGGAGGTAATAAAGGCAGTTTCTAGACACATTTTGATTGCCAGTCGATTGACAAAATAATTTGCACCCGTCGATTTTCCTGAAGGAAATTTTTTACAATGGATTTGCCAAGCAGATTTTTAATTTTAATCAGTAATGAAAAAATGACAACATAGATCACAACAAAACATCAGCCGTTAAATGGGCTTTCGCAGTTGCTGTCAGGCGGACTCCATTAGGGAGCAGTACCTTTGTGGGCATCAATCATGTTCTTCAAACTCCTTACATCTTCTAGATTTAATTAGACATTTAAGTTCTTTAGTAGCAATTTGCAAAACTGTCATTGACTTAAAGCGAAAGATGCTAAAAATCCCTGTGATGACTACCAGGAGTCTGCTTGTGAAATTCTTATAAGTGGATTGCTCAAGTTTGTTGGAACTATTAAGCAGGGCGAATTGTGATAATTAATTGTGATAAATACAAGTATGACCATTTTATACTAACATGAAAGGTCAGTACAAATACATACAGACTGTTAGAGGCATATGTAGTAAATCAGTCAATCTGACAAAAGCCATGCATGGGGGAAAGGTTACTATTACTTTTATGAAAGCAAGTTTTCCCTCAGAAAAGGAATTCAAATTATTTATTTACTGTGCTTTCACAAAAATATTTTGATTTGAATGGCATTCTTAAAAAGTATTTTGAATTGAATGGCATGGGCTGGCTTTTGAAGCAGGTTTTACTGATGCATTGTGCATTGTTGATGTGACAAAATGAACAGGTTCAGTGAGAGGAAACATGTTAAAATAAAAACATCCTGCAGACAAAGCAAAGATCAAGTGGCAAGGAAACTAAGAGTGATCCCATATTCATTCATGTTTTTTTGTGTGTTTGTGTGTGTGTGTGTGTGGGGGTAGCATGCACATGTGCATATGACTCTACGTTGGCTTGTCTTTCTTGTAGTGTTTTACTGCATTGTTTGCCTGTGTGACTTTTTTACCCTTTGGTCTGAATGTTATTTTGGGATACTTTGTAGACACCTTAGTGTTTATGCAGGCTTGGTTTTATGTTCTGTGTTTTTAAGTTATAATCAAGCAATTCACTTTTGCTATACTGACAAGGTCAGAAAACTACTGAAACAATGGCATGTCTTCTAGTGGGGTTAAGCTTGATAGTCATTTGAAATGTCAAGATCTGTTGAGTCCCAAAATAGGGTGACTGAAATGGCCAAAAAATGGACTTGTATAAATCAAATCCAATATGGCCATTTTTAAGAATATTCTCTTTTCTACAGCTTATGAAAACCTCGGAATTGGTATATATAGCACGTATAGTAATTTCGGAGATGTGTGAGGCTTACCCCCTGCAAAAATATGTTTAAAGGAGAAGAGCAACGACCAATATTGGGGGGTCATAGTGTCAGCACTTAGTGTTACACGTACTGACATTTCAGTAGAGAGCCATTGGTTTTATTACACTCAGTGCATCCATAATGGCTCAAAATTCACCGGCATATGTCTCTAATAGTCATTTACATATATTCCAAGGACCTCTACTAAAAGAGGTTTCAGGTATTATAAAGTGAAGACTCTAGATTGGCTGTTTTTTTATGAATATATAAATCAGTCAATCAATAAATATACACACACACACACACACACACACACACACACACACACACACACACACACACACATGCACTGTATACATTTACTTGTTAATTTATATTTGACAACCAAATAGGTGGACCCGAGTCTAGTTGGACCAATAAAATAGTTTTACAAATACATAATTTCAAACATTCAGAAAATATAGAAGAGAATATAAAATTGTTGCAGACATACCAGTTCTAACATACACAAAACTTATACATTAATTATTAGTTTGGTTACATTATACCCACATAATAACCTGAATTGTTGAAATACCCAATGCTCAGAAAAAGGATAAGGAAGTGGCTGGACAGA
>NC_056737.1:965363438-965645938 GCF_019279795.1 Protopterus annectens
TGGTCAGAGCAGCCCCCATCTCCAGCAAATGGTAATTGAGTGTAACATTTAATGTAAAGGACAACACACCCAGTGGTGTAACCCACCTCTTATGGTGCACTAGCAATCCATCTGCTTGGTGTGGGACTAGAACACACAGCCTTATGTATCAAAAGTAGGTGACTATACTACCTGTGGCACCTCTGACACTGCTTGATACTGATATAGTTAACAGTGTGTTTCTTACAAGGAATATCTTATGATAACACTACTCCAAAATGTAATTCTGATGTATCTGTATACAGGATAAATTCCATAATAAAAAGCAGGAGTCACTAAAACAAGTTCAGAACACAATATTGTTTTTATTTCTTTTATTTAGCATGGTTGTATACTGCAAGGTGTCAAATGAAATCTAAATAGCCTCTTTTCAGTGATGGTCCAGGATGAAAAGCTCCAGTTAGAATTACAAGATAAAAAGTCATAGTGTGACTTAATAGGAATACACATTTGTCAGTGTAGTTAACACGGCATACAGAAAGATTATTCTTCTAATTTCAGGTAGGCTGGTAACTTCTTTAAATGGGAGACAGGGATACAAAAGTCCTATTTATATAGGAGCCTAGGGAGAGATGCACCTAACATCAGATTCAGAGATAAATGAAAACAGTATAGCTGAGAAGTAAGTAGAAGAATACGGATGTGGATAATTCAGTATAATATGATACATAGATCAATAGATCAGGAACATTATAGAAATATCCCTGTGTCAACATACATATTTTTTGACATAAACATTATCAATGGTCTGCAGGTTAAAGGATGGCAAAATGTATATGGAGTACATGGGAGTTAAGATGGAAGTTTATTGGAGGCATGGTGAACCAGTGAGTTCTGTAGAGCAGAGAATGTAAGTGCAAAGGTGGTATACACAGGGGTACAAATGTAGGTTATGAGTAATAGGAGTACTAGAATGCGATCGAAAGAAAGGAAAGGAATTTCCAGAATTTAATAATGATGTAGTGGGTAAGACATGACTGTACTTTTGGTTGTTCATCCTGGAGAATCAGTTAGGCAAGCTTTAATTTTATTTTAAAATAAAAATAACTATTACATTCTAATTTAATATTCTAAGGTATAGAATTCCATAGTTGAACCACATTTTCTGTGTAAAGGGAATCTGCATAGTGATTATTTGATTTTACACTAACTCTCTGTTTTTGATAAAATGATCTGTGTGGTCTCGTAGGATTGTGTATTTGGACAAGATTGATAATTGCTAAGAATCCCTGTGGTTTGTTTAATATCTTATGTATTCCAGTGAACTGTTAGGAAAGTAAGGCTGTTGTCCACTTCAAGCAATGTTACTTTCTGGAACACAGTGCAGTGATGTGTTCAGTGCTATTCCATGCAAATTTAGCTGCTTAATTATACGTTTGTTACATTTTTTGCAATTGTGTTTTTTGTATGTTAGAATAGTGAAGCATGCAGAATGCTAAAGAATAGAAGTGTGACAACTGTAGCATCATTGCTGTATTATATCTCCTTCATATTTATATAGCATTCCTAGTTTGTTTTGTAGGGTTATGAGGAGGTAACATAGTACTCATGGTGGTTGAAATTTATTTTGTTGTCTTTGTTGATGCACTGTGGTTTGGCATGTAATACTTGCTATATGGTTACAGGTGAACATGCCAGAGTTGAATAATGTGCATACTGTACTAATGAATAATGTGTTATAATTCTGTACATACTGCTTATGAATATGTTAAACAAGAGAGAACTTTAGTTGCATCTTGGAGGGATGGCACATGAGCTAGAAATATAGGAAAAATAAGTATTTTGCAAACATACACATTGGGATCTGCCTTGTAAGTAGCTATGTATTAATTTATTTATTCCACTGGAACTCTGGAGGTTTGTTCTATAACTTTCAATACAGTCATAGGTTCATAGTTGTGTACTGGGCTAACAAACACTGGGGCCATTTTGAGCCTAGCCATAGATCCCAAATCTCTGACAATTACTGGTTCCCTCAGTAGTATAAGCAGGGGCTTGGGAAATGAAACATTTACTGGCTGTCTGTGTCCATTAGAGCCATAGATGCCATACCAGGAGTGAATTTCAGGTTCCCTATCCAGTTGTCTAAGGTACACTTGAATTGGGTTAGGGAGGAACTCTGCTTCGCATAGATGGGGAGCCTATTTCAGAAAGGGGGTTGTCTCTGAGATACATACCTGTCTCTTTAGCAGGTCCTATTGTTAAATAAAATTAAGAATTCAATACACAGGAGGTTCAGATTCAAAAGTTTACTAGTGTACACCAGGAGGCAAAAAACGTACAAGTACAGAATTTTGTCTGACATGAAACAGGAAGCACACAATTTTATATAGGTTTAACATTTAAGCTATGCCCACCTTACTGACGTGATATGTCACAGGGCATCTACATCACTTTAGCTTACAGTCTTCTATTCATAAAGCTGTTGATGCTGTATATTTAAAAAAAACTTTTCCTCTAGAAACAATACGGCCTTGCTATCCAGCTGGTCAGACATAATGTCTTTCTGTAAAGTTACTTCTTCAAGGTTTCATATCAGTTCGAATACAATAGCAGATTCAGTCTTTTAATAATCTTCTTTGTTCTCTGTTACACTTTCCTACCAGCAGCATGCTTATCTCAATAACACATATACAAGGCCAAATCATTCCAACAGGAAAGAGCAGAAGATTTCATTATTTCACACATTTAATTTCCTGACCCAGCAGATAATCACTTGTGAAAAGCATAAACATTAGAACTTGCTAAGCTAGCATTCTGCCAGGGTCGAAGGTCAGCTTTGCTTCAAGCCACACTGCAGTTTCAAAACTACTTCACATTTAAACATGAATTAATCCTCTCTACTATATGATTAATAGAATAAAATGCATTATATACTACTTTGCTTTTTAAACTAGCATTTCTCATGTATTCAAATACACATTTTTCTAACATTTTCCCCCCATTAATACTTTTTATTCTATTTTGAAGTATGCATAGTGTCATTTCATCTCCTAATCTTTTCCACTTAGGATTTTCAGCTAGGTGAGTCATTCAATCTATACTTCAGAAAAAATGTCATCTGAGATCAATCTTTCAATCTCAATATCTTGGTACAAAGTTTCAGTAACAGATACATCAATAAAATCTTTGATTAATCTTTTCATGCAGGGAATTCCACAGCAAACACATGGTCCTATTAGGAGTATACCCACACAAATGGCAATCAGAATATTCATTAGGATGGAACCCTACCCCCCAAATAGATTCTGGAAAAAGTCCGTCAGTGGGTTTGGGCCTGGTTCAGTCATGGCTGATACTTGCTGAATTACCTCTAGGTGATTATTGATTTCATGCCTGTTATCTGGTATGTACGCACAGCATTCTTCTTTGATAAGCGCGCACGTACCACCTCTCACTGCTAGGGTGAAGTCAAGAGCCATTCGATTTTGTAGCACAACAGTTCTCATTGCATTCAGTTCATCAGTCATCAGTTCTAGGGTAGAAAAAGTTGCATTACTCATTACTTTGAGAAGTTTCGACAACTTCCTCAGCTCCCAGATCGATTTGACTGCTCCATAGGCTGGGAATATTCCTGCCCAGGATATAACACTGTCACTCAAGTCCATATGAGTCAATTTGCTTTTGTCTTTTACTGAATTGTGGTCTTTCCAGCCAGCTTCGATCTTTCCAACTGGATTCACAGGTTTTTCAACTGGACCTTCAGGTTTTCGAGCTGCTTCTCTCATGTTTCATATCTTACCCAAAGGTAATTCTGCAGTATGTCTTATTGCCGGAACCAAATAACCCAAAAAACAACTGCCGGACCAATTCTCAGGTAACCATTTATATGCCTTTTTCCCACAAATAAAATAACAGTTTTATACTTTAGTACTAATATGCATCAGCCCTGCATGAAACATTTTCTGATCTATAACTGACAATTGTTTAAACAAAACTGGATTCTTGCGAATGTCATTCATGGTTGTTTTCAATGAGTTCAAATATGAGTCATAATTAGTATTGCAAAAAGTATTGCCATTACTATTCTTAATGTAACATCGGTAAGATATGGTTATATTACAATTGCTCCAGTCCACCTGGAGGGTATCATTTTTATAAAAACATACAACTCCTTTTTGTGTGACAGGTAAAAATAAAGTTATTTTGTCCTGTGATCTCACAGTTCCTGTATTGAAAAGTAAATTCTCCCAAGTCTCATTTATCCCCAAAGGGACAGCGGACATTATCAGTCCTCCATATGCTGTTGGTATAGCTGTACAAACCCAGCAATTTGAAATGTTCATAGTCTCTGCATATACATGTTTCATGGCTAGGTATGTGTTAAAATTTGGATGCCAGTCTATAGACGTTTCATCACGCCTTCCCACTTTCACTTGTGTGGTTGTGTGTAGGATAAACCACAACAAGAGGAAAATTGTCATAATTACAGTCAATAAATGTACACTCAACAAAATGATTATGCAACATCTCTGGGGTTGTTCTAAATTTCTATTCGCTTTGTTTTTGGCCATCTCGGTCTGGTTGTGTATCAGTCACAAAGTTTTTATCAAGTTGAAAGTTCTTTACCGGTTTACAATGTGTCAAATGAACCCAGGACGTCCTCTCGGCCACTCTAACTGCAATAGGCATTGCCAACAGTACCTGGTACGGTCCCTCCCATTTTGGACTTGCCCAATTCTTCCTTTTTGTTACTTTCAGCCAACCATATGTCCCCGGGGCCAAGACTGCTTCCACCGGTCTGGTCTGTTCCTTATCTGAAAAGGAATTAAACTGCAAAACAGATTTATTTGTTAACAGTTTCCTCATATAACTAGCTAATGAACTGTCAGCCTTTTGCTCTGCAGGCATGAGAGCTTTCCACTGAGGCACATAATATGCTCTCCCAAAAACCATTTCAAAGGGAGTTAAACCCTTTACATTTGGAACCGTTCTCATACTCAGCAGTGCCAAAGGCAGACAGTGTATCCAATTCTTTTGGGTCTTCTCAACTAGCTTCCTAAGCTTACTTTTGCGGGTACCATTGTACCTTTCCACCATCCTGCTGACTGTGGGTGGTAAGCACAATGGTTCTTTAAGGAGATACCAAAAAATCTCCCAAGTTGGTGGATTGTCTGGTTTACGAAATGTGTGCCGTTGTCACTATAAATCCTTTCCGGAATGCCAAATCTAGGGATTACTTCTTTTATCAGGGCTTTCGCCACTGTTGCTGCATCCGGGTTTTTGGTTGGAAAAGCTTCTACCCATTTAGAAAACATGTCTACAATAACTAAACAAAACTTTTTCCCTTCACATTTATTCAATTCTATGAAATCCATACAAATAGTATGGAACGGATACGGTGGTATAGGAAAACTTCCTTGCTTGGTTTTAAATGCCCCTTGTGCATGATGCTTGTTACAAGTATGACAAGCTGCACAAAATTTTTGTGTATAATTTGTGAATCCATATGTTTGGAATATTCGGTTTACTAACTGTACCATCCCCCCTTTTGAGACATGGCACTGCCCATGGCTCAACAAAGCTGCATATCTAAATAAATTAGACGGCAATATCGGTTTTCTTTCTTTGGAAATGTACAGTCCATTCTCAAGAATTGCACCTCGTTTTACCCATTTTTGTTTTTCTGCTTTTGTAGTAAGTGTCTGCATTATTTTTAACATGTCTAAATCTAAAATCTCAGAGGGTTGTAATTCCTCATTTAGAAGTAAAGTTTCTGAGTCTGAGGCTGCTTGCTTTGCAGCTGCATCAGCTCGTGCATTGCCTTTTGAAATCTTATCCTGTTGTTTTGTATGAGCTACACATTTACAAATAGCTACTTTGGTAGGTAACTGAATAGATTCTAATAACTCCAAAATAAATTGCGCATGATTAATAGGTTTTCCACTAGATGTTATCATTCCTCTATTTTTCCATTGTTGTGCAAATACATGTACCGTAGAAAAAGCATACTGACTATCAGTATATATGTTCACACACTTGTTTTTTGCTAAAGTACATGCCCTCGTCAAAGCTATCAATTCTGCTGCTTGTGCAGATAAGTTGTGTAGTAAGGACTGAGCTACTAAAATTTCAGTGTATGTAACTACTGCATACCCTACCAGATTCTTCCCTGTAGGACCCCTTCTGCATGAGCCGTCCACATAATATGTCACCTCGGCATTATCCAAGGGCATATCTGTGAGATCTTGTCTAGGTAAAGCCAATTTCCTGCAGGCAGCTGTGTGGTGTGCCCTCCGCAGGAGTTGGAAGTAATGTTGATGGATTCAATGTCATACATCGTTCAACTGTCATATGAGGTTGGCTCAGCAGTATAGTCATACACGAAAGAAGTCTAGCAGGGGAAAGGTATGCCACTTTTGCTTGCAGTAAAATTATTGCAACTGCATGAGGCATTCTCAATGTGAGAGGGTGGAATAATACCACTGAGGCCGAAGCCTGTACTGCCATTGCAGCTGCAACTACTGCTTGTACACAGTGAGGCAAAGATCGCGCCACTGGATCTAACTGTTATGAATAATAGGCTATGGAGCGTTGCTTATCCCCATGTTGTTGCATCAATACTGACGTCATATATCCTTGCTTACAATCTACGGTCTGAAAAAATCGTTTATGATAATTTGGAAGTCCTAAAACTAATGAAGAAGCTATCAACTGCTTCAACCTGCAGAAAGCCGTTTCTGCTTCGGTTGTCCATTGTAAAATATCTTGTGCTGCCATTGGTGTCTTATATATCAAGTCAGTCAGTGGAGCAGATTCCAAAGCATAATTTGGTATCCAGCTCCGACAAAAATTAGTTGTACCTAAGATATACATCATTTCTTTCTTGGTTGTTGGTTTGGGTGCTTGCAAGAGTGCTGTTTTTCTTTCCTCGTCTAATATTCTACCTTCATTTGATATTACATATCCTAGGTATCTAACGTGTTTTCTCCAAAGTTGTAACTTACTTTAATTTACTTTGTGTCCTTGTGTTGCTAAAAATTTCAATAATGCTACAGTATCCTCCCTGCACTGTTGCTGGGTGGGGGCTGCTAGCAAGATGTCATCTATGTAAAGTAGAATTTGACTACCTCCCGGTGGGGTAAACCCTGCCAGGTTGCTAGCCATTTCTTGTGCAAATATTGTTGGGCTCTCACAATATCCCTGTGGTAGTCGAGTATACGTATACCTTTTACCCTGAAATGTAAATGCAAACCAATATTGACTATCAGGATGTATAGGTATCGAGAAGAAAGCATTGCTGATATCTACCACAGAGAAATACTTCTGTTGTGGTTTTAGATCATTTAACAAAGTATGTGGGTCTGGCACCGTAGGTGCTCTAGGTATTACTGCATTATTTACAGCTTGTAAATCTTGTACCATCCGCCATTCCCGTTTGCTTTTTTAACAGGAAATAGGGGTGTATTACATGGTGAATCAGGAGATTCTACCAGTACTCCTTCTTTGAGTAATGCTGCTATTATAGGCTTAATTCCTATTTCTGCATCCTTTCTCAAAGGGTATTGTCTTTTCTGTGGTCTAAAAGCTGACTTTGGGGTAATTGTAACTGGTCCTGCTGTTCGAATAAGTCCTACATCTGACTTGCCTTTTGACCAAAGAGTTGTTGGAATTTCACATAAGGCCTTTTCTTCTTCTTCTAATAAGAATGCTAATCAGCTGTCCTCGCTAGATTGCAAGTGTACAGCTGGATGTGTCTGTGTCAACCAATTCAGTTTCTGTTTCTGTATCCCTTGTTCTGATAGTTCTAAATCAGTCTGTTTCTCCCATCTTGTTACTTTTTCTCCTAAGTCTGCCCATTTTACACTTTTGTTCTTTGTCAAGCTGACATGTGGTAACCGATTTGATCTATACAATGCAAGGAATTCTTGAGGTAACGAACAGCTAACTACACTGTTCCCCTCAGTATCCCAATACAAAGTATGCAAAACCAATCTAGTTGCACGATTTCTAAACAATTCTTGCTCATACTTTCTATCAGGTCCTGGTGTAGTACAGTAGTATACAGTACAGTGTAACAAATGCTGTCGATCAGTGTCAAAGGAGGGGGCTTTACTGATGGCTACATTCATCAGTTCCTCGGTTACTGCCCCTGGACCAGTTGTGACTAGGTCCTGGCTGTACCAGTAAAAAGTTTCACCCTCCGATCGCACTACAAAGGTATCCATTTGTCTCTGTGCCTCCATACCTTGTACAGTTGGAACTATTGCTATGCCAAATATCTGCATAAGGTCCCTGCCCAATAGGTTTACTGGACACTTTGCAGAAACAACAATTTTACTTCTCTGGGTCATACCTGAAACAGGGTCAGTTATTGCTATATCATGGGAAAGTGGTTCCCTATATAGCTGTCCGTTTGCTGCTTTCACTAGTATATAATCAGGTGATTCGGAGTGTTCTGGTAACTTGGAGGGGTGTATCAAAGTCCGTGACGCTCCTGAGTCACACAAGAATTTGACTTCCCTTCCCTCCACCAGAAGTGTAACTTCCGGTTTCGTATCTGCTAAGTAGAGCTCTAAGCTCAATAATGCTAAGTGCAAAATTTCATTTTCTTCATCCTCCATATCTACTTGCACTTCCTCTACTCCTTCTATCACATTTACATTTGTTTTTTGTTTATTAACTTTTCCTGATGATTTCTGACTTTCACATGATGTATCCTCACTATCATATAGTCAGTCCTCATCTCCCTTATCTTCTGAAATTACCTTTTTGTTTTGCCTACAATCCCTTGCTAGATGTCCCTTTTTCCCACACTTGAAGCATTCACCTCTCTTTTTTCTCTCTTCAAAATCTTCTGATCGTTTGTCAGACTGTTTGTTTCCCTGGGTATTTTTCTTGCCCTTTTCACCTGACTGTAATACGAATACTTCAGCTCCGTCCTCAGCAGTGAAGACTTGCACCTTCTTTTTCTTTTTACTATTAAAATGTCTTTCAGCATGTCTAGCGTATTCAAGTAAGGCTTGTAGCCTCCCTGTTCGATGGTCTATCATATGCTTTGTAATGAAGCTACTAATAGGTGCAATGCAACCTTTCAAAAATGCATTTTTTAATTGTTGTTCATACGGGGAATCATTCGTTTGGTTCTCAGGAACCGACATACCGCTATGATTATTAAAACATTCTAATAATCTAGCATAGTACCCATCAATTGTCTCATTTTCCTGTTGTATGCATTGATTAATGCAAGTCCAGTCTGCTCTAGGTTTCCATTTCTCAGAGATTCGGTCTGTCAGACCTTTCACTCTGTTGTCTAACTCTGCGTCACTATGTGGGAGTGGTCTAAGCTCTGCATTACAAGTATTCCAGGTGCCACAGATCATGTGCCAATCTGGACCTATAATTTATCTTACTACTTTTTCTACTTCTTCCCCATTCAAGTGGTAACTCAATCTCATGCCTTTTAAATCTTCTAACAATTTCATAAAATTAACTTTCGGATGGGAAATTCCCTCAGTAGCCTTCCGGATATCTTCCGGTGTCCATGGTCTATATACTAAGAGTGTTGGGTCCTGCCCTTCCTGTCCTGCCTGAGGATTTTGAACTTCTATAAGTGGGCATATTTCTTCCTCACTCTCATCCTGTAGATTTCTCTCTATTTGGTATGATTCTGTGTCCCTATGTGTTTTACGTGTTCAGAACCTAGTTTCAATAGGATCTCTAACAAATGGTTGTGGTCTTGCTGAAACTTCAGGATAACATGGAGGCGGACCAGCCTGTCCACTCGCTTCATATCCTGAAAAGGGTAAGGGAGGGGGCAAGGGAGGAGGAGGAGGAGCTGTCGCTATTACCAAGTTATTATCTTCTTTGTCTAAAAACAATGTTTTTGAATTTTTAAGCTTCTGTTCTCTACGATTTGCTTCCTCAATCCACCTGTGTGCCTGAGGAATGCCTAATTGGCATTGCTTTTTTGCCTGACCTCCTGCATCTGATTTAAGCTGTTTAAGGAGTTTAACTAGTGAAGTTTTATCTAGTTTACCATCAAATTCATATTTGTTAACCCATTTCGTATAATACCTAACGTTATCGGAACGTTGTGATTGCATGTATTTTGTGTCTTCAGTTAGGGGCGAATCTCGCGATGTTTTAGTGCACTGATTTCCCATGGCAAAGAAAATGTTACGTAACCCTTTTTAGCATGTGATATCAAATTCTCAGTTCCTGTTCACAGTTTATCTAGAATAACTGCCTACCTTATTCTGTTACCCTGATCTATGACCAAATATACAGTACTTCCTCTTGTCCCTGATCTGCAAAACAAATCTTGACAACAATATACTGTAACCTAGTCCCTGATCTAAAACAGAAAAAAGGCAAATTCTTCCTACCTTAGCCTCCGGTATTGAACTATCCAATGTCCACTCTTCGGCCACAGATCAGAAAGTGGCCAGCCTCTTTAAACGACAATTCAGTCGGAGGTCTTTTCACCCAAGAAGAACCGTTTTGGTAACTTCTCCTGCCCAGTATTCGACCACCGGTAGACTCTGATCTGCAGTTGTCTGAGAAGGACCAAACTGTTAAATAAAATTAAGAATTCAATACACAGGAGGTTCAGATTCAAAAGTTTACTAGTGTACACCAGGAGGCAAAAAACATACAAGTACAGAATTTTGTCTGACATGAAACAGGAAGCACACAATTTTATATAGGTTTAACATTTAAGCTCTGCCCACCTTACTGACGTGATATGTCACAGGGCATCTACGTCACTTTAGCTTACAGTCTTCTATTCATAAAGCTGTTGATGCTGTATATTTAAAAAAAACTTTTCCTCTAGATACAATACGGCCTTGCTATCCAGCTGGTCAGACATAATGTCTTTCTGTAAAGTTACTTCTTCAAGGTTTCATATCAGTTCGAATACAATAGCAGATTCAGTCTTTTAATAATCTTCTTTGTTCTCTGTTACACTTTCCTACCAGCTGCGTGCTTATCTCAATAACACATATACAAGGCCAAATCATTCCAACAGGAAAGAGCAGAAGATTTCATTATTTCACACATTTAATTTCCTGACCCAGCAGATAATCACTTGTGAAAAGCATAAACATTAGAACTTGCTAAGCTAGCATTCTGCCAGGGTCGAAGGTCAGCTTTGCTTCAAGCCACACTGCAGTTTCAAAACTACTTCACATTTAAACATGAATTAATCCTCTCTACTATATGATTAATAGAATAAAATGCATTATATACAACTTTGCTTTTTAAACTAGCATTTCTCATGTATTCAAATACACATTTTTCTAACACCTATTTATATCACGAGCAAGGTTTAAGTCTTTAGAAAGGGTAATTCTAATATAGTTTGTTTTGCTTATATGCAGGAGGTCCATCAGAGTTGAGTTTGACTATCCCTTATATGCCAGGCATAGACCTCCAATAAGCAGCCTGTTGGAGACAGAATACAGGGGTAGGGCTTTGAGGCAGTTTGCATGGGAAATGGTATTTATACCCTGTATTTTTAGTGAGAAGTCTCTGTGGATGTTCCAGTTGTTGGATGTGCCTGGTTAGGTATATACTAAAGGGGGCATTGTACTCAGTGATGGGTCTGATGATTACCAAATATACTGTAACAATGACCTCCCTGAACCTAGATGCCATACCTTTGTTAATAAATTGCACAACATAAAATGATTACTTTACTACCATAGGCACATGATGATCAAAGGCTAGATTACTGCATATGTGTTTCCCCAAGACCCTGACTACTCAGTTGACTCTTAGGGATGTGTTGTCAATATAGTAGTTAATAGGGGTGGCTATTGCTAGCTTGCTGAAGGATACTGTTATGCATTTCTTGGCATTTAGTTTTAGCCCATATCTCTGACACCAGTTATTTGTTTTGCTTGTCTTATGTGCATTAAGAAGATGATGAGGCTTGGGTCTTCGTTTAAGTAGTTTATTGTATACAAACACATCAGGATGGATGGCAGGAACACTAAACTTAAAGAAACTATCTAACAAGCTGACTGACTACATACTTGGATGCTCTCAATCTGGTTGCTCACTCAAAATGGCAGTCTTGCTTGCACGTGCTCAGTACTTATATGCATGTGCCCACTGATTGAAAAGCTTCTTAAAGGTATATCATACACTCTGATCTATATTGTCCTGCTTTACTGAGCTGTTTCATATAAACAATGACATTTCAATAGGCATGCGATTATACAGACACTAATAAAGAAAAACAACAGTCATGTACAGGTTGCCGTGTATCTGGAACCTGATTTCAAGATGCAACCTTATCTCATGACATAATAGTTAGGAATGGGTTTAGCAACAAGGACAGTCACTTGACATGTTCTGCTTGAGGAGTCACAGGGATTTTATCAGGAGTGGGAATTGCTGACAGAATGTCCTCTGGAACAGGAACATTGAACAAGTCACTCTGAGAACTAGAGTAGTTGTCACAGACAAGATGCTGTAACACTGGTTCGGATACTGGTAACAGATGCTTCTGATTTTATAGGTTCATAGGTTCATAGGTTAGTACTAGGCTAACTGCCTTTGTGGGCCATTTTAAGCCTAGCCAGTTATCCCCTTTGAGATTCAAACCCTGTACCTTGTATTTGTAAGGCAAACACCTTAACCATTAGGCCACCCTCCCAACAATTTTGTATGAATTCCATTCCTTGTGATTCCACAATCTACGATCTCGGCTCTTGAGACAAACATTTTACAAATCTGATGTGATCAAAATCTTTTGACGTCTGCCTCCTCACCCTCCTAACTATCTGCCCTTTTTGTAACGAATGGAGAGGGTTGCTGGTTTTATCACAGTAAGACTTCTGGGGCAAATGCTTCTTCAACAGTTGGGATTTTACTGCTTTGCTGTTCTTAGCACTTGGAACCAATAAATTACTGCTGATTGCTAATGTGGTTCTGGTTTGTCTCGAC
The DNA here is from genome assembly GCF_019279795.1 of Protopterus annectens. Lineage (NCBI taxonomy): Eukaryota > Metazoa > Chordata > Ceratodontiformes > Protopteridae > Protopterus > Protopterus annectens. Next base: position 965,376,375 of record NC_056737.1, read on the forward strand.
ATAAGTCTCTGGGCAGGTTAAGTAAGATGTTTATCAAGAGGAATGTTTCTGAGATTTAACAAGTTTAGAAAAACATTGGTATTATCACATCTGCACATTCAACCAAGCCATTTGACTGAGGGTACTCAGGACTTCTCGTAATATGAACAAAGTCCCACACTTCTGCAAATTTCTTGAACTGCTGACTTGTAAACTGTGCACCATTGTCAGAAATAACTCTGTGTGAATTACCAAGGACTGAAAAATGTCACTTCAACTTAGTAATGACAGTACTGGAAGTTAGGTTGGGAAGTAGGTCAGTCTCAAACCAAGAGTCTACTAACACCAAGTAATGCTGACCATTCCACTCAAAGATATCTGTGTCTACTGTCGAACAAAGTAGTTCAGGAATCTGGCTTAACTGAAGTTCTTTTTGTTGATGTGGCTTTGTACTATTACATACTGAACAAGATGAAACTACTTTCTCGATATCTCTTGACATAGAAGGCCAAAATACTGCACCTCTCACCCTTCTTTTGGTAGAATCAGTTCCTGGATGGCCATGATGCAAGATCTTAATATACTCTTGTTGCAAGGACTTTGGAACAATCACTTTAGGACCTTTCACAATGATAACATTGTCTGACAGAATCTCATCTCTGTATGGAAAATATGGTTGCACTTCTATTGGTAAAAAATATTGCTTTGAAGGCCATCCTTGACTGATAATGGGGTTAAGCTTCTGAAAAACTGGATGTGAAGCTGTTAGAGTTCAGAGCTCATCAAGATGTGTGGAAGAAAAATGTCTCACTTCCATGACTTCAAAATCAAGTTACACATTATTATGCTGTTCTGTGTTTTTTCTGGGTGATCTGGATAAGTTATCAGCAAGAGAAAGAAGTCTGCCTTTTGTGTAAATTAGATTGAAATTGTACTTCTGCAATTTGAGCATCATGTGTTGCAACCTGACAGGAGCTGTGTCCATAAGCCTTCTCTAAATAGTGACTAGAGGTTGATGGTCAGTTTCAATCTGGATTGGTCAGCCATAAAGCTCAGTATGTAACTTCCAACATGTAAACGCAATTACCAAAAGCTCTTCCTCAGTCTGGGAATACTGCATCTCAGTTTGGGTAAGAGTTCTCGATGCATAGGCTACTGGTCTACCCTCTACTGGTCTACCCTCTTGAAGAATGACTGCACCTATACCAAACTTAGAAGCATCACAGGAAAGAGTAACTGGTTTGTGAACATCATAGTAGCTGAGAGATGATCTGACCATTACCAAATAATATATCTGCATGTCATCTCTCTGAGTGGTGCTGAAAGTTGGCTTAAATCTGGAATGAACTTGCCAAGATAGTTGACATTGCCAAGAAAACATTGTAGCACTTGGACATTGTCTGAAGCTGGCATCTCAAGAATTGCTGTTTGCTTAAAAGGATCTGGTCCGAAACCTGCACTGAAGTGACCAACATAAGTAACTTCTCATAGCCTAAATTTGCACTTCTGAGGATTCAGCTTAAGATTTACGTCATGTGCTCTTTCCAAAACTTTCTTGAGGTCTCTGTCATGTTCGACTTCACCGTTGCCTCCTGCTAGAATATCATCTAATATGCACATGGATAGCCTGAAAACATTTGCTCCATAGCATGCTAAAAGACTTCAATAGCAGAATATATCCCAAATGGCATTCTCAGAAATCTGTATCTTTCAAATGCCATACCGAATGTGGTTAACAATGAAGTTTTCTGGTCAAGCAAAATTTGCCAAAATGAACTCTTTGCACCTAAGACAGAAAAAAACAGTGGCATTAGGTATGTGAGCAGCAACTTCTTCGACTGTACACATTGGATGATGAGGCCTTTTTAATGCTTTGTTCAGATCTCTTGGATCAATACATATTCTGATATCATCTGAGCTTTTCTTATGAGCTAATGAAGGATACCCATTCAGTAGGTTTTTCTACTGGACAAATTACTCCTAGCTCTACCATGTTGCCTAGTTCAGCTTTGACTCTGCTCTGCATAGCTACTGGAAATTTCGTTGTTGGTCTGACAACTGGGCTGACCTCTGGGTCTGACTTCATAGAATACACAACTGGAGTTTGCCTAGTTTGTCGGCAAGAATATCAGCATACTCAGAGAAAATAGCTTCGCGAAAATTTGAGCTGTTGTCATGCAGGCTTACATGGTGGACCTCTTTATTAAATGAAAGCAGTCCCATTTTCAAACTGTCTCTGAGGCCTAATAATGACTGCAAACTGCAAGTCATAGCTATTTCCAGCAGAATAACATGAAAGCACTACTGAGCCTTCAGTTTGAATCTATTCACCACCATAAGCAACAAGCTTCACACACTTTGTCGAATCAAGTTGTTCTGTAGCTCTTACTCTAACAAACGTTTCTGCTGACAAAACATTGCACTTTGAGCCAGTATCTACTTTGAGCTATATGGGTCTCCCATTAATCCAAACAGTACAAAAGTTTTCATTCTTTGCCCACAAATATACTGTGTTGACTGTTTCACCAAGCAGACACACTAGCAACATAAAAATCAGGGTCACAGCTTTCAAATTGATCAACTTGCCTCTTGGAATGCCTTCTTTTAATAAAAGAGTGTGCCTTATTTGATTTACAAAACCTTTTAAAATGATTCTACTTATTGCAAGACTGATACTGCTCACCAAAAGCTAAGCACTTTTCTCTTTTGGGCTTGTGATTTCCACAACAATTATGACAGTTGACTATGAAGCTGGGTGGGAACATATGTTTTGACTTTGCTGACTCACCCTTATGCTTCACTGATCATGTTCTGGAATTTGCTGGAAAGTCTCAGGGTTTACCAGGGACTGTTACAGGACCTGCAGTAGCTGCTATGTGCTTAGACCTGTTTCTTTTAACCACATGCTGCATACTATCAACATGACCTTTGTCACTGTGCCTTCTACAGCTATTCTCATTTGTAAGCATTCTTGTGTGCTTTTTTGTAAGTTCGTATATCTGACAAAGCTCTATAAATCTCAATGGCCTTATTTAAAGTTAAATCACTGTCTCAAAGCAAATTATTTCTCACAATGTCATTATTAATACCACACACAAGCCTGTGCTTGTGTGTGGTATTAATAATTACACACACAAGCCTGTGTTTTATCAACTCATCTCTCAAATCTCCAAATCTGCACCCTTTAGCTTTATTTCTCAAGTCAGTTATATATGCTGCAAAAGTTTCACCAGGCTTTTGATCCCTTGTGTAAAATAAGTGCCTTTCCATTGTAATATTAATTTGGGGGTTACACATTTCTTTGTATTTATGTTTTAACCACTCAGGGTCTTCCCGCATTTCAAATGGTACCATAACATGGCGGTCTTCCCCCTCCCCTGCAGACAAAGCAGGTGCATACACAAATGAATGCTCTCTTTAAATGGCCTCTGAACCAGCTAAATTAAGGAAAATAAATGCTTTTGTACATGCGCCTTTGTCAGGAAAAGCAGCCTTTATGATAATCTCATATTCCTGCTCAAACACTCTCTATTTTTCTGCAATATTGTTATCAAACATAAGCAGTGTGAGTCTATAAAATCCTAATGCCATGCCTACAGATTATAGTAAAACACAATGCAAGATGGCCTTTGTAATTATGTATGAACATTCACAAGCACCAGGTACTTATAATAATAGTCAAATGTACAATAATCTCTTTGAAATATTGTACTCAGTGAAATATGCTTTGAAACAACTGCACTTTGTGAAATATGCCTTGAAATAACTACTTTGCAAAATATTCTTCCAAATAACTGTACTCTGTGAAATAACTGTTCTGTAATATTGCACATACTTGCAAACTCCTTGCATATTTTGGATATTTTCAATAGTTTTAGTTAATACGAAAAAGTAGTACATAGTGAAAAAATATGTTTTTGCCTTTTTTGTACATTTTATGTGATTCAGATATTGTTTCAAACTTTTTCATAATTATTTCACATATTAGTATTAATATGTCACAGCGTTGGACATTTTGTTTAATAAGAAATTTATTTTGAGCATTCTGAGTGCTTTATTTTTATATTTGTAGTGAAAGAAATCATTTAAGCGAGCTCTAGTACCTGGAATTTGTTTCTGACCTGTTTTGTGAGTTGTTTGAGCAGTAGGGATGATCCACTTCTGTATATTCCCCCAACTATAACCGGTTGCCTCATGGCTGTGACTCTGGATGCCATTCTGACACCATGTCGCTCATCTTATGTGCATTAAGAAGATGAGGCTTGAGTGTTCATTTAAGTAGTTTACTGTATACAAACATATCAGGATGGATGGCAGGAACACTAAACTTAAACAAACTATCTAACTGACTGACTACAGACATGCAGGCTCTCAATCTGGCTGCTCACTCAAAATGGTAATCTTGCTTGCACGTGCTCAGTACTTATATGCATGTGCCCACTGACTGGAAAGCTTTGTCAAGGCATAGCACACACTCTGATCTACAATTTGCCTGTCGGTTTCAGTGGGGGATTCTATGACTGCTCCTAATTTGAAATTGTCTGCAAATTATGTCAGTCAGAGTCCATTGATGTGAGCCTTGACTTTAGAGAAGTAGATACCAAAGAGGAGTGGTTCCAGGACAGATCCCTGAGGAACTCCACTTGGGAATGGCTTGTTTGTAAAGGTGGACTCCCCAGTTCTAACGTCTTGGGTCCTGTGTATGAGCCATTTGTTTATCCACTTAATGACATAAGGGTTTGTAACTAAAGTCTTGAGTTTGTCAACAATGCCCAAGTGGGGATACAGTGTCAAATGTCTTGGCCAAGTGAAGGTAGGCAGTGTAAACAGTTTTGCCCTCATCTGTTGCTTTGATGACCTTCTAAAAGAAGTGAACCCAGCTTGAGTAGGCATGACCTACTCGATGAAACTAACTATTAAGTCCAGTGTCTGGAGGTTTCCTGTGTCATTGTTGATCATTTCCATAATAATTCTTTCCATGGTTGTACAGAGGGATGACAGTTGCCCTTCTCCAGTCATGAGGCATGAAGGCCATTCGGAGGCTATGCTTTAATAGTGAGTCCAGGATGCCTGAGAGGTAATTTTTCATGCTATTTAAGTTGGCAAGAAATATTGTTGGTGGCCATCGATCACTAATCTTGAACTTCAAGAAAGTACCAAGGGCCTGTTCCCCTAGTGATAGTTTGGGAAGTTACATTTGATGGTATTTCCTGAGGGGAGGCTGAGGAGAAAGATAGAGGTGAGGTCAAAGTTGAATTTGTCAGCCATTAGGTTTGCTATATCTTTTGGATCAGTATAGGTGACTTCAGTAACCATGAACTCTGCAAACAATTGTGTATTGCCTTTTGAGGCTGCTGACATAGCTAAAGCATTCCTTGAGGTTATCCTTTGCCTGGGAGGCCAGATTTACCACACATTTGGATTTAGTTGATTTTATCTGTCCTCTGACTTGTATGTTTAGTTTGATGAGAGTGCTTTTATCCTGCTGGGTGCTACATCTCCCAGTTTTTGTCATGATTTTCTTTCTTCTGTTATATAGCCTGTTAATTTTGTGATTCCACCAAGGTGGCTTGTTTTTTGAGTTAGTTCTGTACTGATTCCTGGTGGGTACAGCTGCCTCTATGTAGCTATTAACATGCTTTAAAATGATTTATATGAATAGTTCTACAATGTCAGTAGTGTTCCCAGAGTTTGGGGGGGGTTGAAATTTTGCCAGGTTATCACTTAGTGGTAGGAAGTTAGCCTAAGAGTAGTTCCTGAACTTTCCAGGGTTAGCTGGGGTTCTGGCTTTTAATTTTACTTCAAAGGACACTGTTTTGTGGTCTGACCTTATCAGAGAGAACATTGGACTAGGGGGTATGCAGCACTCTTGTATATTAGAGAGTTTGACAAAACAAAGTTATGTCTTCACATTTCAAATAAATGTTCAGATTTCTGGAGCCATAATGGTTACTAAAGAAACTTAAGTGGAAAACTCCTCAGTACAAATAAATATTTACAGTGCAGGTGTTTATTAGATTCTACGTCTTAAACTGCATTTGGTAAGCAATAATAATCCTAGTAAATTTTAATTTTGTAAGATGTTGTTAGTGTACTATATATCTATCCATATACAACCCCTTTTCCCATTTTTCCACATGGGGTCAAGGTGTCACTTAAATAGTGGCAATTATCTACAGCCAGTGCTCATACCACCAGGTGGCTAGCCCTGCCATGGTTGTTTTTCCATATCACATATACATGCATACACACTCACACTTACGACAAATCCACCTATTGCATGTCTTCAGAGTGTGAAAGGAAACCAGAGCACCCACAGAAAGCCTACATGAATGCAGAAAGAACATGCAGAATCCACACAGAAGGCACCCCAGCCTAGAATAGGTTCAGAGTACCTTTTTGCTGTGAAGTGACAACACTAACTACTCCAAAATAACCACTAATTTGTATGAGTCTATGCAGCTCTGTCTGTGTTATAGGATTGTTTTGATATTTAGAAAACTACAAACATTATAGCAAAAAATAAATAAATAGTATATGAACAAAAATTAATATCTCTGTAGCAGCACCAAACAGATGTCAAATATCAGAGCAATCGTGTTGTCTGTCATGTAAGCTTTAAGATGAAATATTTCATTAGGTTGTATAAAGCATGGCTTAGTAATTATTAATGCAATTATGAGCAGCCTATATGAGAGGTATAGAGTCATCAGTAAGATTTAACTACAGAAACACCTGGAATCATCACTAGACTGTAATGAGTTCCCTGAGAGAGCAGATAATTCTATAACAGATTACTAAATTATATTAAAGCAAGCACTAATTTAGATATTTTTCTTGTCAATTATGTTTAGTTAGGTAAGTAATACCTACCTGTCTCAAGGAACCATTGCACTTTGATGGAAGCATTTTCTTGTCTAAGATCTATCAAAAAAGACAGGCAACTGTTGCAAAATTTGTTACAAGTTCTATGTAGCACCCAGCCATTCTGAAAATAAAGTTTATTTTTTAGTGTAAGGTATAATCCAATTGTTTACAGCCTCTGTTTTTTTCTTATTTATCCCAAATACATGGCTTTCACCATGCCAAGTTTACTTTTTTGTCATTCACAGTCACTCCTGCCTTTCTTATGGATTCTAACACAACCTGCACTTTAGGTAGGTGAGTTTCCCAGTCCTCTGAATGAGGCACTATGTCATCCAGGTATACAGCAGCATATTGTGAGTAGGACTTTGATATATTACCTATAAATAATGTACGGAAAGGTAACTGGGAAAACCTGTAGGCCAAATGGTAGCAATATATACTGAAATGGACTGTCAGGAGTTACAAAAGCTATTTTTCTTTAACAGAAGTGTAAGCCAATACCCCATTGTCAAGACTAGTGCAGTCATGTAAGTGGTCCTGCCAACGTTCTCTGTCAACTCATCAGTTCTAGTCATGGGATAGGAATCAAAGTTAGAAATGTTACTCAGTTTTCCAGTCATTACAGAATCTGATACATGCATCAGGTTTAGGAAATAACATTACTGAGCTACTACATTCACTTTGTGACCCTTCTGTCACTCCATAAGTATCTTTTGAACGTCTTCTCTACTAATTATTTCTATGACTCTAGTACTCTGTAGGGCAGCTGTGGTGGTGCAGTGGTTAGCACTACTGCCTCACAGCAAGAGGCTCTCTGGTTCAATTCTTGGTTGGGGAGCCCTCTGTGCAGAGTCTGCATGTCATTCATGTGGTCATGTGGCTTTCTCTGGGTGTTCTGGTTTCCTCCCAAAGACATGCTGCAGGTGGATTGGACACTCTTAATTGGCCTTAGGTGTGAGTATGTGCCTTCTGTGGAAGGTTGGGTGCTGGGCTGACAACTTGATACTGTAAAATGGCACAGCCAATTGTTCTGCAGACTGGGGTGACCCCTAATGGGAATAGCCCGAAGAAGAAGACTCATTCCAAGGCATGTCTCTGCTAAGCTGAATCACTTTAGTTCTCCAAGACATGTCTGAAATATTCCTTTGTTCCTTAACAGATTTATCTTTGACAAGGATCCTTCTAGTTGTAATTCAAGTACAGATTTTTTGTCTCCCTTGTATGAATTTTAACTTGCAAAATAAAGACAGACATTTATTACTCTCTATGGCTTGAGTACATTAATATGATAGATTTGCTCTATCAGTCTATTTCCTGGCTGCCTAACCATCCATTTATTCTTTCAGTCACCACAAATGCCCCTTGCCAGTTAGTCAGAAATGTATTCTCCATGGAGGAAACTATTATTAACTAATAATAAATCACTTGAGTTAGTATCCTCATTGGACATCCATATTATAAATTTGCTGTTGTATTTCCTTCAGGGATGTCTACAAGAGTTAAAATGGGGTAAACCCAGATGAAGCCTGTGGGAAGTCCCTTATCACAAAGCATAAGGATGATAACAAATGGTCCCAGTGCTGTAAATAACTTTATGGTCCCAGTGTTGTAAATAACAAATGGTCCCAGTGTTGTAAATAACTTTATGGGCCCAGTGCTGTAAATAACAAATGGTCCTAGTGTTGTAAATAACTTTATGGGCCCAGTGTTGTAAATAACAAATGGTCCCAGTGTTGTAAATAACTTTATGGTCTCAGTGTTGTAAATAACTTTATGGTCCCAGTGTTGTAAATAACAAATGGTCCCAGTGTTGTAAATAACTTTATGGGCCCAGTGTTGTAAATAACTCTATGGTCCCAGTGTTGTAAATAACTTTATGGTCCTAGTGTTGTAAATAACAAATGGTCCCAGTGTTGTAAATAGCTTTATGGTCTCAGTGTTGTAAATAACATTATGGTCACAGTGTTGTAAATAATTTTGCTTGACATGGATTTCACTGTTTTACTGAAACTCTTTACTAATCCACTGACCAGCAGATGGTAGACTTGACATCTTCAGCTATTTAACTTTGAAGTATTACAGAACAACCTACAGTGCTGTAAGGACTCCGTGACCTTACACAAATGTTAGTGTTTTTTGTCTCTCTTAACCTCAGGATTTCTTCAGGAAATGACACAAGGGCAAAAGTAATGCTTAAAAAGCCAAAGGTAAAATCATATTTGGCCAGATTAGCCAATAGAATCCTAGTTTCCATTACATGCAAAATACTCTGCCAATATTCTAGTACTCTTCCATATTTTCAGATATGTATTTAGAGTGGCACAAAGGGGAAACTGCAATGGGTGCAAGGTGTCAGTGGGCATGATCCACATTTTCTTTTTAGTGCTCTTTGTATAAACTCAAGTGCAAGAGAAGAGATGGAGGGCTTTAGAACCTGGCACTCTCAAGCACTATATTGGAGAATGTAACTATTTTTTTTTCTTTTCTCATACAGTCTGAGAGAATTAAGGACCTGGAGCACCTTCATCAGAGAGAAGGAAGGACATCCAGATTTGAAAACATCTTTTCTGAGGGCATGAAGAAGGTAGGGCATTAGGACCTGGGATTCTTCCCCAAGGCAGAAGCACCAGATCATAAAAGAGACCTTTTATTTTTGGTCTCATGCAGAGCATGAAGGTGTGGTGGGTTGGGGGGTTAAGGCATTAGGACCTGGTGTTTCTCCTCATAGGCAAAAGCACCATGTCAGGGAAGGGACCTACCTTTTTATTCCTCATCAACCTAGTATTGACGTGTGCCAGACTGGGGAGCAACAACGGGCTCTAAATGAGTCAGCAATGGTGATACATCTGTTCAATGCTTATCTGCTTTTGTTTTTCAGGGCACACTAAGGGTGGTATGCATAATCCCATAGTTCCAAATGATGAATTTCAGGTAGTCATCCAATAGAGGCTGTCCAATTCAAAAATCCACAAGTCTCAGCCATTCACTTCAACAGTTTATTAAAAAACACAGCACAAAAGATATCGGATTAAGCGCTTTCATCTCTTATCCAGAGACTTCATCAGAGTCAAATACCTACAAGGCAAGTTCATTTAAATAATCAATCTATTGCACAAGCATCCACTTCACTGGTTAAGTATACAATTGATAAATTGTGCATTCACAATTAAAGTGCAAAAGCTCTGCTTGTAAAACAATGTCACATCCTTTCTATGCATTGATGCCATTACTTAAATGTACTTCCTCAAACTAAAAACAAAAAACATATATTGCTCATTATTATTAATAGTACAAATGAATAAATAAATATATACTATTATGTATTTACATATTTACAACATAATAGTATATATTTATTTATTCATTTGTACTAATAATAATGAGAAATATATGTTTTTTGTTTTTAGTTTGAGGAAGTACATTTAAGTAATGGCATCAATGCATAGAAAGGATGTGACGTTGTTTTACAAGCAGAGCTTTTGCACTTTAATTGTGAATGCACAATTTATCAATTGTATACTTAACCAATGAAGTGGATGCTTGTGCAATAGATTGATTATTTAAATGAACTTGCCTTGTAGGTATTTGATTCTGATGAAGTCTCTGGATAAGAGATGAAAGCGCTTAATCCGATATCTTTTGTGCTGTGTATTTTAATAAACTGTTAAAGTGAACGGCTGAGACTTGTGGATTTTTGAATTGGACAGCCTCTATTGGATGACTACCTGAAATTCATCATTTGGTGCAGTGTGTGTTTTTGTGGATAATCCCATAGTTCACATAAATATAATAGTAAGTGGTAAATAGCAGAGCTGCACCTGTATTCGAATAAGCTAAGCATAACATTTTAGACATCTGCTGAAATAACCTCAGAAGGTTAGCATATTTTAACTAGCATAAAATGATTAAAATCAAGGTCAGGTATATGCAGAAAAAGGTGCATGTATGTAAAAGCTCAAAATCTTTTGTTTATTTTTGCTGGGATCTCTTGAGAACTTCAACGAGAATCTATGCTAAGCTGAGCTAAGCACTGCAGGCCTGCAACTTACTTAAACAACTTTAGAGTTTATTTTGTTTACTGTAAAGGGCATCCTTATATGGACACCTTGTCTGGGCCTTTATGAGGTTGAAAAGGGAGAAGATAGCAAAGCTGGAAATAGGAGAGAGAGAGAGAAAACACGGACCTGCAGAAGGAAGACATTAAGAGGGCTGTGCAGAAGGAGGCAGGAGAGGAGGGACACTATGTTTTGTCGGGCCTAGACTCTCCATTTTCCAATTTTGTAAGAAGGAAGTTGGGGAAGGAGTAATGGTAGAATGAGACAGTATTAAGAAAGATCAAAGGAACATATAAACATAAATGACAGACAAGGCAGACATGAACTCTATAGTGGACAGATGCTGTGGAGGTGACAAGGTGACAAGAGCTACAGATGTAAAACAGGCAGCCACAAAAAGGAGGGGGAGGAAATGTGACAAGCAGCTACCATCCTGGTCCAGATGACCTCAGTTATAGCTCATTTTTGAAGGATCTGGAGATGGGGACCCCACTGGTGTGGTGGTAGAAGCTTCCAGTGGCTCAATGGTTGGAGATTGCTGGGACAGGTTTTGTATCCACTGAAGGAGAGATTGTAGAGGTTGTAGACATGTCTGCACTGACCTCTCAACAGCTGTCTTAACCAGATCCTGAAGATCATGTTGATCGTGACCTACCAGGGTGCCACACACATGTGGGACCTATAGGGGTGGAGCTACTATCCCAACCCTGTGATGACAGCCCATGGCAGGCAAGGGGAAGTGGTGAATGATTCCTCACTTGGGAGTAACATATCTGAGTTGCCTGTGGGCCCTCTGGACATGTAGAAAATGCAACATAAAAGGGAGAAAAAAAATAAAATCAGAGGGAGAGAGATATGGAGATAGGAAGTTAACTCTTAATTGTTTTGAAAACAGTGCAGTTTATTTAACAAAATGAAATTAAACATTTACTTATTTATTCAGAAATTTTCATCAAGCAGTGTTATACACTTTTCACTTAGTCTTTGACTGCATTCTGGGAAATTCTTGTTGATGGTACTTGTGTCAATGTTTGTTATGTCATGAATTGCTAACTGGTTTAGTACTTTAAGGATTACTTCAACACTATAAAGTGACAATACTGTTTCAATAACAGTTAATGCTGTCACTAATGATATAGGCTTTATTGATATACATTTCCATGCAATTCAGTAGTTCAATATTGTAAACCGATATTAATTTCTCTGGTTTTACTATTTAATATTGCCTAACTATGATTTATTAGATATACTATAAACTTTGTATTGCATTAATGAATGGAATTTTTTTAAAGGGCATATATTTTCATATGACTTTTCATATGTTTCCTTTTTTGAGCACTCTACACAAGTCACACAACCCTCCTCATGTGCTACTGTCTGTTGTAGGTGATCTTCTCTGCAGCTGAGATGTCAAAAATAGAAAAAGAAACTTGCTTACTCCTTCCATTTCTGTGGATGAAAGCAAATCATTATATACAACTTATATGAGATTAATTCATATTTTTTAAATGATGTCAAAACGTTCCATCCCATACATGCTTCATGTTCTGAAGCAGTCCACTGTCTTTCCATGAGGAAATGCAGGATGTTGCCGTGGTAATGCATGTCTGTGCCTTGGTAAATATTTTTTACAAATCTTTAGCAAAGTTGAGAAGCTATAATATCCTGGAAACTCCATTATGGTGCATGATTTTGCTTCTTGAAAAACCATGTTGTGTAACATTAATAACATGTTACAGCTTGTACTGAACACTTCTGTCTTCTGTGGACGGCTTTGGGATTTGGCTACTTATGTATTCATCTGATTCATAAAGTTATGTTGCCATGACATCAATTTCAGGAAAGAAGACACAGTTCTGCAATTTTTTTTTTTTTTTTTTTTACTTTTCCAGACAATTTCAAGTGACCAGTCAAAGCTGTAATGAAATATTCACAATGTTTAGCTGTGTGCATGTGACTCTTCCCATTAGTTTTATGGCATGGTAATTCACTAATTCTATCACTATATTATTCAGGATGGCTTAAAGCACTACATTTCACAGTAATATTTATTTTATTTTACATTTGTTGACCATGATAGTCCGACTGGATACATGTCCATTTTCAGCGGAGGCCCGGGGAGAAAAGCTCCAAGGTAGAACATACAGTGAAAAATCACAAAATGATTACAAGTTACACACAGTTTACAGGCTCCAGTTAAGCAGGCAGATAAAATAATCATACATTTTTAAAACAGTGTTGACAAATTGACTAGCCAATGTAACATGATTCCAGACTATAGAGGAGGATCTAGTCAGGTTTTAAACAAGGACATAGCCAGTGAGTTTTAAAGTATAGCTTGAGACTTTTTTTGAACTGAGTAAGAGAGGGTTCAAGAGTAAGATCAGCAGGAAGAGAGTTCCAAGTTTTTCCAACAGAGTTAGCAAACAGAGAGTCCCCAGCAGAGTTGTTGATTTTGGATGTTTGAACCGGTAGTTTATTAGAAGAGCGAAGTGACCTCAGGTTGCTATTAGGGTTGATGATATTTTTAAGTGCAGGCTTATTATCAGGGTGGTTGAGAAATTTATGGACAATTATAAGCTGGTTGTACTGAAGTAGGCTAGGCAATTCTAGCCACCCCAGAAGATTTAGATTGTGACAGTGGTGGGTCCTATAGGCCGTGCCTGTTGCAAATCTAGCAATACAGTTATAACAGCTGGAGAGTCTGCTAAGAGCGGATTTGTTCAAATTAGTGAGTAGAGGGGAGGCATAGAGAAGACTGGAGAGTAGATGGGAATGAACAATAGCAGTCCTAGCTAATGGAGTAAGGAAAGGTTTGATCTTATAGAGGGAGCCAAGTTTTTTGTTAATGGTTTTGATAGTTTGATTGACATGGATATCAAATTTGAGGATGTTTTCTATTGTGACACCTAAGAAATTGGTTTGCGCATCTGGGGAGATAATGGTACCATTATTAGATTTTATGGTAAAGAGTAGTGAGGAAGACTTACAAGTGGGGGAGAAAAGAAGCAACTTTGTTTTGTTAGGGTTTAATATCAGCTGATGGTTAGAGAGCCAGTTTTCAACTATATTGAAAGTATTCTGGATTAATGTCATTAGATATATCATCTAATTAGATTATATATGATATATCTAACGTCATTAGATATCTGTTGAGGAGGTGGCTGAACAAATCAAGGTGGAATCATCTACATATTGGATACAGGTAGCATTTGGGATGACAGTGGGAAGGTCCTTAATAAAGATAGAGAAAAGAAGGGGTCCTAGTATGGACCCTGGAGGACTCCTTGGGTGACAGGTAGATGGGTTGATAGTTTGTCCTGCCAAAGGATGGCTTGTTGTCTACCACACAGTTAAGATTGAAACCATCGAAGTGCACAGCTATTTAGTGAGACTACCTTAAGAGTGTGCATGAGTATTTGGTGGTTGACCATATTAAAGGCCTTGGAGAGATCTAAAAGAGGACTGAGGAAAGCTTGCTATCATTTTGGTTATTGTTTATGGTGTTAGAGAAGGACAGGAGGGCTGAGATGGTACTGTGGTGTAGCCTAGAACCGTGATGAGAGTTAGCCAACAATTTATTCTGGATAAGATAATCCATAAGTTGTTTATGGACACACTTCCATTATTTTAGCCAATGGTGACAAAATAGCTATGGGGCTAACGTTTAACAGTTCGAAGGAGCTGCCTCCTTTATGGAGTGGTATTACATGAGATATTTTCCAAATGGAGGGGATGGTGGCTTCAGATAAGGTTCTGTTGATTATGATGGAGATGGGGTATGCTATGGCATCTGCTGCTTTTTGCAAATACTCTGGAGAGAGGAGATCTGCTGCTAGAGTAGTTGGTTTTAATTTCTTAATTAGAGATCTGATAAGTGATGTAGAAACAGGCTGAAAGCTAAATGAGAGTGGGGCATTGGCTAAAGGAGAGTGGGGTATTAGCTAAAGGAGAGTAGGGTATTAGCTAAAGGAGAGTAGGGTATTAGCTAAGGGAGAGTGGGGTATTAGCTAAAGGAGAGTGGGGTATTAGCTAGAGGAGAGTGGGGTATTAGCTAAAGGAGAGTGAGGTATTGGATGTGGCAGAATTTGGGTTGGAGCAGCTCAGGTTCATAGGTTGGTACTAGGCTATCGGCCCAAGGACCTATACAAGCCTAGCCATAACAATTCCCTGGATATTTCTTCCCACAGTATTTACTTCCCTGGACCCCTGTCTAGCAGGGCAACTGACGTGATCCCCGGGATGAATTTCCTATCTCCCATCCAATTGCCAAGGTTCCTTTTGAAGAGGGCCAAGGAGGCGCTCTGCTTGACATGTATGGGCAGTCTATTCCAGAGTATGGGGAGTCTCTGGGTAAGGAACCTATCCCTCCAGCATGTTGTGTTCATTGTGCTGACAAGGTTTAGATCCCTGGAACGTGTGGCTCTGAGGGATTGGGAGGGTGGCTCAATGGCTAAGGTGTTTGCCTTACAAATACAAGGTGCAGGGTTTGAGTCTCACAAGGGATAATTGGCTAGGCTTAAAATGGCTCGCAAGGGCAGTTAGCTTAGTACTAAACTATGAACCTATGAACCTTTAAGTGGAGCATGTCCAACAGCTCAGGGTTTGACATGGCCTTGTATATTAAGCAGAGATCACCTCTGAGTAGATGATATGCCACAGAATACAGCTGGAGTTTTTTTAGATGGTCAGCATAGGACATCTGCTTTAGGCCTGTGATTCTTTTAGTGAGCATAGGATATCTGCTTTAGGCCTGTGATTCTTTTAGTGAGGTATTTTTGCAGCCTTTCCAGCTGTTGTAGATGTCTTGTGAGGTACATACCAAATGGGGAGTTGTACTCTATAATGGGTCTAATAAGGGATGAGTACAGTGGGACAATGACCTCCTTTTTTCTGGATGAAAAGCCCTTAGTGATGAGGTGTGCACATAGAAGGATTTCCTGACTGTTGTCGTGATGTGGTTATCGAAGGTGAGAACACTGTCCACCTGTGTCCATAAGTCTCTCATCACACTTTCGGTGTTTAGTGTACTGCCACCTATGTGGTAATTCATGGGTACATGTTTTTTCCCAAAGGGGATAACTATACATTTCTTGGCACTAAGCTTGAGCCCATGGGTCTGGCACCAAGCATCTGTTTCTGTAAGGCCCTTTTGTAGAATATCCACATCATTTGGGGATTCAATAATGGCTCCCAGTTTGCAGTCATCTGCAAACTTTGTTAGCCAGAATCCCTTAGTATTGGCCTGTACTTCAGAGAAGTAGATGCCAAACAAGAGCGGTCCCAGGACTGAACCCTGAGGTACTCCACTTGTCACTTGTCTGGAGCTGGATTTGGAGTCAGCTACTTTTCCAGACTGGGTTCTGTCAGTAAGCCAGTTGGCAACCCATCAAGTGATGTAGGGATTTATGCCCAGCTTAGTAAGTTTATATATGATTCTGGAGTGTGGGATGGTGACGAAGGCTTTGGCGAGGTCCAGATAGGCTTTGTGGACTGCCTTACCCTCGTCCACAGATCTGGAGATTGATTTGAAGAAGTCAATCAGGTTCAGGAGACAAGATCGGCCCTTCATAAAGCCACACTGGGAGGGGTCCAGTGTTTGAAGGTTGCCAGTGTCTTTGTTTATAAGTTCTATGATAATGTTTTCCATGCCCTTGCAGTTCAGGTTCATCAGACTGATGGGAAGGTAGTTCCTGGGATCCAAAGTGGATCCCCCCTTGTGGAGTGGGATAACTGTAGCTGTGTGCCACTCAGTGGGCATGAAGCCTGAGGTGAGGCTATGATTAAACATGACACTTAGGTGAGGTGCCAGTTTATTTTGTAGTTCTTGTAGTACACAGCCCGGTATGTCATCTGGTCCCATGGATGATGCTGTATTCCTAGATTTGGAGAGTGTGGTTTCTACCTGTGCGGCCGTGATTACCAGAATTTGGCAATCTTTTGGTATTGAGATGGGCCCTTTAGGGTGTGAGAGGGGGGTGAAGTTGGCACTAAATCGATCTGCCAGGATATTGGCAATATCCTTGGGATCAGTATATTTAATGCCATTCTGTTGTAGCTCAGAGCAGATCTGAGAATTGTCATTTAAATTCTTGACATAATTGTAGAATGCCTTATGGTTGTCTTTGAAATCTTTGGCAATTTTATTTTCGTAACTAGCTTTGGAGGATTTTATGAGGGATCTCAGCTTCTTACTGAGACTGGTAAGGGAATTTTTTGCATTCTGGGATTTTCCTCTTTTCTGCAACAGTTTCTTCCTTCTGTTTTATAATGTGTTTATGGCAGGGGACAACCAGATTGGCTTCCTTTTTATGGAGGAGAGCATCTTGGTTCTTATGGTCATACCTGAACAATGAGGGGGTGACCACTGGTGTGGAGCATCTATCTCCCATGTTGGTAATGACCAGGTCTAGGATACTGGAGCCCCTGGTGGGACAATGGATTGGTTGATCCAGAGCATTGAAATTTATAAATTCCAAGAACTGTTGGGAAAAGGAGTTGGCACCCAAGTAGTTTTCCCAGTTAATGGCAGGGTAGTTGAAATCACCCAATATTTGGGTGTTTGGTTGTATCTTAATATTTTCCAGTATGTTTAGAAAGGTATAGTGAGAATCTTGGGGCATGGCGGGGGATCTGTAGCAAGCTACAATTTGGATTGCAGTCTTACCTAGTGTTAATTGCACCTGGAGAATTTCAGATGCATTGTGTTGGGCAACTAGCCTGGAGGTGTGAATATCCTTGGTGAATATGGATACTCCTCCACCTTTAGTGTTTCAGTCTTGGTTTGGTGGCCAAAAAGTGTGGTAAGAGTTGTAGCCTGGTATTGCAGGGGTGCTCTCTAGAGCCTTGAACCAGGTCTCAGTTACTGCAAAGATATTGATGTTCTCCATTTTACGAGTGCCTCGAGAGAGTGCATTTTGAGGTTTAGACTTCTTGCATTGAGTAGCATTACCTTCCGATTTTGCATGTTTGTATCTGTTACAGTGGTGGTTTTGTCCTTTGAACCTTGCCTAAAAAAGGCACTATAGGGCAAGAGCTTTATCCAGTAACCTGAATCCCAGGGGTGACAGGTGCAGACCATCTCTGGCAAAGCATTGTGGTTTGTCGATCATGTCGTCCCATGCAGACAGATACTGGATCCCCTTTGAATGACACCAGTAGCTTAGTCAATTGTTGAAGTCAATCATTTTGTCCTTATACTGTGGTTTAGTTCTGGGTGATGGCAGGATGCTACTCAGGGCTAGGGTCATACCTGCCTGGGCCACATGATCTGAGAGCTCTTCCATGTTTCTTTTCATGTAGTCCAGGGTGATACATCTCAAGTCATTCACTCCAACATGGACAATGACAGAGTCATATTTGTACTTTTTGTGGAGTGACTTGAGTGCATGCATTATGTGGCAGATCCTGGCACCCGACAGGCATCTGACTGTAATTTTCTCCTTGTTCAGCCTGGTGAGTGGGACATCAGTGTGCCTGACTATGGAGTCAGCTATGACTAAAGTTTTGGGTATGTTGTCTTGCCTTAGGGGCTGCTGTTGGTTGGCACGCTGTTTGCGTTTCAGCTTCGGAGGTCCTTGTTGCTTGGGCAGGTTAATGTTAAGGTCCTCCGCATATGTGGGTTTAGTGTTGCTATGTGTGTGTGTTGATGGTGTGGGTTTTGAAGAGCTGTGTGTTGCTTGAGGAGTAGTGCGGGTGTTAACCTTCTCCTCTTGACTGTCTAGTACAATCTTGGCTGGAGATAGCTTTGCTTCCAGTTTGGCTATGTAAGTGCATCTCTCGCAGGTTGTAGTGTTGGGTGGTAGGAGGAGAGGGTTGTCTGTGTACATGAGGCAGTTGCTGCATTGCCCCAGTGTGCCCAGATTCACCAGATGGACAGGAGAAATCACTAGAAGTTGACCCTTGGACATGCCTGTTTAGGTGCTTTTTTTTTGTAAAGTACAAGAGCTGTTTTCCCTTACCTTTGCAAGGTACTTTGCAATTATAGGCTGTTTAGCACCTATGATTAATTTCTCCTTAACAAGGAGAGTTGAGTGTTTGCATCAGTTTAAGGATTCATAGTGCTTTCCAGCAGGTTCTAGAGCAATTGCTAGTCACAGAGGTTCAGATTTTAGTTTTATTACTGAGAAACCAGCTAGTTCTAAGGGAAAATTTGAAGAGCAGACTTTCTGGCACCTGGAATAGTTTAACCATAGCCCCGCGATTCTGCACGATGCGAAAAATGTGCAAACACACGCATTTTTAAGTCAGAAAGTTGAAAGGGATAGAAATCAGCCCAAAATGGCTAATAAAATTACAATTTCAGAGCTGGAAACCACTCCTCTAGTGTTAGATAGGCAGTACAATGCTCACCACTCCCACTGGTAAGCAGTAGGACTTCCCTTTACCACAGCAAAGGATTGGATAGTCTCTTGAAGGTATTTGTAACATCCTCTGGGGATTTATGGTTGGAAGCTGATGGGGTAGGAGTGGAGAACTGTCCTGGATGAAGAATTTTGTTTATTCCTGCCCAAAACTTTTGAGGTTTGTTGTGATGTTTTTGTTGAAGATGGTAATAGAAGTTTTTTTTTGTCTAGTATAATAGATTTTTTTGTGTGATTCCTTTAGCTGCCGGTATCTGAGTTGATCTAGTGGGTGTTTGTGACACACCATTTGTCCCATGCCTTATTTCTAACTATGATTTTAGATTTGGTCTCTTTTGAGAGCCACAGGGCAGTTTTTGTTCTGGTTCTAATGGAGCGATCAGGAGTGTGAGAATCAAGAATAGTAAGGAATATGGAATTAAAGTATGCTACCGCATCGTCCAGTATACGATGCTTTAGGATTGAGCAATTGCAAGCTTTAAGTTCATTTTGAAAATTGGTGGAGTTGAAGTTCTTATTATTTCTGATGATTTTACAGTTGGTCTGGTGGGGGTTGTCCACCTTGTGCTTGATAAAGTACGTAAGTAAGTGGCCACTTAGATTAATAAAATCAACTCGGTATAATCCAGTGCAGTCAATTTCTGTACAGCCCTCACCTCACTCCACATTGGTGGTGCCTTGGTCTATTCAGCCATTTTTGAAATAGAGGAAGCTTCTGGAAATGGCCAAAACTATTACTGATATGTGTATATAAGATATTGCAATACAATTATAATACCTTTCACACTGCAAGTTGAATTTTTGTCTGCGACTAAGCTTTACAATTTATGAAGCAATTAATACACGATTATTACTATAATTCTTAACAAATGTAGCAGATAAACATTTCACAACATCTATTTCAGGCATGATTCTGACATGGCAGTAGCAATATATTTTCTACAACAAACATGAAAATTGCATTTTTTGCTGTCTGAAATAATGCACTGAAACTGTTTTCTGATATGTAAATATACATTTCATGCAGTAATACACACACACACACACACACACACACACACACACACACACACACACACACACACACACAAACACACATATTCGTGTGAACAAATTCATGTACACACATATATAAACATAGAACCACAAAGCTACAGGTGCATATGTAGATAGATAGATAGATAGATAGATAGATAGATAGATAGATAGATAGATAGATAGATAGATAGATAGATGTGGTTTACTATCACAGTCTTGAATCTTGAGAGAAATTGAGGCATAATTGACAATCATTCATATTCTTGAACCCATGGCAAGCCGAATGCATTTACACCTACAAGACAGGATACACATGCTCTACCATGTACTTATAGAACAATGTGCAGCTGAACCTAATCTGCATACAAACATCCTAAATTGGTTCCAGATTATTCTGATTGGGGTAACGTCACCATTTTCAGCTTCTCTGTGCTCCATACTTCCATACCATTGCATAAGAAGAGCAAATAAACTAAAGCCACTAATAAGCAACAGGAATAAGTGTAAACAGTCAGGACAAGGCAGTTATCAAGGTGATTCACTGTGAGCTCTTCAAGAGTAGCCTACATTTACTGGTATGCTATTTCAGTCGATAATATATTGATAGATAATAAGCCAGTGGCTTAATGACAGGTGCAGACTAAAGGAAAGCTGATTAATTAATAAAGTGTATGAAAAAATACATAACATACAGACAAGTGCACACTTACAGCAAATACATACATACATACATACATACATATACAGTACTGCTGCAGCAGAGGAATAGCAAATATAGCTAGTATAGAAAAAAGTGAAAACCACAACTCAGAAGTAGTGATGCAACATGGATATCACCATTTATATGTGTTTGTGGAATGCAGTGCTATGCATGGCCCAGATTTCTTGAAAGTATCATACAAGGATAGCAGTTGTCATTTTGTCACTTTTGCCGTAATGTGTGATTGCAGGTTACAGCATGATGCAACAGCAGAAAACAAGGCACAAGAGAGCCAGCTTTGATAAGAAGGAGAATCATATCCTTATGAATGCTCTGAAGACTCATGAGAAAGGCCATTTTGAAAACCCAAAAGACTTGGAGAAATTAAAAGGTGGTATCAAAAGAGGTAGAGCGACAGCTAAGACAGGGAATCAAGTAGTGTCTGACATTAATGATGTAGAGTGAAGGAACCATAGCCTAGCACAGGAAAAGAGGCAATGATAGGGTGAGATGAGCAAGGACAGAGGTAGAGCCAAATGCAGTTGCTTATAGTAGCACTTGTGGAGGCCCTTGCACACTCCAACCTTTAACACTGGATGAAGCGTGCCTGCTCTGTAAGGGGTGATAACTTTGAAACAGATGAAGATGCTGTAGAACTCATACAAGTATGTGTTGACACCCGTGTCTTCAGATTCCTAAAACAACCAAAGTCAAGCACTGTGGAAAGCTAATGTAAAGCTTTTTTCACTATATTATGCTAAAATGTATTTTTCATGATACATGTGCACTTATCACCCTTACAAGTTTCATCAGCAGGTATGCCATCAGCATCAGATGCGGCTGATAATCTGTAGGCAATGCATGGTAATTTTTTGTCATCTTACCTATGAATACAAATAATTCCACTTGTCACAGGTCATATTAATCCAACCTTCACATATTGCATCACAGGGTGAGCACCAAACCCAAACATCATCCTGTGCCATACCACAGTAGGCTGGTGTTGACAGTAGAATGGCTGTCTACAATGATTCCATAATTCTAATACTCATGTCACAATCTGAAAAGACATGCACAGTCACAAAGTATACTGGCAGGGCCCCCTAACCCATAGCAGGTGCATAACTCCTTAGGCAGTGACACAGACTAACAAACTCAGTAGAATGAGGACATGTTATTACAGAAGAGGAGACACCATGCAGCTCAACAAATGCTTCTTGTGCAGAACCTGAACACCTTGATAAAGAGGTTATGTTTTCAGTGAGGCAGTACTCTTGTTGTACCTATACAGAGAAGAGCCAGATGGAAACATATGTCAAAGTTATTTCCAGAAGCAAACAAGGCCTTGGCTGCTCAGTGCCAGATGTGCTGTGACATAGTTCAAGCCCAGGTTACTGCCAGTGAGAGTAGGGCAGATGGTTAGTATACAGCAGGGTATATGTAAAGATTTTAGGTTCATAGGTGTGTGCACTATGCCAGGGTAATCCTATGGCTAGGCTTGTAAAGGCCCCAGGGCCATTAGCTTTTCACATGAACATGGAAATGGCTGAGGCCAGGGACAATGCCATGATGATTCTTTTGTGCAGAATGGTTATGTACATAGCATTGATGTCACCTTCATGCACACACTTATAATGACATAAGAACTGTCCAGATGTGGACAAGTAAGCCACAAACCATGTGCATTCAAGGAAGTGCTGCAAACATTCTGGTGGACTCCCAAAGGAGAGAAGGTAATCAGGCTTTGTCTGGCTCCCACAACATGTTGAAGAAACCCTCAGTCAAGACCTAAGTCCTAGACACAATTAGGTCAATTGTGAAGACCAATAAAAACACTACCACACGAAATAACTCACTCTCTGTGTCTAAAAGAAAATATCCAATAAGAAAATATTTTTTATTACTGTGTTTTTATTATTGTTTTTAATCACTGTACTTTTGCCATTATATCTTGCTTTTTGAAGATGCATTTTTGATATGCAAGAGGATGTACTGTGTATTTAAATTTGTGTCATGTGATTTTTTAATTGGCATAAAGGTGTATATTTGTTAGTGCTTTTTGATAAACCTGATGATGCCTATATGGTGAAAGCACTTGTGTTAGTCTTTGTGCATTTAAGTAAAGGTTTTTTAATCTGGAGACAGCAGCCGTTTCTGTGTCTTTTTATTTTCTTATTGGATATTTTCTTTTAGATACAGTTAGGTTAATGTTAAGAGGTTTCCCTGCATCTAGAAGCTCAAGCAGTCAGACCAAACCACCATCAAGCTTACACGTCAGCACTTGCTTTTGATATATGGGAACATTGCCTACACTATCCTTATTTAGTTATTGTGTATGACACATTTCAAATTTAACAAATAGTTTTCAAATCAGCAAGAGGAAAACAATATGCACTCAGCAGTCCATTTACACAAATGGGTACTATAGCATTTCCTAATTGAATCTGAAAAACACATATCAAAGAATACCAAAGGGAAAACAAAAAACAATTGTTCTAATGTAAATAGTTCATGCTCCTTAACAATCAGCATAGTCTGTTCTGGACACTGCAGGTAAAAATAACAGTATAGTTTTTAGGATATCACAATACTTGCTTTTCAGAATTTGTTCTTTGCCAGTATAACTGGCACTTGTGCCATTTATCCTTCAATATTTTACAAATGATTACCAATAGTGTTATTATGAAAAACAGCATGTTTAATGCTGAAAAATAAGAAATGTCTGGTGTACAGTGTAAGTTGACCATACATCACACAGCATAGCCCACAAATAATACTGTATACATTAACTATTATCTGTGTATCTGTGTTTTTTTTCCTTACTTGTTAATAAGTGAATGTTGTGGCCCATAGTTGCAGATTAGATGCCAGTATTTGCCTGAGTAGTCGTATATCATGCAAAGGTCTGCTGCAGTGCAGTGTTACTGCCAGCCTCTGGTCATCATCATGGTTATCACTGGTGGGAGAAATGATAGAGGAGCTGTGCTACTAGTGACAGGTTGTGGCAGTTGCACACCAGACCAATGCATGATCTTCCTGTACAGAATGAAGCAGACAGATAAATGTCTTTCATATGGTAGCAGGGTTATTCTGAAGGGCACACTCAGACTCATCCAAGCCTGGAAACTGGCTTTCACAGGCAAAACAATTTCTCAACGACTATCCATGTGGGGGAATAGGGCAGTGTTGAAGTACTCCTTGGCAGCTCTCCGATGATTACGGACTGGAGTCATTAGCCAGGATTTGAATGTGTAGCCTGCGTCACCTGCAAAACATAACAAACAGGCAACACATAATAAATTATGTCACCAACAAAGATTCTCTGACTGTTAATCGGAAACTGACAGCCCTCCTAGATAGTATAGCTTGTACTGGTGTTAGGACATATTTTTCACACATCACATATAGAAAGAATAGTCAGGTCACTGTGAATGAAAAGATTTTTTGGATAAACACCTACATGGAAAAAATGTCCTGTTTTAAAAAATGGAAATGTATAGAGCATCCAAGCCTTCTTTTGGGCACACACATGTTCAGACAGGATGGTATACATTTGTTTAGATCATGGAAGAGAATTTTTGCAACAGATATTTTTCAATATTTGACAAACACTAGCCAGGATTTTTGCCAGGTCAAAAATTTAAGTTCACAGATAGCAACATTTGATGCATCTCTGATGGTTTTTAATGCTAGAAGCATTAATAATAACGTTTTTTTTTATTATAAAATTTGCTATGTTCCCACAAGATTGATGTTGTTATACTTTGTGAAACATGGTTAAAGAACAATGACTGGAAACCAGTTCTGACAGGGTATAAATGTTTTTATTGTAACAGACATTCCAACAAAAAATCAGGTGGAGGTGTTACGATAGGGGTTAAAGATAGCTATGAGACCTGTGATTATTACATATTCAGTGATAACACCAATACCATAGACTGTGTAACTGTGACAATAAAGACAACCCTGGAACACATAACAATTGTTGCAGTGTATAGACCACTAAAGTCAAGTGCAGATGATCTAGGTGAAATTCATACATTTCTTACATGAAACACAGGAGGGAAGAATAATATTAGCTGGAGACTTAAATTTACCAGAAACAGACTGGAATAATATCGATTCAACTACATAGGTTCATAGGTTTATAGGTTCATACTAGGCTATCTGCCCTAGGGCATTTATAAGCCTAGCCAGAGTGTGTTTGGCTTTCGCCACCCATTTTAAATTAATTTTGCTATGTCTTTTTTTGAGGTTAGTATACTTTGCCTCTGTCTAACAGTGACACAGAAGTGATAGCCGGGGTAAACCTACGATTTCAAATCCACTTATCAAGATTCCTCTTGAAGAGAGTCAATGTGGGACTCTGCCTAACCTGGACTGGGATTTTATTCCAGAGTGAAGGGAGCCTCTGGGTTATGAATCTGTCCCTCCAGCATGTCCTATTTATTTCAGTGCTGAGGTTCAAGTCTCTCGAGCACGTAGCTCGATGGGATTTGGATTTTCTGGGGTGCAGCATATCCATTAATTCCGGGTTGGACATGGCTTTATATGTCAGGCACAGATCGCCTCTGAGCAGGCGGTATGCCACTGAGTAGAGCTGGCGTTTCTTTAACCGGGCAGCATATGGCATCTGTTTGAGCCCTTTGATCCTCTTGGTGAGGTACTTTTGGGGTCTTTCCAGTTGCTGCAGGTGTCTGGTAAGGTACATCCCAAAAGGGGCATTGTACTCAATTATGGGCCTGATGAGGGATGAGTAAAGAGGCACGATGACCTCCCCTGATCTAGATGTGAATCCCTTCATGATTAGGTGGGCTATATAAAATGTTTTTCTAACCACTTTGGCCACGTGGTTGTCAAATGAGAGATTGCTATCAACTTGGGTCCCCAGGTCCCTAATGACTTCTTCTGTACTTAATGGATTACCACCTATGTGGTAATTTGTGGGCACTTTGTTTTTGCCAAAGGGGATGACTATACACTTTTTGGCATTTAGCTTGAGGCCATGGCTCTGGCACCAGTTGTCTGTTTCTATGAGGCCTTTTGGAGGATGCTTGTGTCGGCTGGAGAGTTGATTATGGTGCCCAGTTTGCAGTCATCTGCGAACTTGGTCAGCCACAGTCCTTCCGTGTTGGCCTGTACCACCGAGAAATATATACCGAACAAGAGAGGTCCCAGGACTGAGCCTTGTGGGATGCCACTTGTAACTGGTTTGGAGTCTGACATGGCTCCAGCAATTCTAACCATGTGGGTTCTGTCCTTGAGCCAGTTTGCAACCCATCTAGTGACATAGGGGTTTATATTTAAGCTGGTGAGCTTATCTATAATGCCCGAGTGGGGTATTGAATCAAAAGCTTTTGCAAGGTCCAGGTAGGCTGTGTGGACCACCTTCCCCTTGTCAATGGCCTTGGTGACTGTTTCAAAGAAATCGACCAGGTTTAAGAGGCAGGATCTGCCCTTAACAAAGCCAAAGTGGGTAGGATCCAGTGTCTGTAGGTCCCCAATATCTTTATTTATGAGGTCCATGATGATCCTTTCCATAGCTTTGCAGAGCAAGCTAGTCAGACTTATGGGGCGATAGTTTCCAGGATCCGTTGAGGCACCACCTTTGTGGAGAGGGACCACTGTTGCTGTACGCCACTCTTTGGGTGCATATCCTGTAGTAAGGCTAAGATTGAACAGTAGTTTTATGTTTGGGTTTAGCTCTTCTTGGAGTTCATGTAGGACGCAGCCTGGGACACCATCTGGTCCCATTGATGCTGTGTTTTTTGCTTTGGAGAGGGCAGCTATTACCTGAGCATCTGATATGTCAGGGGGGCAGCACTCTGTTGGGATAGATATTTGCCCTTTTGGTGGGGAGAGGGGGGAGAAGTTTGCACTGAACCTGTCAGCTAGGATGTTGGCAATGTCTGTAGGCTCGGTGTATTTTTTGTCATTTTGGACTAATTCTGGGCATATCTGGGAATTCCCACCCAGGTTCCTAACATAACTAAAGAAAGCCTTGTGGTTATCCTTAGTGTTCTGTGCAATTTTTCTCTCGAAGCTGGCCTTAGACGATTTTATGAGTGCCCGTAGTGTTTTGCTAATACTGATCAGAGATGCCTTCCCTTTTTGGGATTTTGCTCTATCATGTAGTAGCTTCCTCCTTCTATTGTATAGTTTGTTTATGGCTGGGGTCCACCAGACAGGACGTCTGCCTTTGGAGGATTGGGTCTTGGTTTTATTTGGGATTGCATGATCCATGCATTCCTGAAGGTGTTCATAGAATGCGTTTATAAAGGATTCTGCGGTCTGGGCCGTATTTTCCACAGGCCCGGGGCTTTGAAGGATTTTGCCTCGGTTTTGAGGCGTGTGAAATTTGCTTTAGAGAAGTTTTTCACTGTGGTTTTGGGCAGGGGTGGGGTCGGGATGTGAATATCCAGTGAGATTAGTTTATGGTCTGATCTTACCAGTGAGGGATACACTTCTGGTCTGGAGCATAGTGTCCCCATGTTGGTGATGATCAGGTCCAGTATGTTTTCCCTCTTGTGGGAGTGGTAAAAAGTTGTTCCATAGCATTTGAGTTTATAAATTCTAGGAACCTTTGGGCTAGGGTGTTGGAGCTAGAGTAATGCTCCCAGTCTATGTTTGGGTAGTTGAAGTTGCCCAATATAATGGTGTTTGGAGAGACCTTCATATTTTCCAGTATTCTCAGGAAGGCCAAGTGGGGTTCCTGTGTTTGGGAGGGTGGTCTGTAGCAGGCTATAAACTGGAAGGCAGTTTTACCCACAGTTAGTTGCACATGGATAGTCTCTGATGCTTCGTGCTGTGCCACCAACCTGGAGGTGTGGGTATCTTTGATGAATATTGATACTCCCCCTCTTTTTGTGGTTCAGTCCATTAGTAAAGAAAGTATTCACAGAGTATATTCAGGAACAACTAATGCTTCAGACTGTAAAATAAACATACCAGAGGATGGAATATACAAAATATTATTTGTGTTCCCAAGGAAATTACTGTAACTTCAAGTCAAGTTTTACCACCATTGATGTGCAGTGATCATGGGGTTATTAAGGTTAATTTGTTGCTAGATAATTCTACCAAACTGAAATCTAAACCAATGCAGAGAAGGTTAATTACAGATTATAATGAAGCAAAACAGTTACTACATAAAACTAACTGGAGTGAGGTGTTCAGTGGAAAAACTGCAGATGGAATGTGAAAAGATTTGAAAGAGAAATTGTTTTAGTGCAAAAAGTAAAAAAATGTTTAACATCTGGATCTAGGCCCGCAACATCAGGGGGGTATATTTCCATAAAAACAAGATACCTGATTAATGTGAGAAACAAAACATATAAGAAATGGAAGGGAGGTCGAACTACAACTTTGAAAACTGAAATAAACAAGCTGGACAAACAGAGTAAGCATAGTGTTAGACAAGATCAAGAAAAAATTTGAAGTAAATTTATATAAAGATATTGAGCATAATAGGAAACTTTTTTATAGATACATAAGATGTGGAAGGAGTAAAGATGCACAAATTGATAAACTTTGTGCAGATTCTAAAATTTATTCTCAGACACAACAGATTATAGATATACTTACATAATCTTATGCAAAACAGTTTGGCTCCACAAAAGAGGTGGTAAGATGTCCTAGTGACATCCAGGTAACACCAGATACTGGAATCAAATTAGATTATATTGAAAAAGAACTCTGCAAACTGGATTCAAACAAAGCACAGGGAGGAGATGGAATAAGTAACAATGACCTGAGAATACTTAAGCAAGAACTTACACTGCCATTACATCTATTATTCACTAAGTCATATAAATATGGGGAGATTCCTCAAGATTGGAGACATGCACTTATTAAACCTGTCTTTAAAGGAAAGGGAAGTAGGACAAACCCAGAATCATACAGACCCTTAAGTCTACTTTCATGTTGTGGAAAATAATGGAGAAGGTAATACTGGATAAGTTATTGTCAGAATTGTATAGGTTGGGACTTGAAACCATATATCAGCATGCATATGTTGAAAATACATCTATTACTCCCTGTAACATGATGTTCTATAACAATATAATAACAGCTATGAATGAAACATTGTGCTGTGATGTGATTTATATAGCTTTAACTTCAGCATTTGACAGGCTCATGTACAAAACACTGATCAATAAATTAGTACAACTAGGTATTGATGCACTGTTGATAAGATGGATAGCTGCATGGTTTACAAATAGGACCTGGCAAGTACCACACACCAACTGGACAGATGAAATCCTTGGTTACAGTCAATGTATCCCACAGAGCTCTGTACTAGGCCCTTACTTCTTTAGATTGTATCTTTCAGACCTTACTTTTTCATCTGAGATGTTCTACAGTCTATATGCTGATGACCTGAAATTGGGTAAACTGATTACAAGTGTTACAGATAAGGCATGTCTGCAAAATAATTTGACTAAATTGACCATTTGGGCACAGGAGAATAATACCTTGATAAATACATCAAAAACTAAGCATATGAGATTTGGGAGACATAAACTGAAAGGTGAATATTTAATACAGCACACAGTGATTGAAACTGTAGACTCATTTAAGGACCTGGGTATATGGGTAGATTCAGCACTGAGTTTTTCTAATCATATCAACCAATTGGCTAATGATAGTTATAGAACTATAGGTTGTATAGAAAGATTTATAAAGTATAGGAAATCAAACATAATGAAGTCATAGTTTGTTAGTTACATTAGACCCAAACTTGAGTATGGAATAACAATATGGAAACCCAACAGGAAAACAAGCATAAATAAACTGGGAAGAGTACAGTGGAAATATACCAAGGGCACCCATGGATGTGAAAATCTAAGTTATTATGAAAGAATAAAATATCTGAATTTGTGCAGTGTCTTTGACAGATATTTAAGAGGAGATATTATTCAGGTATATAGGGCATTTAGAGACAACTCCCTCTGGCAATGTTTGGGGTTATCAAAAAGTACCAGAGAATAATCAGATAACCTATGTAGAAAGTTCTATAGGAATGAGAAGTTACTAATTGGTTCTCTGACAGAGTAGCTGATGCTTGGAACAGAGTACCAAATTACATTAAAGCAAGTACTAGTTTAGATATTTTAAGAGCAGTCCGGATACTTATTATGGGAACAAGTGTTTTGGTATATTGGCAAGCTAGAAAGGCATTAATGCCCATGCTTGCAACATTTGTATGTATGTATGTATGTATGTATAACAAGAAAGGGGGGAATGATCACTCAGCTGAAGCTATACCACTATATGTGTATTGAAATACGTATATGACAAGGAATATTAAAATCCTTTGTACTTACCAACTGAGTGACCTTTGTACTTACCAGCTGAGTGACCTTTGTACTTATCAACTGCGTGACCATGAGGAATCCTAACAAGGGTGAAAAGGTGGTAAAAAGAACTTGTGGGCCCAATATGGAAATCATGGGCACTGCCACAATACTGGGATGGCACTTTGGTGATGCACCCCCATGCACCGCACACTTCCTGATTGATGGAACAGCATTCCCTTGTTGTTCCAATACCATTCCCCCTTGGTCCACATGGGGCTCTAATAGTAACAAGGGTGCAGTATAGCACACCAATCACCTCAGAAAGGGGTACTATTCTGGTACTGGATTAGTCTTGAGATGATACAGGGAAATAGATGGATTGATCTACATATACAATGAGTATGTCAGGGAATTGTAGAAATATCATCAAGGCGGAAGCCTATGAAATCCTCAACATATCCCAGTTTGCCTCTGGAAGGTCTCCCTGACAAGTAAATTGAGGGTTATACATACCTTAGATACTCACAGATATTGGAAGGCCATGCACTAACCCACTCCCCTTCTGAGGGCCATGCAGACTCATCAAGGCCTGTATTATATCTCTGTTCACTCTAAATCTATTCAGGATTTCTTGATTAGCAAAGTTTAGATGGGTCACCCTTTGCCTGTACTTCTTTCTTCTTGGCAAGCGATGTTTGCTGGGCACACCTTTTTTGGCTTAGCCAAGATGAGCACCTCAGAATGAGAAATAGTTAATTTGGCTACAAAACTAAGCACTTCAGTTGTTTGAAAAGTAGATGTGCACGGTGTAAAAGCACATAAAAAAGCAATTAAGAATTGCACAAAGGCAGGAATTGTTCCTAATTTCCATAAGATAATCATAGCTTGTTTACATATTCCTCATTTACATGGCGTTATACCCTCATTTACTTTCTCAGACTGGTTCAGACAGTTCCACCAAAGCATGTCTGGTATCTCTTAATCGTGCCTTAGCTGTGCTTGGGCACAACCAGCACAACTTCCAGCTATGCCTTAGGATAATTACAATTAACACCACCATTAGTGTTGATTCTATCATGGAGACCTGGAAAACAAGTGGCATTAGTTCTTAATTACCAACATAATTCTTTTTTTCCTAACAAAATGTCATGATCCCCACAGAAAGGTGACATGTCTAGATGGTTGAAAACAAAAAAAGCAAATCTCTTGAAAATCCTACAGCTGACTAAATGTATGTACAATGTGTTAGCAGTCTGCTTAACTTTGATAGCATATGTATGTTTATACACTCTTTAATTAAGCTTTTGGGTGGTTTTGTCTAATTAAAATATTTGACACGACACATTTTACTGCATGCACAAAGTCAGTTAGATGTTTTTGAACAGAAATGTTCAAAGCAGATGGACTTAATTCATGAAGGACTGCAGCTTCAGAAATCCCAAATTTCTGACATAGAGCAGTCTCTCACTGATGTGGATGGAAGACTTCAGGAGGGTGAGAATCACATTAAATTTCTTTTGAAACAGAACACTATCCTACAAAATAAATTTGATGATTTAGAAAACAGATCATGAAGGAATAATATACGGATTTTTGGTCTGCCAAACAACATAGAAGGAACTAATATGGTCAGTTTTTAACTACATGGTTACCAATTGTTTTGAATCTGTCTGAAGCCCTTTCATATGGGATTGAAAGGCCGCATAGATCCATTGTCTCATCTCCAAATAAAAATGTTCCCAGATCTGTTATAGTGAAATTCATTTCAACTCACGATAAAGAACTAGTGCTGAAAACTGCATGGTCCAAATCTCCTATAAAAATAAATGACAGTACTGTACGCTTTGACAATGACTATTCTTCTGCAGTTATTTCCAAAAGAAAGCTCTTTCAACCTCTTATAAAAGAACTCAAAAAGAACCAGATAAAAGTGCATCCCCTGTTTCCAGCCAGACTGAAATTATTTCTTACAGATGGAATTAAAACCTTTGAAGACCTTGACTCTGCTATTTCTTTTATAAAAACAAAAAAAAATTAATAGATAAAATAGAGGAAATGGAATGGACAAGCCCTTTAT
The DNA here is from genome assembly GCF_019279795.1 of Protopterus annectens. Classification (NCBI taxonomy): domain Eukaryota; kingdom Metazoa; phylum Chordata; order Ceratodontiformes; family Protopteridae; genus Protopterus; species Protopterus annectens. The sequence continues at coordinate 965,408,753 of NC_056737.1, forward strand.
TAAAAAGAGTTGTAGAGAATGGATCTTGAAAATCTTCAAAGAAGAAAAGGTTGAAAGATAAATGCCTGTTTTCTTTATTATTACAATGACATTCAGTTGCATGTTTATTTTCTTCATATGCTTGAAATTCTTATTATATTTATTCGAGGTGGTAAGGAAATCTCTCATTTCAAAAGTAAGTTAATTCAGCTTATTCCAAACACTTGATAATAAGGTACAGTTTTAAAACTAATGTGTGTTTATAGATTGGGGGATTAATGATAATTTTGTCTGTTTGTTTGTGTTTAGGGTAACTTTGTATCAGTTGGTTAACACTTGCTGATACTGAGTGTTTGAGATGCTTTATGTGTGCTTCTTTATATTTTGCTTTACTGCTGTTTATTTATTTATTTATTATTTCTTGAATGACTAGCTTATGTTATGGTTTCAGGGTACTTTATTGCTGCACAGATGGTTATAGGGTTCTTAGGATTTAAGCATCCGAATTTCACTGCTGTTAACAGTGTTGCAGTTTTTGGGGAGGCTTTTGCGACTTTTTTTACTAGTTGTTCACTTATGGGATAAGATCCGTGCTGTCATATTACAGAGGCTTCCCGCTAAAACAGTTAAGCTTCACCAGAACTACAGAATGAAGTCGCGAGCCCTTTTGATTTGAAAGTTCATAATTCTTAACGATCGCAAAGCTGTAGAGCTATCAAGACAGTTATGAACTTTGACCTGTTTAGAACAGGCAGTTGTTAGAATGTTAAAATGCTCACTTTGGAGACTACATTGTAAAACATGAACTTCAGTCTTCAGGTGCCTAAATATGTAGCGACACATTTGAAACGGTGTTCCTTTATTTAGTTCAGAATATTTAGTAAAAGTAATGAGCAGTTTTAAAAGAAAGTGATTGTTTACTGAGTATATTCACCAGCTTGACTTAATCCAGGCAATCACTCGGTTAAATTTTTTCATTATATATTAAAGTGGTGTTTGTGACTCACTGATTCTAGCCACCCTACACCCTTATATTCATCCATGCACACTCGATTGTCTGTGAGAGTGGAGGACAGTGCTAATATTATTACCTTTTTGGAAACACATAAGAATTCACAGGGCAAACAATACCCACAGCTTGCTCAAGGGATCGGATTTCACTGTCGTGCCAAAATAAAAGTTCTGTCTGTAGATATAATGTCCCCTGCACTGCTTCAAAGACAAAATTAGACTTTTTGCATGTATTAGTGGACATTTAGGAAATATTTTGGTATTGATGGTTTGATTGGTATTCTCTTAATTGTGTTCTGAGTTGGCGCCTCTATTTCCCCTTAGGAGTTTGACAAGTCTGCCCTAGGTGTTGTGAATGGGGCACACAGCTATCTTTCAAGATCGTAGTGTTGCACCAGTTGTGTGATCACAGAGACAAGTTAGATGAGTCCAAATCACATCCTTGTCTGGTCAGTGTTTACAACTGTAAACCAAATTAAGTTCAGTGTTTTATTAACAATCCAGTATCTTACAAGATCAACTAGAAGGGATGATCTGCTCTTTTGTACTTTATCATACAGCTAAGAGTAGAGCATGCTTTCTTGTAAGTTCCTTTAGATTTTTAGACAACTAAGGTTAAGCTCTCATATACCATATAGTACATGTGATAATGATATGATCTTCTGTCTGCACCTGATTTTATGATGTATCATATTTTTTTTTTCTAGAAAGTAGATTACAGATCATTTCTAGTTCTTTTGGGAGGTGGGTAAACAACTAATACATGGGCTGCTGCGATAGTAAATTATTTTTGTTATACTTTGGATGGACTCTTACTAATTGTGGATAACAAAGACCCAGTACCACATACAATTCTTCTAACATGCACACACCTAATGGTTTAACCATTTCTGATGTTGTTTTGGCTGACTGACCCAAGGGGACTTTTAATATTGTGTGTTTCAGAATTCACTTTACCATAAGGAAGCAATCTCACTCATTTACTGAAGACAGTTTTTGGGAGAAAGAGTGGAAAATGCCAGTCAGTACTCATCTACTCACGTCCCTGTCTATAAATAACATTACATTATATAAGTATAGTGCTGCACAATGCTCAGGTTTATGTATTATTTCTAATGATTTATTTCTGTCTCAATATTGTAACAGACTTTTAGCTCAGCGATTCTTTTTTGGATGTCTGGATTGCTATAACTTAATACTTGTTGCTATTGATTGTATTCTTGCTGAATTTATTACAGTAATGATTAGATCTCCCCTGTTTCTGGCTTGTTGTTATCTTCATTGTTCTGATTTTTGGGGTTAAAAGTATAAATAAGCTGGAGTCAGATTTAGTTGGGTGGTATAGCTTCTGGCATATGTGATGGGGGGTTTGATGCAGACATTAGGATGGCCTTTCTTTAATAATTTTTCTCAGGCAGATGGTTACTGTATTGGCAAACATGGGATCATTCATTTCATTTCATTCCAGTGTTATACATATTAAAGAAGCGTTTGATTTAAATGCTAACATTATTACAGTACATGCATATTTTCAAGTTCTGTTATGTTCATGATTGTATAAGTTATATCTTCAGGATTGAATTTAATTTCTATAAGTAAAGTGGTCATCTGAACTTTATATTGTATCATAGTAGCATAATATTAGTTAGAGAGAATAAAGTCCTATTCAACATGTACTACTCTATTCAATTATCATAATAGATATTTTAATAGAGCTTCTTTTACTTACATCCTTAGTCAATTTACAGTTTTTCATAACATTTATTATCTTAGTTCAATCATTATTAAAGGGTACTATTGCTGTGTTGTTTATCTTTCAACACTCATACTATATTTCAATAGAAACCTTTTATACCTTATAATTATATTTCAAAACTTGATTTTTAGGAAACTCTGTTTACATTTACTAGATTGTTTGAATCAACATTATGTTTATGCACCTAGTTTATGAGAAATTATAACATTTGAACAACAGTTAAGATTTTAGGTTTTATTGTATATTACTACATAAAAAGGTATTCAGTATTTAAATTCCGTGTTTTGTCTGAAGCCAATGTTCTATTCATTTATTATGGCTGAGAGGACTTAAATGCTGTTGTTGAGAGGGTGGTAGATTCAAACAGTAGTCTGTTTGAACAGAGTCTTTTGAACTCCATGAATAGGGAGGAGGTGTACTCAAATTTATTTTTCCTGTATATAGTTTCTATTAGCTATTTTTTAGTGTCTGAAACATTTATTTATTTGATTTACATATTAATTTTCTATCATTTGGAACACAACTGGACTAACTTTCATATAATTGCAGTAAAGACATATAAATACTTGATTACTTCTAGTCATCTACAAATATATAATACTAGTAATATGAATTCTTTCCACAAATGTTTACATTAAAATGTATTTCCATTAACATCAATGGTCTTAATAACAGTTGCAAAAGAGGGAATCTGTATAAATATCTGAATCTGTTTAATTCTAATCTTGTTCTTCTACAAGAAACACATTTACTAAAGGAAGATATAGATAGACTTAATACCAAGAAGTATACAGTACTATCTAGTTCACATCATCAACAAAAAAAAGAGGGGAGTTGCTATATTATGGAATAATTCCCTTCATTTTTCTAAAATATTAGATACATATAATGATGTCAAGGGTATGTTATGTGCGGTTATTCTAGAACTTAACAAAAAAATATATAAAATCATTAATGCTTACTGGATTCCTGGGATAGGTACTCATACAGTTAAACAACAGCTAGCACAAGTAATTCAGTTCTCCAAAGGGAATATCATACTAGCAGGAGACTTTAATTGTATAGTAAAGGAAAATTATTCCACTGCTTTCAGGAAGAGAATGATTTCATCTCCAGCTGAAAACTTGACTGAATTTGCTGAATCTTTCAATATTAAAGACATAAATGATTTTGTACAAGTTCATTTTTTGGCACATATTATAGAATTGACAGAATCTATATTTCAAACCAATTAATTAAAAATTTAATTAAAGTTAAAGTTCATTCATGCCCACTTTCTGATCATAATGCAATAACTTTTTAACTCCTTTTACATTCTAGTTGCTATCCTCAAATTAAAAGAATACCTACGTATCTTACTAATTTATCTGATTTTAGAGATTTTGTCATTTCTGAAGATAATCATTTTATTAAATTTAATCATTCTGAAGACACATCTGTTATTTATATATGGGATGCTCTGAAAGCATACTTATATGGAAGAATAATTAATTGGTACATAAATAAGAGAACGATTTTGGATAAGGAACTAAAATCCCTTCAAGAAAATATTGACAACGTTAAATTACAAAAACAGACAAGTAAATCTAACAATACAGAAGTTATTAATGCTCTAAACAATAAATACTTAGAAATATTAAATCATAAGACTAAGATTAGTTTAGAGAGATTTTGACACATAAACTTTTCTACCAATCCTAAACCTCTTAAGAAGCTAGCAATTAAAACTAAGAAATTAAACAAATTGTATCATATTAGAGAGATTTACTCTAGTAAAAGGAAGAAGATGGTAACTGATATAGAAGATATTTTAAAGGAATTAAGAAATTATTTTACTGAAATTAATCAGAAACCAACTATTATGGACTTGAAACAAAAAATAAGTGCCTTTATTAAGAAACATACTAAAAATAAATTAAAAGAACAGCAAATTAAGGCATTAGATAAACCAATCTCACTTATAGAGATTAAAAAACAAATCAATAAATTAAAACAAAATAAGACCTCTGGTAATGATAGAATCATTCCAGAACTTTATAAATTATTTCCCAATGATTCACTTCTTATACTACAGCAAGTTTTCTCTCAATGTCAGGATTTGTTTAATATTCCTCCCTCCTGGAAATATACTCTCATTTCCCCTAGCTTAAAAAGAGATAAAGATCATTCTAAATGTTCTTCTTATATACCAATTTCTCTTTTAAACTTTGATTATAAATTTTTTATGTCCATTTATACCAATAGGCTTAAAAAATTTCTTCCTGGTCTAGTAGATGATGATCAGACAGGTTTTGTTGTAAACAGGAATACATTTGACAGTATTAAAAGAGTTTTAACTATTATTGACTACGCAACCAAATCTAATAAGAATTTAACCTTAATAAGTTTGACATAAATTGTGCCTTTGATTCGGTCAACTGGGATTATTTATTTCTTACCTTAGAGGCCTACAACTTCTCTGAAAGTTTCATTAATTTAATGTCTCATTTATATAGAGATAGTTGTGCACATATCAAGACTGGCCCATATTTATCACAAAATATTCTGATCTATAAAGGAACTAAACAAGGCTGTCCCCTTTCTCCCTTGTTTTTTACTCTTTTAATGGAACCCTTAGCTAATTATATAAGAATGAACCCAAACATTAAAGGAATAGAATTGTATGCAGAAATAACTTCCAAAGTAGAACTCTTTGCAGATGACATACTTCTTATGGTCGATGGAACAAATTCAACTTTACAAGCCACTTTTAATTTTATGGAATTCTTTCAAAAAATCAGGTTTATTTTGTAATGGTGATAAAACAAAAATTCTCTCTATAACTTCTGACACTAATCTTTGGAATCAGAAATATATCAAATATTTAGTCAAATCAGAAGGCTTAAAATACTTAGGTATTATATTAACTGACAATTTGAATGATATAATAAAATTAAAATATGCTAATTGCATTTCTTCTATTAACAATCTAATATTTAAGTGGAAATATTTTTTTGTTTTCAATGGATGAAAAACTTTCAAATATTAAAATGATTATTCTACCTAAGATACTTTATGTTGTTCAATCTATTTCTTTAATGCCTCCAAAAACATTAATTAGAGAATTTAATAGGTTGATCTTGAAATTTTTATGGCAACCAAACAAACATAGGATAGCCCTTACACATCATTTGAGAGATTGATCCCTAGGTGGTATAGGTTTTCCAGATATAGAACTCTATATTATTTCTTCTATGATTAGGACCTTCTTGCTATTATTAGATGGACATTATATAGCTAAATGGAAGATATTCCAGGAAATTCTCTGTTTTAATGCAAATGAGGGAACTAACTTCATTAAACTTTCAATAATAAATAATCCATTTATTTGGATATCCAAAGATTACTTTCTATTAAATAGAATTCCTGATAACATATATGAAACTTTTATTTAAGGACTTCAGAAATTACATATATAAAAAATATAATTTATAAAAATTGGATATTTATTTTGTTTTCAATTGCATATACAAAGAATCTTATTGCCTCTTCCATTATGACTAATATCATTTTATTGAAAGAAAAAAATCTTAATTTTTGGTTTCAATTCTTACAAGATGAAAAATTAAGTACATTAGAATATCTAATAATTAATTTTGAACTAAATAAATCTGAATGGTTGCAACTTCAATCTCTTAGACAATTTATGATAGATAAAATTAACTTAATCCCTCGATATTCAAGATCATCAATGCCTAATTTAATAAAATGTTTGGTATTTTCTATGCAACAAAATACAGCTTCTGAATGTAAACTCTCTTCTATATATAGAATTATTAATAAAGAATCAAAAAATGTTTCAGATAATTTCTGGAACTATTTCATTTCAATTAATAAAATGTCACCTTCTGAGTTAGATAAAAAGACAATTCTGGAATCACCTAGGCTTACTACATCATCCCTTAGATGGAGAATATATGCTTGAAAATTTATTAACAGAGCTTTTCTCACTCCTCATAGATTAGAACTGATTAGTAAAAATAGGGTGTTGTGTTGGAGATGTAAATCAAATTCTAAACCTGACTGGTCACACATGTTTTATGACTGTATAACTCTGAAGCAATATTGGGGAAAAAAAATCAATCCTCTTTTACAAACACTTTTTAATGATAAGTTTACATTGACCAAATCTTTGTTTCTGTTTAACCCTCCAATTCCTAATTGTGTTAAGAAAATTAAATATCCTATTTTATGGACTGTTTTAACAGTTGCTAGAAAAGTAATAACCAGAAATTGGAAATCTGAACATACTCCTTCTTTTGCAGAATTCAAAAATGTTCTTATTGAAACCTGTAGTTTAGAAATGATGACTATTAAGTCAATAACTAATAGAACACCTTTTTCATATAATTTACAGTCCAATCTGAAATCCATACTAGATAAAGATTTATGTACTGTTTAAAACAATCTTTTATGATTTTTAACAATTCTGCTATGTTTTATCTTCCAGACGCTGTTGTAAATATTTTATTTGTTTTGTTGTAGTATTTATTGGTATCTGCTTAAAATGCAATTTCTTTGTGAATCTTTGTAAATGTTTTGTTAATAACCTTAATAAAAACTGTTTTTAAAAAAAAAGAAATAATAATAACTTTCTCCGTGTACCAGTAAACACCTCGGCAATTGGATCCTGGACTTTTTGATTAACATTTTTTTTTTATTAACTTTTTGATTAATGGGCCACAGTAGGTTTGTCTGGGCAAGAATACCTTTAGGATCATAACACTCAACATAGGTGTTCCTCAGGGTTGCGTTCCCCGTCCCCTGATTACTATCCTAACCCATGACTGCACAGCAAATGTCAGTACAAATCATATCATCAAGTGCTGATGACACTACAGCTGTGGAGCTCATCAGGAAAGAGGACAAGAATACATACAGAGAAGAGGTTAACACACTGATTGTATGCTATGCAAGAAACAACCTGGACCTGAATTTAAGTAAAACAAAAGAGATCATCATAGACTACAGGAAGAAGCAAGCACCCCATACACCACTCCTGATCAATGGCAAGACGGTGGAAAGGGTATACAGTACCAAATTCCACCAAGTTCATAACTCTGATGACCTCTCTTGGTCCGGGAACACCTGCCACATAGTGAAAAAAACACAGCAACTTCACTTTTTCAGAAGATTCAAAAAGGCGAAACTACCATTGTCAGCACCTTCCACCTTCTAAAGAGCAGCAGTTGAAAGCATCCTAACATCCAGTTTTTCACTATGGTATGGGAGCTGTTTGGTCACAAATAAAAAAATCTCTGCAGAGAGTGGTGAGAGTTGCCAAGAGGATAATTGGCACTAGTCTGCCCACAATCCAGAATCTTTATACATTGAGGAGCCTAAAGAGAGCCACCAAAATACTAAATTATGCAACTCATCCTGTAAAAACAGTCTGTTTATGAGCCTGTCATTGGGTAAAAGATACCGCAGTATTTGATTATTTGTTATGAAACCAACTACATGCTGATTTCATTACTTACATGTGATCTTCACTGCCATATGTAGCTTTTTGGTATATTAACAGTAACTATTTGAAATATACTTCCATCAGCAATACAACAAAATTGTCAGCCTTTTTTAATACATCTCTTTTTTATACTAATTTACTTCTTTATGTTGTGCACTTGTTACTCTCAGTGGTTTTGGTCTTGTCAGAAAAAGTCCTCATAGACAATTTAACCTACCTGATTACTATTAATATATATATATATATATATATATGTATATATATATATATATATATATATATATATATATATATATATATATATATATATATATATAAAATGCACACAACTATCTAGGATAGCTGCAGATGCAGGCATAGATATGGAAAGCAATTCTTAAACCCTTTATGAAAATGCTACACTGTTTCAAAAGTTATGTAAAGCACTGTCCAGGAACAGTTAGCACAGCCTCAGTACTTTTTCAGTTGTTTTTCTTTAAGTATTGTTATCTGGTATGCATTGATTAATTGGTGTATACTAGGCTAATGACCACTAGGCCTTTAAAAGGCTAGCTATGCAACCCATATGTGACTCACAAATTTGATTTATATTTGTTTTATAGGGGGTGTTTTCTGACTGCCTCTGTCCATCAGAGACATAATCGCCAAACCAGGGGTGAATTTCTGAATACCCATCCATGGGTCCAAGTTGTGCTTAAATAGGGATAGGGAGGTACACTGCTTCACATGGATGAGGAGCCTGTTCCAGAGAATAGGAATTCTCTGCAAAACATATCCAATATCCTATTTATGCAGCAAGCAGAATTTGGGTCTTTTAATATAGTACACATTAAGCTGTTTGCTTTGTGGATGTGCAAAAGATTCATCATAACAGGTTCAGGGGATGCCTTGTATGCCAAGCAAAGATCACCTTTCAGAAGGCTGTATGATACCAAGTGAAGAAACAGGGCTTTGAAGAGATCAGTGAAGGACATTATGTTTACTGGTCATTACCAACATGGGTGACTGGTTTTCCACATCAGAGGTCAATTCCTTGTTGGTCAGATCCGACCACAAGCTAATCACCCTAGACATCCACATCCCAACCCCACCCCCCCCCCATTAGGGAAACCACCGTAAAAAATTTCTCCAAAGCCAACTTCACGCTTCTTAAGACAGAAGTGGCAAACTTCATGACACCCATACAGACAGACAATTGAGGTACAACTGCAGAATCCTACACAAATGCACTTTATAAGCATTTCCTGAGTGCATGGATTGTTTTATCCCTAACAGAACCAAGATGGTATCCTCCAAAAAAAGGAAGCCAATCTGGTGGTACCCTGCCATAAACAAACTCTACAACAGAAGAAAAACCTGTTGCTAAAAAGAGTAAAATCCCATGATTGTAGGAACTCCTTGGTCAGCCTCAGTAAGAAGCTGAGATCCTTCATAAAATCCTCCAAAGCTAGTTACAAAAACAAAATTGCCACTGATTCTAAAGACAACCACAAAGCATTCTATAGCTATGTGAAGAATCTCAATAGCAACACTCAGATCTGCTCTGAGTTACAGCACAATGGCACTAAATGTACAGAACCAACTGATATTGCCAACATCCTGGCAGATAGGTTGAATATTAACTTTACCCCCCTCTCACCCCGTAAAGAGCCCATCTCTATACCAGAAGAATGCAAAGTTCCTTAATTATGGCTGCACAGGTAAAAACCACACTCTCCAAAGCCAAGAACACAGCATCCATGGGACCTGGCAACATCCCAGGCTTCGTTCTACATGAACTACAGAATGAACTGGCACCCCACTTAAGCACCATGTTCAGTCATAGCCTCACCTCAGGCTTTGTGCCCACTGAATGGTGCACAGCGATGGTTATCCCACTCCACAAAGGGGGAGCCACCACGGACCCTGGGAACTACCACCCCATTAGCCTAATGAACCTGGTCTGCATGCCCATGGAATGTATCATCATGGAACTTATAAACAAAGACATTGCTAATCTCCAAACTTTGGACCCCACCCAGTTTGGGTTTGTAAATGGCAGATCATGTCTCCTAAACCTGATAGACTTCTTTGAAGCAGTCACCAAAGCCGTAGATGAAGGTAAGGTAGTTCACACAGCCTATCTAGATCTCACCTAGGCTTTTGACAGCATCCCCCCAATCTGGAATTATAGATAAACTCACTAAACTGGGTATAAATCCCTATGTCACAAGATGGGTTACCAACTGGCTCACTGACAGAACCCACACTGTGAAAGTAACAGATTCCAAATCCGACTTCAGACCAGTGACAAGTGAAGTACCACAAGGGTCAGTCCTGGGCCCCCTCCTGTTTGGTATCTACTTTTCTGAAGTACAGGCTAACACAGAAGGTCTTTGGCTAATGAAGTTTGAAGATGACTGCAAACTAGGAGTCATAATTGAAACTCCTAACGATGTAGACATCCCACAAAAGGGCCTCACTGATACAGATGCCTGGTGTCAAAGTCATGGCCTCAAGCTCAAAGCCAAAAAGTGCATTGCCATCCCCTTTGGAAAAACTCTGTACCCATGAGCTACCACATAGGTGGTAGTCTACTTAACACCGAAAGTGTTATAAGAGACCTTGGGACACAGGTGGACAGTAGTCTTTCCTTTGATAATCACATTGCCACAGTAGTCAGGAAATCCTTCTACGTGACACACCTCATCACAAAAGGTTTTTCATCCAGAAAAAAAGAGGTCATCGTTCCCCTCTACTCATTACTCATTAGATCCATTATAGAGTACAATGACCCTTTTGGTATGTACCTCACAAAACATCTACAACAACTGAAAAGGCCACAGAAATACCTCACATAGAGGATTACTGAACTCAAACAGATGCCCTATGCAGACCATCTCAAAATACTCCAGCTTTACTCCGTTGCATATTACCTACTCAGAGGTGATCTCTGCCTAACATACAAAGCTATGTCAAACCCAGAGCTGTTGGACATGCTCCACTTAAAGAAATCCCAATCCCTCTGAGCTACATACTCTAGGGACCTAAACATTGTCACCACAATAAACAAAACATTCTATATGGATAGATTCCTGTTCCAGAGATTTCCCATACTCTGGAACAAACTACCTATCTATATCAAACAAATATCCTTATTAGCACTCTTCAAGAAAAATCTTGATGATTGGATGGGAAATAGGAAATTCACCCTGGGGATCACCTCTGTGGCTCGGTTCGACAGGGCCACAGGAAAATAATTTTCTTGGGTGGAGAAAGCAAGGGTACCTTATAGACTAGGCTTATATAGGCCCTAGGGCCAATAGTCTAGTGCCTACCTATGAACCTATGAACTCTCTGTATTCCTTTTGTTCTTTGTAGACATTCCATTTGCTGCATGTGTCTGGCCCACTACATACAGAAAAGGGCATTGTACTTTATGATGGGCCTGATGAGGGCCGAGTACAGTTTTATGATGACCTCTCTGGACCTAGATGACATGCTTGTGATTATAAGTTGAGCAACATAGAAGGATTTTCTTACTACCTTGGAAATATGTTAGTCAAAGGCTAGGCTACTATCTATATGAGTTTCCAGATCCCTGACTAGTGAATCAACTTTTAAGATGTTTTATTAATGATGTAGTTAACCAGGATGTCAGACTTCCCAAAAGGTATTATAATGACATTTTTGGTATTGAGTTTTAAGTTATGGCTTTGGCACCAGTTGTTTATCTGTATGAGACCTTCCTGAAGGGTGTGCTCATCTTGGGGGGATTCAATGACTGCTCCAAGTTTGCAATCATCTGTGAACTTGGTTAGCCAGATGCCTTTAACATTGACTTTGACATCCAAAAAGCAGATGTCAAAGAGGAGTGAGCCTACCACAGAGCCTTGCTAGACTCTACTGGTTATCAACCTCCTTGTGGATGTGGCCTCACTGATTCTAAACCCCTGGGTCATATCAGTGAGCCAGCTAACACCAGCAAGTTATAAAGGGGTTTATAACTAGTTCTGTAAGCTTGTTGACAATGCCTGAGTGGGTTATTGTGTCAAATGCCTTAGCCTGACCTAGGTAGGCAACATGCACCATTTTCCCCTTATCCATGACCTTAGTGACGTTTTCAGAGAAGTCCACCAGATTCAGTAAACAAGACCTTCCTTTGACAAAGCCAAACTGGGATGGATCAAGTATCTGAAGGTCTCCTACGTCCTTGTAGATAATTTCCAAGATAATTCTTTCCATGGCTTTGCAAACAGGACTAGTCAGTCTAATGGGTTTGTAGTTCCCAGGATCTGTTGAAGGTCCTTTCTTATGAAGAGGATGAACCTTGCAGTCCTCCAGTCACCTGGCACAAAACCTGTTTTAGGATTATAGTTAAATAATGACTGTAGAGATTCTGATAAGTCATATTTTAGATTATTTAGGAGGTTGCCTGGCATGTTATTGGGCCCCATTGAGTCTGTGTTCATGGTTTTAATGAGTGCAGCCTGTACATGCACCTTAGATATAGTTGGAAGGGTTATGTTTGGGGGCATTATTGGGAGGATGGTTGGAGGGGGGTCTATATCACTTTGTCAAATCCCACATCAGTGAATACCTCTTTGTCAAACACCTATTAAAAAGTCAAAGTAAAAAAAAAATGGTATTGCCATTCAGAACCACACAGCAATGTAGCTGAACGAGATTACAATGCTTCATTCTCAGTGTAGGAAACAGTTGCACATATAGACAGAGAAAAATTAATAAAATATCACAGTAGAATTTTAATAAGTAGCAACTTGTAAGTAAAGTAGGACAGCAGTGACCCACCCATCCCAGAACAGGAGACAAGGGAGACAAGGAACAATATGAAGGTAATATTGTCAAAGTAAAATTGAAACAATAGCAGCGTATCTATGATTAGACTGAATTATTGCACAGTTTGTGTATTCCATTTAACAGTCCTTCGGTGTGGTAGGTGAACTACCTTAGTGTTGCACTTGGTTATTGCACATCCAAAAAATAAGCCACTTGATAGGCTAGTTATGTAACAGAAGTGGTTGAGTGTTTCGACAGACTCATGGTTTGTTTTTCCCAAGAGTTCAACTGTCTAATGGAGAGCAGAAAGAAACTGTTATTTAGTCTGGTGGTCTTACAACACAGGCTTCTGTATCTACTGGCTGAGGAGAGGTGAGTGTACAGACCATTGGCAGGATATGTTGGATCACTGAAAATCTTTTTGGCCCTGTCGATGCACCTGCATTTGTGTAGATACTCCAGAGATGTAAAGGAGGTGCCAGTGATTTTTTTCTGCCGACCTTACAACTCTCTTGAGAACCTTCCAATCGTGATTGTTACAGCTCTCATACTAAATTGCAGTGCTATTGGTCAAGACACTTTCAATGGTGCCCCTATAAAAGGTCTGAAGTATGGAGTTTGGTAATTTTGCCTTCCTAAGTTTCCTTAGAAAATGCTAACAATATTAATCAAAGCTCCTAATCAGTGAATGTACTTTTAAGTGAAATTTTTCCTAAGTTAAATCAACAGTAGGCCACTCTAGTGACCATGAACAAAATCATAAAACTTAACACCTACTCAAGTGGAGGGCTATACCCCCACAACTCCCATCTAAATATATAGATTGCACTACAGTGGGGAAAAGGGCAAATTCCAGATGGTGGCCAACCGTTTTGCCGTAGGAAAAATTTCACTGAAAAGTCCGTTTGCTCATTAGGAGCTTTGATTAATAGGTGTTTGAAAAGATATTTTCTGATGTGGGATTCAACAAAGTGATATAGACCCAGTTGGAGGTGAGAGGGGGTAAAGTTGGAACTGAATTTGTCCACTAGCAGGTTCTCTACATCCCTAGGCTCCATGAAAGTGGCACCATTCACCATCAGTTCAGCACATTGCTGTGTGCTGCTGTAGACGTTTCTGACATAGCTGTAGAAGGCCTTATTATCTTTCACCAGAGAGGATATCTTAACCTCAAAATAGGCTTTACTTGACCTTATTAGCCATCTTTTTTGCCTATTTTGTTGTCAAGAGAGTTATTATTTTTTTGGGAATTACCTTTCCTGATTTTTGCCATAATTGTTTTTATTTTGTTGTATACCATTTTAATTTGGGATGCCACCAGGGCAGTTTTTTCTGGGGCTAATTCTTGGCTTACTTCTGGTAGGTACAGCAGTCTCTATGCAGCCACTGACATGGCTGTACACAGTTTCTGAAAGGAATTCAGCATAAGCTGTTTTGTTCACGGGCATTGAATTTTAATAAATCATCAGTTAATAGCAGATAATTTGCCTTAGAATAGTTACTAATTGTTACCAGTTTTGATGGGATTATTGAGCTGATTTTGATTTTGAAGGAGATAACTCTATGGCTGGACCTTACCAGGAAAGATGAGACACTGAGGATGCAGTATTCAACCATATTTGCGAGCACAAGGTTGAGTATTTATGTGCTTCTACTGAGCATTTGTATTTACAAAGAAGAGGAATCTCTGTGTCTGTAGATTTGAGCCATGAAGCATTCCCAGTCTATAAAGGGTAATTAAATTCTCCCATGAGTAGGTTGTTAGGTTGGATGATAAGTCCCTCCAGTAGGTCCAAGTATGTCTTGTGAGATTTTTGGGGCATGGAGGGTGACCTATACTTGGCTAGGATATGGTATGGGATTTTGTCTGTGGTGATCTTCATGTGGAGGAACTCCAGCACATCATTCTGTCTGACCACCCTAGAGGTCTGCTTATTACTGATGTATATCAAGACACCTCCACCTTTAGCCCTTGGCTGTGCAGCTACTTGGATAAAAGTGTGGAAATCAACTAACCTTGCATTGCTGGGGTACTTTCTGACACTTTAAACCATGTCTCAGTAACTGCACAGATGTCTATATTCTCAAGTGAGGGGAGAGCTTGGAGGGAGTGTATTTTTTTTTTTTTATTTAGGCTTCTAACATTGAGCTGTAATACATTCAGGTTCTGTTGAGTTGATTTTGCTATGTCTGTAGGTTTGTCAGTTTGGCACTTCCTAAAAATAGCACGATGGGAGTGTATAAAGTTTTAGCCAGTGTTTGAAAGCCTAGATGGGAAAGGTGCAGACCATCCTTGGCAAAGTAATGTGGTCTATTAACCATGTCTACCAAGGTGAAATATATTGGATGCCCTCAATGCCAAAACGTGCATTGTCATCCCCTTCGGTAAAAACTCTGTACCCATGAACTACCACATAGACAGCAGTCTGATTAATGCCGAATGTGTAATAAGAGACCTTGGGACACAGGTGGACAGTAGTCTCTCCTTTGATAATCACATCGCCACAGTAGTCAGGAAATCTTTCTACATGGCACACCTCATCACAAAAGGGTTTTCATCCAGGAAAAAAGAGGTCATTGTTCCCCTCTACTCGACACTCATTAGACCCATTATAGAGTACAACGCCCCTTTTGGATTGTACCTCACAAGACATCTACAGCAGCTGGAAAGGTCACAGAAGTACCTCACAAAGAGGATTACTGGCGTCAAACAGATGCCCTACAAAGACCATCTCAAAAAACTTCAGCTTTACTCTGTAGCATATCACCTACTCTGAGGGGATCTCTGTCTAACATATAAAGCTATGTCAAACCCAGAGCTGTTGGACATGCTACACCTAAAGAAATCTCAATTCTTCCGAGCTACATGCTCTAGGGGCCTAAACCTTGTCACAATAAACAGGATATGCTGGAGGGAAAGATTCCTGTCCCAGAGACTTACCATAATCTGGAACAAGCTACCCCTCTATGTCAAGCAAAGTTCCTCATTAGCACTCTTCAAGAAGAATCTTGATGAGTAGATGGGAAATAGGAAATACACCCCGGGGATCACTTCTTTGGCTCTGCTCAACAGGGGCACAGGAAAATAACTTTCTTGGGTGGCATAAGCCAGGGAACCTTGTTGGCTAGGCATACTTAGGCCCTTGGGCTGACAGCCTAGTACCTACCTATGGACCTATGAACCCTTAGAATGACATAAGAAAGACAGCCAGTTGTTGAAATCAATCATTTTTGGTCATATTGTGGCATCCTTCTGTATGATGGCAATATGCTGCTTAGTGCTAGGCTTATAGCAGCTGAGACATCTCATTGTTTTAGGTTACATTTCACCAGCTGTAGGTTTTGCCTACAGCTGATACCCATTTTTTTTTTATTTCTTATGAATACAAGCTGTGACATCCCATGATGGCAAGGACATTTGATGGAGCCTCTCTCTCTGAAGGTGCTGGAATGGATTTTCCTCCTTACAGTTGGAAAGGAGTGTGTTAGCTTCTTCTATGGTGTAAAAAATAGTCATTACATTTTTCATTCAGTGGACATGCATAATTAATAAAGAGTGCTTGCATAGTTATGTTGATTATCTGCATGAGTGTTACACACTGGTTTTATTTGCCATATGTTCATAGGTAGGTACTAGGCTAGCTGCCTTTATGGGCCATTTTAAACCTAGCCACTTGCCCTTTTTGTACTCAAAATAACCTAGCCCATGTTGTTATAGATTAGCCTTATCCATCCCAATGAGAATAACTGTGATCATACCATAGATAATTTGTGGGTACCCATGCATGGGATAAAGCATTTAAGATCTGCCTCTGACCAATATTAGTATATATAAATATATTTCTACTTCAGTAGATCAACTTACCAAAAAGCCGAATACCAGAAAGCCAAGACAGAAATACAAGAACTGCACAGCAACGAAAACTCATATGATTGACACTCAAAACCACAATAATCTAGTGAATGCAACTGAAACAGGTAAGTATACAATTAAAAAAATAGCACCTTTGTCCCCACTGTAGTGTGATCTCGGAATTGGTATATTTAAGTTGCAGGGGGTGTGGGGGGGCACAGCCCCCCTGCAAAAACTGTTCAGTGATTTTATATATATCTGTGTGTGAGTGTGGGTGTGTGTGTGTGTGTGTGTGTGTGTATGTGTGTGTGTGTGTGTGTGTGTGTGTGTGTGTGTGTGTGTGTGTGTGTGTGTGTGTGTGTGTGTGTGTGTGTGAGTGTTTGAGTGTGATTTTGTGTGTGTGTGAGTGTGTGAGTGTGATTTTGTTTGTGTGTGTGTGTGTGTGTGTGTGTGTGTGTGTGTGTGTGTGTGTGTGTGTGTGTGTCTGCATATTTTTGTGTGTGTGGCTATGAGTGCGTGCAATGCGTGTATGTAAATAGACACACTTGACATAAACATTTGTATTTGTCTTTCTATCTTTTATGTGTAGCATTGACAACAGCAAGACATAAAAAATGCAAGAAAAACCCATCCAAGCTAGATCCTTCATTGTTAGAACATGGGCTAAATTCTTGGCTAGGCTTGTAAGGGCCTCAGGGCCAATAGCCTAGTAACTTCCTATGATCCTATGTAATACCATAAACCTTTGTAGAGGAGACCCATGTAATACATGCAAATGACCCCTTAAGGACATAACAATGTTTTAGCTACATGGCTTCTTAAGGCCCATGACTTTTTACTTTATAAGTTTGTATGGGTACAGTCAGACCAATGAAGCCAGACTCCACTAGCTGTACACATGCACGTTTCAGAGTGTTTTGCTTTTTGGCTACATCATGGACCTTTATAAACCATGTAGCTGAAACACTGTTATGTCCTAAAGGTGTTACATGGTGAAGATTCTAGCTTGCATGGGTCCTTCTTGCAGTTTTTCTGAATATTTCCCAACCCTAGGAATTGTCTGTTTTCAGTTGTTGATCACCAGTTTTGAAAACTAAAGCATGTCAAGAAACTCAATTGTTAATTAAAACGACCAGCCCTGTATAAGCCATATATATCTGTCTATATATCTGTATCTCTCTATCATATATATATATATATATATATATATATATATATATATATATATATATATATAGATGTAGATATATAGATATAGATATATAGATATATAGATACATAGATATATAGATACATATGTACATGCATACACACATATATGCAGTCACTTTTGTGACTTCCAAAAATCTGTCTTTGCTGGAGTCAGCAACAGTATTGCTGGTTGTTTAAAGATAACCTGACAAATTGATAGACAGATAGATGTTGACAGACACAGATGCTTGGTGCCAGAGACATGGGCTTAAGCTCAATGCCAAGAAATGTATAGTTATCCCCTTTGGGAAAAAATATGTACCCATGAATTACCACATAGGTGGCAGTACACTAAACACCGAAAGTGTGATAAGAGACTTAGGGACACAGGTGGCACACCTCATCACTAAGGGCTTTTCATCCAGAAAAAAGGAGGGCATTGTCCCACTGTACTCATCCCTCATTAGACCCATTATAGAATACAATGCCCCATTTGGTATGTACCTCTCAAGACATCTGTAACAACTGGAAAGGCCACAGAAATTCCTCACTAAAAGAATCACAGGCCTAAAGCAGATGCCCTATGCTGACCGCCCTAAAAAACTCCAGCTATACTCTGTCGCATATCGTCTACTCTGAGGCAATCTCTGCTTAACATACAAGGCTATGTCAAACCCAGAGCTGTTGGACATGCTACACTTAAAGAAATCCCAATTCCTCAGAGCCACACAATCCAGGGATCTAAACCTTGTCATCAAAATAAACAAAATGTGCTGGAGGGATAGGTTCCTGACCCAGAGACTCCCCAGACTCTGGAATAGACTGCCCATACATGTCAAGCAGAGCACTTCTTTGGCCCTCTTCAAAAGGAACCTTGATGACTGGATGGGAGAAAGGAAATTCACCCCAGGGATCACGTCAGTCGCCCTGCTAAACAGGGGTCCAGGGAAGTAAATAGTGTGGGAAGAAATAGTCAGGGAATTGTTATGGCTAGGCTTGTATAGGCCCTACGGCCAATAGCCTAGTACCAACCTATCAACCTATGACAGACTGACAGATAGGCAGGGGAGCAGACAGAGTGTCTAGGAAATGGGACACCAGTGCACCTGGAAAGAAAGAATATATACTCACACAAACTGAGGCAACATGCACATGCTACACAGACAGTATGTGAAGCTTGGAGCTGATCCTTGGACCCTGGATCTCTGGGGCAGAATCCAGGAAAGGAAAGCCCTTGTATTACTGAATCCCATGTTCAAATCAGGTAGGAAAGGATAGAAAAGGAAAGATGAACATTACAAAGCAACAACCTAAGTCAAGAATGAATTTGCAGCATGTATGTCTTCATTATTTAATGGGTAGAAAGCTTAAAAAAAGTAATAACTTCTGGAGCAGTTAACTGCATAGTGGCACACAGGTTCAAGGAATGTAGACACATATTTTTACTTCTATTGCAACTAAAATACAGCAGCAGGTGTGATCTGCATGCCTTTTTTAGTAGGTGTAACATTCATAGCATCGCAACATATTTTATAATATTGTTGCTCAACTCTTCAAATGCTTATAAACATTCTCCTCACTTATCTAATCACAGTGAAGGGGATTCAACAGCGTCCCAGATAGACCAACACCTATACAGACAACTACATTGCTCAGGAATGTAATGAGATGAATTCAGCAGGGCCCCAGAGGAACATACCACCCATGCAGATAATTATATACCACAAATCAGCATGGGAACATTATGGAGAAAATTCTGCAAGGTCCCAGAGGAGATGGCCACCCGTAGAACTGGGAAATCATGTGTGTCACAAAGCACCATGGGAACGAGGTGCCCAATGAAAACTGAAGCACGAATTCCTCTAATGAGACACTGAAACATTCATTGTCTGTGCCCTCATCTTTCACTAACTAAGACATCTGGAATGTAAGAAAATATATACAAATGCCATATTTTTACACCTTGGTAGTTACAGCATGCTTTGAGGAACTGTGAGATAGTATTTCCACAAAATATTTGAGGGAGTTTTCCATTAAAAGAAAACATAAAGGAGATAAGGTTGTTTTCTCCTTTAAGTAAATCTGGCATTCTATACAGCAATAAGGCAAGAATATAAAAGCTGGATTGTGGAAACATATTACTCATCATTGAAATATGCGCCCCAGGCGTTAATGCGCAGTACTGAGTTATTTTCAGGCTGAACTTTCCTTGAGGTGTTTTCTGGGGGTTCTCAGCTTTCACAAAACTCTTTGGCATAAGTAGCTTCTACATCCAGCTGCAGGCTTCAGAGCCATTTATTAGTCAGTGGTGTGAAATGATACAAGAAAATTTGTATTTTGCAATTCTGCCTCCACAAAAGTTACCTGTTCTCACCTGTACAAAACCCTCAGTGTTTGTCTTGGGCGGCTGACCTCACATCCCCTTTTGTAGAGTCTACAGTTACTATGCATACTTCTGCAAACAACCATAATTTGTGGGCTGGATTGCACGGCTACTGTTTATTGCATAACAACTAAATTGTCCAAAAATACTGATAGGTGTCAGTATTGCAAAGCTAATTGAATACCCAGCTCTACGCAGATAACTGTGATTTCTAATTTCACATCAAGATACTTTTATTAACGCAAATGGTACTAGTAAAGTTAAACTACTCTTGAAAAGCAATATTTTTGAAAAGTTTTGACTTTCTTCTTAACTGGTGGTCCAAACACTAGGATACTGTATGTGCTCTTCATACACAGCAGGTATCATCACTAACAAAGATAACACCAAAAAATAAGAGAAAGGCATTTCCCAGGTGTGCGCGCTTATGTTATGGACTGCAAAGCTGATATGTTTAATACAAAAGGAAAGTTCTGTGCAGGCATTACAGGCGACTTTCTCAGAGGGTAATCTTATCTGCTGACTAATGGTATCCTGAGGATCATCAAAGCTGACTTGAAATGCCCAGTGTCACACTGTATGACAGCGCTGAATGAGGATCCCATTGTAAACCCTGGGGAACATCATTACTGCTGTTCTACTCTACCAAGCAGCATAACTACATGGATAAAAAGTCCTACACAAACAACAAGATGCATTTTAGCTGTGCTGTCCTGTTCAGATAAACTGTCCATCAGTATAGATGGACTAATAAACAAAACACTTGATAAAACATTCTTACAAAAAGTTTATCTTTGAGTCCTCTCAGTTAACTTCAAGTGAATGCAGTGTTTTTTCAAAGGTTATGAAATTATTTTTTCACTTTGATGGTTCATAAATTCTCTATATTCACTTTGCAATATTGCTCTGTTTATTCTCAATCTGATTTGTATTTGTAACAAAAACTGTGGCCACAAAACTGGGTCATTGTGATCTACACCTACATTTTAAGTAAAACAAGTAAATATTCAAATTAATTGATTAATTGATCGATTGAATACATACCTGTTAAATAACATAAAGAAAAGCACTGATAAATAGGTTGATTAATCAATTGCTTGGCTGATGTAGTATACAATACTGGTTAACATTTTTGTGCATCACACACACCAATGCATGTGCATCACTTCTCCCAGAGCTGATGACAATAGCATACACATCCGTGTACACTATTGTAGGTACTGTTATAACTAACCATAAGTTACACAAAAGCCAGAACTCTTTTGGTATAACACCAGTACGTCTGTTCATACTTTTTGTTGTGCAGGGATTAAGCTGAGCAAAAACCAATTTCATCCCATATTCCTCTTGATAAGGTTAGTTAGGGGCTGATTTACCCAGTTGACTTTCTATTTTGTTCATTCCAGCCTGGGTATATCAAAATTGTCAACAATTAAGAATGACTGTTTCTATCTTGTTGATTAGTTTTTGCAGTTACTGTATTACTGCATGTGATTTTAACTTTTACCTTTCCCCACTCACATCATGTAACAATATACATGTACAATTTTGCTCACATGTCCTGTGTGATGAGACTTTAACATATATTCAGGTCTATTATCAAAATAAACTTTATTATACTGCCAAGCATCAAATATCTCCAGCTACTTACAGATCTACTCAGTCTGAAACATCTTTCTTTGTATTAAAATTTTCTAGTTAGACATTTACTGTAATGTTCTATGATTTTCAAAATCATTGTTACAGCTTCCCCTTTTGGTAGAATTATATCTAAGATGTTTGGAATTGAACAGCATCCTCCAGAGGACAGGCCCAGCCCATCCATCATAGCCCTAAACTGTGCATGTTTTTGGACATCAGAACTTTTGACTACTAGGGAAAAATCTTGAAAAGACAAGCTTAAGTAAAAAAATGTAGACATTTTGGCATTCTGAAAAATTGTGAAAAGAAAAAGACAATTAACAAAGTCTATAATACAATTAAATTGAATCAACTTAAATCTACAAGCCATTTTTAAATTTAAATTCTAGCACAATTCAATTTAAAGTAAGTTATTTAAAATAATGCATGTTGTATAATTATATCTTTGCCCTGTAAAGTGCACCATGTTTGCTGTCTAGTTATTATCTATACCATATTTATTCTAGGGCAGGAGTGTCCAACAGGTGGCCCTATGGCCGCAATCCATCCCACCTAAGCATTTTATCTGACCCTCAGTATGTCCCATAATAAACTGTTTTGAATGAACAGATACATGCTGGACCCCGAACCTTGCCAAATATAGTAAGTAGCCCCTGAACTCTATGGTAAGTGACCCCTGAGTCAAACAGGTTGGACACCCCTGTTTTAGGGCATTCAATCATTTGGCACTTAATAAATTATGTACACTTGGGTGATACACACACACACACACACACACACACACACACACACACACACACACATGTTAATCAGACAACATGGGAGGAGAAACATTTCTTCCTATAAAATGTCATGACCTTAGAGTTGATAACATTAACTAGGAAAGTGCAGGGGTAAATAATTCCTGTATGGAGAATGGGAGGAGTTATCCATCTATGGAAAAAAAATGTTGAATTCTGCTTTCAGACTGAAGATTTTTGCTCAGTAGCAGTGTTTGATTAAAAGGATGATGATACAACTCAGATTTCTGCATTATCGCCTGCTTATGTTATTTTAGGGATGTGACTGCTAGAAATAGACTTCAATTTCTAGGTCATGTCTCAGCACAGCTATGTACAACAGTATCAAAACATCCTATTGACTTCTAATGATATTCTTAGACTCCTCAATGGCTGTCTTTACTTCCTTGTCACATGTGAGTCCACATTATTATTTTTTTTACCTTCTTATTTAAATTCAATTGCAGCAAATTTAATTATTTGACAGTCTGGAGGAAAAAAAAGGGCTGAGTTTCAAACTGTTCAGTGTATGTGCAAGCCCATGCACATGTCTGCTTACTTAATTTTTTCCTCTTTTCTATCTCCCTGCAAAGCCAATACTTTTCAAAAATATGTCATGCACAAAAAAAGGAATAACTCCCTTTCCACAACCATTTTTTTAGTAACTGAGATATTAAAGATGACCCCTAACATGAAACCAACCAGCTATTGTTTCATCCCCGAACAAGCAGTATACAGCCCCCATTGGTCAGTCCTCAGCTACATTCAAAACCTTTTTTTTTCAGATTTTAATAAACTGCTCCTCCTGTTTATAGGTGTCATTGGAAAATATTAAGGCTTTCCAGAAATGTCAGTGCAGCATATCCAGTGATGCTCTGTAATGTTATACTAGTCCAGAAATATTTAATCTCCTCTCACACAACTTTTCCAAAAAAAGGCCAAAAATACTGAGATGCTTTTCTACTTTAGGTCTGTTATGCTTTTAATCCTGTCAGCTATTTTTTCAGAAAATGACACAATACTTTTCTTCATTTTTTAATTTTCTAAGATCCCCTGTTTATGCAGGCCTCTATTCCCCTTAGATAGCTTTGAAATGACATGCCTTGTAAGATCACAGCATGCTGTATTTCTATCTCTGTTGAACTCCTGCAAGTGATGTTTGAGTATCTTTAATCTGCTTCATATTTCTGGGATGCGCTCTATCTGGTCCCATAATTTGTTTTCTCAGATTTCAAAGTTAGTTTAGGAATCTTTCTCCTTTAAATGGGTAGATGCCTACTTATCTTTATTGATAGCCAGTTGAAGTCATTCATTTTTGCCTTCTCCTCTTAGAACTGAGCAAAATGGCAGGTCTTTGTTTTGTTTGCTCTCTTCTTATACCCCTTTTCAGTGTATTCCATCTTTTTCATTTCTTGATGACCCACACATATCAACGTCTTATATTCCTTTTTTCACTAACATTCCTGATCCTGCATCAACCAAGGTTTATAAAAATGTCATGAGTAGTAGCTATTACTTTATTGAATGCTTTATAATAGAATAAAGACTATCTGACAGATGAACGTAGCAAACTAGGACATACAGCAGCATGTCCCATGATTTTATTCTCTTAAATAAAATGAGATCTAGTAAACACCCTTAACTGGGTTCTGATTAAAATAACTAATGTCCTCCACTTGTCCAGTGGATATGTCACTCATAATCCATATTAACTCTGAGAGCTACGGATAAGGTGATAATTTCATAAACAAAGCATAATCCACCAAAACAGCACTAGAATGGCCAGGTGTCTCAGTATATAGCTCAAACTCCCCCCCAATAACTAAAGCAAACTGGGATAATGTTTGTGAAGTAAATAGTCTGTACCAGAAGCTATACAGAATGAGAGAAATAGAGAGAGAGAGAGAGAGAGAGAGAGAGAGAGAGAGAGAGAGAGAGAAAGACATGGAGTGATAGAGAGAGAAATCGAAACTATAAGAATAAAACAATACAATCATGAAGAAAGAAGGTAATGCATGAATATAATAGAAATGTTTAAATACTTCTTGGACACAAATCAGGTCTATGGAATTACTAGTTATCAGGGAAGAAATTACATGTGAAAAAGAGAACACCGAAAGAAAAAGGTAGACTGCTTAGAAGAAATGTGAGGAAACGTTATTTTAGAATAAGAATTATGGGTGATTGGAGCAGCTAGTCTGCAGATGTATTTAAAAAACATTTAAATATTCAAGACTGAAGGGAGCAAATCGAGACAGATTCTTCTAACTGATGAGATTAGGTAGGTAGATTCTGTATCTTATTCCATAGGAAGATAAATGAGAAGTCTGTGCGCCCCCAAGCAGTTCTTATCAAAATGTCAGAATTTATGTTTCTATGTAACTCTAAAAATATACAAATTCCTACTGTTGTTATTATTATTATTGACAAATCAATGAAATCACATTGTTGTGAAAAATATTGAACAGCTACTAAGCACTTCACTTCTAATTATATTTCTAAGCTGATGTGTACATTTTTATTTTAGAATACTTAAAGTGCAGAAGCAGATGAAAAGAAGAAATCAAGGAAATGTTATATATGAATTCACTGCACTTAAAAAAAAATGAAAATAGATCTTCTACTTTCTAAAGCCTAAAATTAATTTTCTCCATTCTCCTTCTTTCGGCTTTTCCCGGTTAGGGGTCGCCACAGTGGATCACCTGTCCGCTCATGATTGGCAGTGGAGTTTTATGGTGTCGAGTTGCCAACCTTCCACAGAAGGCATACACATGCACACACTCACACCTAGGGCCAATTTAGAGTGTCCAATCTACCTACAGCATGTCTTTGGGATGTGGGAGGAAACCGGAGCACCCGGAGGAAACCCACGTGACCACAGGGAGGACATGCAGACTCCACACAGAAGACACCCCAGCCGGGGATCGAACCGGAGATCCTCTTGCTGTGAGGCAGCAATGCTAACTGCTGCTCCAGAGTGGTCGCCCCAAAATTAATTTTCTCCATTATTTTTTCAAAAGTTTTTAACACCTAAAATGAAACAAGCACTTTAAAATGAGTCTGACAATTGCAAAATACATTTAGCATTTATTTATTTATTTGTTTCTTTCTTTATTTTAATAGCCTGATTACCAGACCAATACAGAAGACCATGTTCAGCTATGATCTGGATCAAAGTTACATGCAAGCTTCAAAAATAATATACACGGCGAGCAAACTGAATATAAATGCACATGCCCAGAACGTACCATGAAGACCAAGACAATACATATATATCAGTGAGAGATTCTTGCACATACAGTCTAGAGGAAAGTATAATGACCTCTGCTGTTGATTAATTGTAAGTATTTAGAATTTTATATTTGTGGTATCAGCACTGACACAGCAATTGGAGAATTAGGATAGCGCCCATCTGAGCATAAAATAACCAACGCCATTAAATAAATGCATTTATCAAAATCAGGCAACCATCAGACATCCCAGGGAAAGACAACATTATGATAGCAATTACTTTAGCCTGAAGTGAGACCTCCTCAGCTTTTGCAGAATCTAGTGATCTGCATGCTGTTATAAAATCTGAATGCACGCTATAACCGTGAAGCCAGGCTTAAGGCGAGATCCTACTTATTTTTATTATTTTGAGTAAGTATAGACTTACATTTACAAAGTTAATTATTTTAAATGTTAAAATAATATAGATCTCAATATTCCTGGATAAGCTTTACAAGTAAATATCATCCATGACTAAAGGATGTTAATAGCTAGGTATTGGTGCATTCAGTTAAACAATACTAGCCCAAACAATAGTTGTATCACATTCTGCTGAAAAAAAAATATTTTCTTGATTTGGGCTTTTCTCTTTAGGTTAAGGTGCAGTGACCCCCAAACTTGATTATATTCTTAGCAGAGATGCATGGCTGGGCTTTGAACCCCCTTAGAAAAATAAATTATAATTAATGCACTTGAAATCGTGTTTTAAATCAGAAGCCTTTTCCTCTGTTGAAACTTGGTTATCCGATGCCGAATTAATACTCAACCCAAACAAAACAAAATTACTCATCTTCCAACCCACCAAACATACTCAAAACAACTCTCACTTTAACATCACAGCAAAAGACAACACCACTATATACCCAACTGAACACACCAAATTGCTAGGAGTGGAAATAGACAATAAACTAAAATTTGACATTCACATATCCTTGACCATAAAAAAAGTCCACAAAAAACTAGGAGCACTATACAGAAATAAGCAACTTCTCACCAAAGCAGCAAAGATTTCAATAGCAAATACCCACCTTATCTCCACCCTACTTTATGCCTGTCCAATATATACCAACCTAATGCAATATGATCTAAACAAGCTAGAGACCTGCTACAACAAAATCGCCAAATTCGCCACAGGGGCATCCTACCATAGTCACCACTCACTCTCACTTGCTAAACTGGGCTGGCTTGAACTCCCTCACCTCCTTCAATGGTATCAACTCTCACTCACCCACAAACCAGTAAATCATCCACTAAATGTCCCATCCCTCCAGAATCTACTCCAACCCTATCGCACCACCAGACCACTAAGATGCAGCAACAAAAATCACTTGCAGATCACTAAAGCCAATAACTATGCTGGTGAAGCACTATTCTCTTGCACCATAGCCAAATTATGGAACTCCCTCCCACCCACAATTACCTCATTACCATCAAGCATCCACTTCAGAACTTTACTAAAAGCGCACCTAAAAACATGCTGGCTATGCCCTTGCAACTCCCACTCTAATATCACCCTCCCCATCCAACCACTACCTTTCTTTCCACTCCACTAACTACTTTGATTATAGCAAGCTCAGATGCTCATAAGCCAGTACTTATTATACAGCAGGAACTTCTTCTTGTAACATTTGTTGATGTCTCTTCACAGATAAAGATTCTAGTTGTCTACTGATGTACTATGTTCTTCATCTGTAAATATGTTGTAAGTAATTGCTATGTAAATTGTTAATCGCTATGTAATCCAATGTAACTACTGTCTGTTTATTTTAACTGTGGAGCTTTTCTCCCCGGGCTTCCGCTGAAAATGGACCTACGTCCAGTCTGACACTCCCGGTCAACAAATATAAATAAATAAATAAATAAAGCGCATTTGCTGCAATTGTGGTTGACTTGACCATCCTAGAACTAAACAACTCAAGAAATCAAATATCATCAAAAGTAACATATGCCGAAACTGGATTTGCAAATGTACAACAATACAATGTGAAGTCATGTAGCACAGGACATTTGATCTTTAACTTGCATAGAACCATGTGGTAAAGGACTTAAAACTCAATCAGTGCAGCTTTAAATCAATAAAAAGAAATCTAAACACAGCAGTTTTCTAAGCCTGTGTTAAGAGTGAACAAATTTCATCCAATGAACAATGCAGTGACATCTGACGAACCAAAAATCTGAGTCTAGAAGAAGGTGTTAATCCTGAAGGAAAAAGGAAGATTATCTATGAGGATTAATAATAGCAACACTCATTTTACATATTTTCCTGTCTGAAGCATCACCATTGCATGATATTTGCATGAAGAATACAATTTTCAGAAAGGATCACCAGGAAAATATAATATCATCCATGATATAACAGTTTCTCTGGCATGGATACCTTGCACCTGCTCTGCAAATTTCAGGTATGTGCATGTGGCCATCTCCCACCAAAATGTGTCAGTGTCTGTGGTAAATCTGCTTCAGCCTGGCCTTCAGGTTGGTCTTGTGTCACAGTTTCATGGGTCTATATTACAAGATCGAAATCCCGTTTCAGCGAACACCACAACACGACACGTATAGGGTGAACTATGGTAACGGCAAACGTTCAAAACTGCGAAACACAAAATGTCGAAGTGTCATGGTTGGTCCGTGGTATAGCTCCGTAAGGTAAGTGTGCGATAGTTACGGACCTTAGGGTGCGGGTTAATGTAAGTGCATAGATAGGTAATGTATGTAAGGTTTAGTGTAGGATTAGAAGTAGGGTTTTATTAACTGTATGTGTGTGGATTATTTGTTTTGTTTGGGTATATGTCTGTAGGGTAAGTGTGCGATAGTTACAGACCTTAGGGTTAGGGTGCGGGTTAAGGTAAGTGCATAGATAGTAATGTATGTAAGGTTTAATGTAGGGTTAGAAGTAGAGTTTGGTTAGTGTATGTATGTGTTTTATTTATTATGTTTGGGTATGTAGTATGTAGCGCGCGATGGTGTTGGCCGACTATGACGATTCGAGATTTGAAATTCGCTGTTTAGGGGATTCGGCGTATTTGCGGTTCGGGCTACGTGTGTTGATGTTGTGGTGTTCGATGATACGGATTTTCAATTATATAATATAGACCCTGTTTCACAGGGATAAGAACAGGTTCACCCCAAGAAGTGAAGAGCCAATTTGTTAAGCTAAAATGAGAAGGAAGACAGAACATCCTAGAACCCTGTGATTTTCAGAAGTAGAATGCAAGAAATTGTTTGGTGTCTATAGGACAGGTGTGCTGTCCTTCAGTTTGCAGTTTAGTAAAATGGTTGAACTGGTGTATATACTGAGTGCCACTTCTTCTGGCTCTACAATAAAAATGTATAACCAAAGCTTGAGCATGTACATCACCAGCCCTTTAAGCAAATGTGATGTCTACCAAGATGGCTGCTGCCCAGATGAGGAATTTAAAATCTGAGATAATCAATGGTAAAAAAATGGCTAATGTAGTTCCACACCTAGAACTCTTTCGGCTTTTCCCGGTTAGGGGTCGCCACAGCGGAACTCCGGTATACTAATGATTGGTAGTTGATTTTTACGTGCTGAGTTACCAGCTCTGACGCACAACCTTCAACGAAGGTACGCCCATTCACGCATGTTTCCAAGCAGAAGACGCTCTAGCTGAGAATCGAACCAGGCAGCGTCTTACTGTGAGGTGACAATGCTAGTTCCACACCTAGAACAATGGTTCTAAAAAAATTGTGGATCTTTTGCAGAGAGAGAGAGAGAGAGAGAGAGAGAGAGAGAGAGCACTAAGCCAAATAATGGTTTGACAACATTTTATGCAGAAATGGACTTTGATAGGAATGTTTTAGAATCTAATACCTGAATCATTCATCAGGTAGATATTCCAAAACATTTTCAGTGCTCAGTGAAAGTGACTGATGCAAGATTCTGCATGCCATTCTGAAACATGTTTGTATGTGATTGGGTCTACTTCTAATGACCGAAACGCCGATTCGCCGACAGGGAAATAACCGACGCCAGAAAACCGACAACACACAAACCCGACAACGCGAAACACCGAACACCATAACACCGACACACTACACGTAAACAACACAGTACACTACAACACATATCCACTAGCCCTAACCCAAACCCTAACCCTAAGGTCCGACACTACCGCACACTCTCCCTACCTGCACCCTAACCCTAACTCACTTACACACCCCAAACCCCAAGCTCCGACACTACCGCACACTCTCCCTACCTGCACCCTAACCCTAACTCACTTACACACCCCAAACCCCAAGCTCCGACACTACCGCACACTCTCCCTACCTGCACCCTAACCCTAACTCACTTACACACCCCGAACCCCAAACTCCGACACTACCGCACACTCACCTATCACACACCCTAACCCTACATCCCTGAGTATTGCACACTTACCTGTCCGCTCCCTACTCCTAAATCCCTCACTATCGCATACTTACCAGGTCGCGCTTACACATTCCCCTTGTCGGTCTTCCGTCTGTCGGGATTCGAGCGTGTCGGTCAACTGCATTGTCGGTCGTTTCGTGTCGGTTATTTCCCTGTCGGCGAATCGGCGTTTCGGTCATTAGAAGGAGACCCATGTGATTACATACGTTCTCAAATCTCCCACAAGATTTAATGCCATTTGGGATACAGTTACCTTATAATCTCAATTTGTGGGTACTAGTCATAGAAATAAAAAGAGTATAACTCCAAACAACCAAAGATGTATAACTTAGATGTTCAATTCAGGGTGTTTGGCTTTGTCAAGGAGAGATCATGCTTTTTAAACTTGGTGGACTTCTTCAAGACAGTCACCAAAGCCCTAGACAAGGGTAAATCTATGTATACGGCCTGCTTAGACTTAGCTAAGGCATTTGACACAATCCACCACTCAGGTATCTTTGATAAACTCACCTAGCTGGGTATCAACCCATATATTGTCATGTGGGTTGCAAACTGGCTCACTGATAGAACTCGTATGATTAAAATAGGGAATTTCACCTCCTCCAGCAGACATGTAATCAGTGGTGTTCTACAGGAATCAGTTCTGGGATCCCTATTGTTCAGAATCTACTTCTCTGAAATACAGGCTAAAACTAAAAGGCTGACAAAGTTTGCTGATGACTGCAAACTGGGAGTGATCATTGAAACCCCTAGTGATGCCAACATCCTGCAAGAAGGTCTTATGCAGACTAATGACTGGTGCCAAAGTCATGATCTTAAACTAAATGCAAACAAAATGCATTATCATTCCCTTTGGCAAGGGTGATGTTCCTGCAAGCTATTACATCAATAGCAATACCCTAAGCACACAGTCAATGGTGAGAGATCTGGGCACACAGGTCAACAGCAACCTTAACTTCAATCACCATGTCTCCACAGTGGTAAGAAGGTCATTTTATATTGCTCATCTCATAAGTAAGGTCATTGCCTCCAGAAAAAAAGAGGTTATAATGCCCTGTACTCTTCCCTCATCAGGCCAGTAATAGAGTACAACGCTCCCTTTGGTATGTTCCATTCCAAACACCTGCAGCAACTGGAGAGACCACAAAAGTTCCTTAGAAAAAAAAAATCAGGTTCTTCAAGATCTGTCTTATGAGGACAGACTGAAATCATTATTATTTTACTGTGTCATACAGACTGCTCAGAGGTGAGATGTGCCTTGCATATAGAGCATTCTCTGACCCAGCTTTAATGGAAATGCTGCACATTCACAAATCAAATGGCACACAGATCACTCGGTCAAAGGACCTTAACCTGGTATGTGACATCAACAGAACTTGCTGAAGAGACAGATCTGCCTCACAGAGGTTGCCCCACCTTTGGAACAAGCTTCCAATTATTGTTAAACAAAGCCCCTCATTGGCCCTATTTAAGTGTTATTGGGAAGACTGGATGGGCAACCATAAATTCACCACAGGAGTTCCACCTGTATCCCTCTTGGACAGGGGCAATAGGTGCTGATTTTAGTATATGCTTGAATCAGATACCCTTGGGAACAAGGGTTGAACTTGCTAGGCTTGCAAGGGCCTTGGGGTCATTAGCCTACTAACTTCCTATGATCCTAAGAGAACCACAAGCAACTTGAAAGCAAATTTAAACCAGACATATTGAAGAAAGATTTGGATTCCGTCAAAACTGTGTATTCACTATCTGTTTTCTTTCTACCAGATTATCCTGTTAGATTATATTGTCCTCTAGTCTAGTAGATTGTTTCAATTAAAAAAAAACTATGAATAAAACATCATATCCATAACAAATGCAGCTTTACTACTGAGGTAACATATGACATTTTTTTTGCTAAGAAGGATAGGAACTACCTTATGGCAAACTTGATTAGTCATGGACCAAAAATATAATGAGAATCCTCATTTCAAAGGTGTTGCTGATGGTAGTTCTTTGTGTCCACAAATTACTTATAGCTAAAACATAAATAATCACATGCACTTGAGTGAAACAAATTGTAATGTGCCCTGATGTTATGCAGTATAGAGGCCTTCTCCATGCAAGAAAAATGTGTTACTGAGGAATACTTACTTGACTTGTTGCATTCATCTGTTTTTCTGTTAAAACTGATTTGAGTACACATACCATGGGTATTGCTAACCCTTAAGACACCACGGACTTCCAAACATGGAGCATAATGCTCTCATTAATGTGTTCCAACATCATATGCAAAAAATAAAATAATAAATAAGAGAAATTCAAACGCTTGAGTTAGTTAAAAGGCCTCAAGCAAAGTAGATTTCCTCCTGCCATGTGATTGTATCAGGAGGAGAGAATGCATTCCAATGTACATCTGCATTATCACAGGTCACTGGCTGATGATGGTCAAACTCTACATTGCATTTATAGATGATTTCATGGAATCATGAAGAGAGTCCAGTATTTCACTCTTTTTTACATGCCATTGCCTTTAGGTATTTGAAATGTACTCTGCTTCCATTCCTGTAATTAAGTTTTGGTATAGGATTTTCAGGCAGAATTCCAGGTCAGATGAGTATGCTGCTTAATAAATCTCCCAAGTGAGTACCACAGTGACTTGGTCCACTTGCTAATTATCATGTTTCCTTTAAGGAGTGGCATAGTTAGTCTAAGTAGCTGCTTCAAACTGATACCCACCAATTTACTAACTAGATTAATTAGTAGCAATGGTAACTAGAAATCAGAGTATAACATGACCAAAAGAGCTTCTGGTGATTAAAATCTTGTATACTGTACACAATTTTCATAACAAGGTACTTCTGTATTAGGAAAATGCAGAAGACCAGACTAAAATATTAACAGATGTTATTATACCTGTCCACTTGCAAAGTAAAAGAATGAATTCTGTTTTATGATCATTACCTTAAAGCTTGATTCTGAGTGAAAGGTTGTAAGAATATTTTGAAGAGTGGGGAAGTCTCACGGTGAGTTTAAAACTAGCATTTAATAATCATCTACAAACTGCTTTATAGTTGTAATTAGACATTTGTACTTCCAAATATAAATACACGTGTGGTTTCAGAGAAGACGATCCAGGGATTCATCAGCTAGATTATGCCACGAATGTGTACTCTGGAATGGCTAACAGAGTGATGCAATGGGAATAAATCTGATGTTAACTCCTGCTGGAATGCTCTGTTTGTTTGTTTGTTTGGTTAGTTGGTTGTGCACTGATCCCACAGGGACCAGCGTACCATAAACAATACATATTATTAAACCATGAAGAGTATAACACATAGGAATTATATGCAGCATTTTACAAAGTAGCATTAAACACGTAAATCAATACTGAATATACTTAAAATGTCAAATGGCCAAAACACCAAATGGCAAAAGGTAGACCATAAAAGGCTAAAACTCAAAATCCAGAAAAATTCAACATATGATCTATGCAGGGAGGCAAGACCCCGTACCCCCCCCCCCTGCTAACTATATATATCAACTCCAAGATTGCATTATGGTGGGAAAAGAAGTAAAACAGACTGTTATAACATGATCTCGTCAATATATTGTTTTCAACCTTTTGCGGACGATCTTTAGCTATTTTGTGTTTTTGGCTATTAGGCATTTTAAATGTATGCCAAATCGATGCTATATAAAGTTAACATTTCAATTCAACATATAAAAATATTGTAGAGAACATGTATTATAAACAATGTATTGTAATCAAATAGAGAAAGGTTGGGTAGGTTGACTGATGCCCCTGCAGATGTTTACATAGAGGTAATAAGCTGAGTTATGTGGCCCAGTTTTGCTACAGCATTAACACTGGGCTAAAACAAATAGGATTTTTTAAAATTTGGTAGCAAAATGACCAAACACTCATCTTATACATGACATCAGTTAAAGTCTGCTCTATTTACAGTGCCTATGTAGTGCATGTGTAGTGCACAGGTCTTCCCAAGTGCTAGTTGTAAAATCATACTGTTTACTAAAAATCTATGTTAGAGAAATATGCCAGCATGGTTCATTGACCTATCATACTTTATCTCCCAGCTTCATGAATCAGGCCTACAGTTCCATCCAAGCCAAATGGAACTGTTGCATGATGGAGCTGGTAATGAATTGTGTAGTTTACGAGCATGGCATATGACACCATGCCAAATTCAAGCACGGTCTGTGCTGATGTCTTTCATACTTTCATGTGGCCCCACTCCAAGCATACATACATCCTTAAGGTAGACCATACAGTAATGGGTGATGTATCATGTGACAGGGGCTCTTTCACTGGAGCTGTGCCCGTGTCTATGGAAGCTGCAGTGCAGTGAATGGTGTGATTGTCTGGCTGTATGGACACTGCAGAAGGCTCTCCACATGATGTTGGTGATGCTAATCATGCAACATTCTCATCCAACAATCTGCCTCTCTATGGCTGAGGCAGATCCCTGTTGCCCATATAGCAGTGCTCTCCTCACCCACAATCTGCCTCACTATGGCTGAGGCAGAGACCTGTTGCCCATATAACAGTGTTCTCCTCACCCACTATCTGCCTCGCTGTGGCTGAGGAAGATCCCTGTTGCCCATATAACAGTGTTCTTCTCACCCACTATCTGCCTCGCTATGACTGTGGCACAGCCCTGTTGCCCGTATAACAGTGTTCTCCTCACCCACTATCTGCCTCACTATGGCTGAAGCAGAGCCTTGTTGCCCATATAACAGTGTTCTCCTCACCCACTATCTGCCTCGCTATGGCTGAAGCAGAACCCTGTTGCCCATATAACAGTGCTCTCCTCACAGACTCTCTGCCTCGCTATAGCTGAGGCAGAGCCCTGTTGCCCATATAACACTGTTCTCCTCACCCATTATCTGCCTTGCTATGGCTGTGGCAGATCCTTGTTGCCCATATTAGAAGCTTTCCTCACCCGCTATCTGCCTCGCTATAACTGATGCAGAGCCCTGTTGCCCATATAACAGTGTTCTCTTCACCCACTATCTGCCTCGCTATGGCTGAGGCAGATCCCTGTTGCCCATATAACAGTGCTGTCCTCACCCACTATCTGCCTCGCTATGGCTGAAGCAGAGCCTTGTTGCCCATATAACAGTGTTCTCCTCACCCACTATCTGCCTCGCTATGGCTGAAGCAGAACCCTGTTGCCCATATAGCAGTGCTCTCCTCACCGACTCTCTTCCTCGCTATGGCTGAAGCAGAGCCCTGTTGCCCATATAACAGTGTTCTTCTCACCCACTATCTGCCTTGCTATGACTGAGGCAGAGCCCTGTTGCCCATATAACAGTGTTCTCCTCACCCACTATCTGCCTCACCATGGCTGAGGCAGAGCCCTGTTGCCCATATAACAGTGTTCTTCTCACCCATTATCTGCCTCGCTATGACTGAGGCAGAGCCCTGTTGCCCATATAACAGTGTTCTCCTCACTCACTATCTGCCTCACTATGGCTGAGGCAGAGCCCTGTTGCCCATATAACAGTGCTCTCTTCACCGACTCTCTGCCTCAGTATGGCTGAGGCAGAGCCCTGTTGCCCATATAACAGTGTTCTCCTCACCCACTATCTGCCTCGCTATGGCTGAGGCAGATCCTTGTTGCCCATATTACAGTGCTTTCCTCACCCACTATCTGCCCCGCTATAACTGATGCAGAGCCCTGTTGGCCATATAACAGTGTTCCCCTCACCCACTATCTGCCTCGCTATGGCTGAGGCAGAGCCCTGTGTTCTCCTCAATAGTTCAGGGACAGTATTGAAACCATTGTTATCAAATGTATCAGGTACCAGCTGTATCTCATAGGCATCTGCATCAGAAGACTGTTTTTAACTTCCCAAAGGACATTAGAGGTGTGATGGCTAAAAGGCATATGGTGGTCTCAATAGGTGCTTTAACATAACAAAGAACTATGACTGTTAGACTTTTCTTGTCATATGTGGTATCTATATGTAAAAACAAACAGTGATATGTCAGGCACATGCTTTACACAAGAAAGGGCTTGGTAGGCACTACACATACTATGCATAGGTATATATGCCGGAGGAATCTGACATATACTTAGGCATGCAACTAGTACTTATCTGTAGTATCAACCTCACCTGGATTTTGCCATAATGCAATCAAGCTGCTGGAAAACAAGAAATAATTTTTAAGTGCTAACAGAAATTATATTCATGTGAGTGTTGTAGATTATATGATAAAAAGTTCCAACCTCCCATTGAAATACAACATATTCCAGTCTGGAGTTAACTCCAGCAAAATGATTTCTTATGATACCCCTCCATTAAGTGGGGAAATGAATTCGTAAAACACCAAAAACATAAAAATAACTGCCCTCTACCTACAAATAAAAATAACTGAAAATAAAGACCAACCTTCTTGTGATTCAGGACCACCCTCCATTACTATAATTTCCCACAATTCATGAAAGCTGCAAAAGCATACCTCTCAACGGTCTCTGATTTTGTAGAACATCAATAATTTTGCTTTACAGTTTCCCCTACCCCTCTTTTTTTTGTATCAGTCCCCAAAGCTGACCATCAGCAATCACCAGCCCCTACCCTTATTCACTAGGAACATCAAACCTGCATCAGCCTCCCATTGGCTCAAGCCAACCTACATCTGGGGCATGTGCGGAGACTAAGGATGCTGGTGCAGTACTATACTGCTTTGTGGGAGTGTGCCCTAATCCCTGCCACTGTGCAAGCTGCACGATCGCTGCTGTCTGCAGGTGCACATATGCTGCTGCACACATGCAACTTCCCGAAGAAGCAGTATGCTGCTTGCAACACAGAGGTCACCAGTTTCATAATGCTGCTATTGCAGAGAGCCTGGGCTGTCTCTCTTCACTCAGGGCATCAGCCCATCCCTCCCATCCTCCCCCGCCCGGTGGTCCCTCCAGCTCCCATGCCACTAGCTGACCATGAGGTCACTTGAGGCACAGTAAAATCTCCACCACCTCTCTGTGCCACAGAGCTAGATGTCGTCATAAAATTTTTGATCTTCTAATATATCACTGAAAATTATAGTCACTCAATAATGCCAGACATTGAGGTTCATATTGATTATTGTTTAAACAATCTATGTTGATGCAAAACATGTTATTCTATTAACTTAAGTGAATTAAAGTAATATTTAAGTTCCTCTTTGATTTTGGGACTTTGTCCCTGACTGTTATGCAGAGGAGTAGAAAGTTTTGAGCAAAAGAGATGCTAGAATTGTCACAAAGACTGTTAAAATGCTCTATTATGGAAGCTTTATAAACATTTAAAATATTCATTGTTCATACGTTGAACTACCTTTCAGCTCTCTGAACATACAATTTTATCAGTTAATTTTGTGTTACTTTGTGATGTCATTGCATTTGAATATAAAAGGAAGAGCATGATTAAATTGTTTAGAGCTGATGAAGTCTCTGTCTGCATTTTGACTGGTTGAGATGAGAAAGCTCTTACCTAACATAGATTTGTCTTTAATGAAGTATGTATTAGTTTGTAGTGGAGACTGGTTTCTTCAACACAACAAAATTTTAGCTTCTACAGAGGAATACTATGAAAGTTTCCCCATATTCATAGGCATATTTGCACAGTACATCCTTTAAAAGCCACAGGAAATCTGTACATGCAAGTACAGATAAAAAAAAAAAGAAATGATTTATGGAAAGCACACAAGCATTTTAAAAAGTAAGAAGACTCATTCTGATACCACATTTTACAATACTAGATGCAAAACAAAGCAATCCATATAAAATGCAAGGAAAAGTATGCATAAGATTTACATATTAGTTAAGCATTCACCATCACAAAGCACACACTGGTACCTGTAAAATACCCAAACAGCAGGTAACCTAAATCAATTTAAAATAAACCTTATGGGAAGAACGAGGAACAGCACACGCCTGACTGCAGTAACATTTTGAAAAGGGTACAGAGAAATAACTTAATTCTATGTAATGTTAAAAATAGTAAGAGTTATGCACATGTACCTACTGTATGCAGAAGAAGTGGCATATATTTTATTGTCAAACTGTGACGTTTTTATTCCAAGTACTGACAACTTTTCTAAATATATATTACAAACTTAAGAGAAACACTTACAAATGAAAATTGCACAGAATTCTTTTTATTACACAATAAAGCCAATGCCCAATTCCAGAATCTGATTGGTTATATAAACATTTTTCTGTGAATGCATTCTGAAACAGCAAGCCATTGGTTTCGAAAGTCTCCAATCGGATCTCCATGCTTCCTTGATCCTTTCTGAAACACATAAGCACAGAGAATAAGAGCGTAAAGGAAAGACTACAAGAAGCAGCAGGCAGACAGCTACTGCTAATAGAGCACAGCCCAAAAATGGCAACCACTATATTAATGAATTGCTTCATGCAAGGTATAGCTCTTATCATTGCATGTACGTTCTGACACTGACCAAGGGCCAGCAGCAGCACAAACAACCGGTCAGGGTTTACACCACAAGGGTCTTTGTATAGGGCAGCAAACACAGAGAGACACTTCTTAGCCAAGCAGAACGGAAACATAGTTATTGAATGCACATTTTATCACAGAAAGACAAATTCATGGCAGCATTGAGCACAGATACATGGCAGATACCAACATATATGTTTACTGTCATTGTTAAAACAAAGACAGAGAGCTGTTATAAGCTCTGGCTACATAATACAGGAAGAATACAGAAAGCATACCAGAAGGGAAAATACTGTGGCAGATCAACCTACAATGGGCAATTTACAACTAGAATTTGTTTTTTGACCCATTCTATGGAATAATGATTGCCAAGCCTATTGCCCATTATACAGAACTATAGCTTATTACACAATAGTTTAATGCTCTTTCATATTCTTTGATTGCTGAATCCTTAGACTACAGGACTTCTGTTATAGTTATTATGTTTATGGGTACTGTGGGGTATATTTTTCATGGGGTGCTGAGCTATTGTAGGTTTCACAGGTACGTACCACCAAGTTAAGCTAGCTCTACACTCAGAAGTTGCAATGCAATTGAGTCTTTTAAAATCGTCGGCAGTAATAATACAATCCACGAGGGTCTGCATTTCCTGATTTGCGTATACTACTTGATGTAATGTGAAGCCTTCCTTTTGTTTCACCTGTGTTCAAGCTTAATTTGTAACTTCAGGGTAGTAACTTGCAGAGCTGTAACTAGGGCAAGGCAGAGAGGGTGGTTTCTCTGGCTACAAGCTGTCAGACAGCTCCTTTGCCAGGTGCCAATAATGGAGTAATGCGGCACCAGCTTCATAAATTAATGCCAACACCACATTTCTGGTTACAGCTGAAGTGCTGAACTCTAACAAACTGATTGTTACATTAAAAGTAAGCACTTGTTACAATTTCAGAAGAAAAGAGAAGAGCTTTTATCTTTTTGTTCGTCTTCATTATTTTTTTTTCATCCTTAATTTCAAGAAACACTGTTTTTCTCTTCCTCTCCAACACTGAATTGTGGGAGTTGCCAGTTCACGGATATGTACAGAGTGCTATGGTTCTGGCAACTTTCTTCAAGTGTAAATTGTTTTGGAAACCAGCCCTTCATTGTGGAAGACATAATTATCACCACAAAGAAAAAAAAGAATAAATTGCATTGTACAGGTCATAGGCAAACTGAATTTTTAAAAGGGCAGAGCTGTAACGAGGGTGGGGTGATATGGTAGTAGAAGGACCTCTAGTCTCTAATGACTTCCATAATTAAACCCTCCATTTCAGGAATGCTTTGAAAGAAGGCATAAATTATCCAAACAAACAGCCATGGTCCAGTTGGCACAAATGAAATTTCAGCTGCTTGTGATTTGAGCTGAGACAGCTAATCAGCGTGTACACATATGTGCATTATGCCAGCCTGACTCTCTGTTGAAACATATTAGTTTAAAGAGATGTGCAGTAGGACTACAACAAAATTGAAAATAATTATTTTTATTAGCAGAACAGTTGTAATAATGATAACAACTCAACTAGCAGTGACATCACTTTTACCATTAAGGCTTTACCCCATGAGATATCTCCCATGCTGGCTGCTATGCAGAACATCCACACCAGTCAACTACCATTGCCATCCCATTTATTTGCTTATTTATTTAAATAAATGGAGAAGCCATTTAAAATCCACAACAACAACAATCACAGATCAGAAATGCACTCAATAATAGATCAAGATTTACGTAAGTAGGAATAAATTAGCATGTGTTGCAATGGTTTAACACCTTTTCACCTATCTCGGCATGGTTCTGCTGAGCTCCATTAGACATACTGCTGTTCATTGCATAATGCTGTTATGATTTGTCACATTACTGTGTCATTATGTAGGACAGACATTTAATAGGCCAGAGACTGCAGATTAGTACTGCAGTCTATAGTCTTTCATTCTTTACCATGTCAAAGTGTGTATTCATGTCAATTCCTGACACCTACCCATGTGAAGCTTTGATGAATGCCTTACCTTCTGGTTGTGGCTCAAAGTGATTTTAGCAAAACCCATGTGGTCAAAGCAACAGAACATGCACGGCTTGTGACTACATTATATCCAGAATAATTGTGAGAATTTCTGAGGTCTGTTCTGGGGATCTTCTTTTCTGGGTGGGTAATAATCTGATTATGTGCATCCAGTATTTATGTGTGTGAGATAGGGTGTTTGTGATGTGTAATTCCATTTTTTACCCTTCCACAGGTATACCCAGGCTGAAGTATTGCAGTACTATTACGTACTTGTTATTTCCATGATGATGGAAGTATAAATCCCATTACCAGTACAATGATTGGAGAATATTCCTGGCGTTGCTTGGAGTGCTGCACCTTGCGTGTTACATGGAGAAATTCCTTTATCGTTGTGTATGCTGGGTTGGGAAATATGTTCTCTGTATTCTGGTGTGAGTTGCATATTGGTGATGGTTTCTTGCAGTGTAATGCTGTGAATATATGTAATCATGAACCTGTTTGGTGTTTTATCTCAGGATAGTCTTATATATTTGAAAAAAATATGTAACTGTTTATTTATTCATTCATTCCTTTGCTTGTTTTAGTTGCTTGCTTGCTTGTTTATTTTATTTCACTTTATTTATTGTTATAGTTTATAAACTGGTGGCAGATGTACAAACGTTAATAGTTTAAATCCATAACTATAAACAGGTGTCAAATAGTAGGTAAATAGAAAATGGGAGGGTTGCAAATGGAAATGCACAGGATGTGCAAAAAACATAAGCTAGATATAATGCAAGTCAGGTAGACCAGAACTGTTAATTAACATTGTCTCAGTGAGCTTTGCTGTACAAAGTTCAGGTTATGAAGTGTTTCTTAAGATACTTAATTCACTTGCGTTTTTCACTTTTTCACATTTGTAATCTGAGTTTGAAGATTATTGCAGGGGTTAGCTAGAAAGACACTCAGAGCTCCGACACCCACCTTGCCAATGGTCTCTGGTATGTCAAGGGAGAGCATGCTTTATTCTGACTGTTATAAAGTTTTAAAAGTGAGCTTAAAGGATCAAACATTGATTGTTTCATTGGGATTTAAAAGTAACAGCATGCCAATAATAAGGCATTATCTGTTTCAACAACGTCCAGTTACAGTGGCTAATGGTTATGCAAGGATGTAGTAAGGAAGGACAATAGGAAACAAATCAGACCACGCTGTTAAGATTATAGACAGCTTAACAACAGCATATTTATTAAGGTAACCTATGACCAGAGTATAGTAAACTAACTTTGGAAGTTGAAGGTTTAGGACTACAGTAATTCTGGATACCGTTCTGAGGTAAGATTTTATTCTGCAAAAATGTTCTAGTTTATGGTTTGTTTCCTTCACAATACATTGGATGTGCTCTTTGAAAG
The DNA here is from genome assembly GCF_019279795.1 of Protopterus annectens. Lineage (NCBI taxonomy): Eukaryota > Metazoa > Chordata > Ceratodontiformes > Protopteridae > Protopterus > Protopterus annectens. The sequence continues at coordinate 965,451,166 of NC_056737.1, forward strand.
TTAACTCTTTGTCTGATATGATACCCAGCTATTTCTAAGATTCAACCAATTCTAATGGAGCAGAATTTCCCATGACAACAAAGCTGCTACCATTTATGCTGCTGGAACCATGTAACCTTTATCTCCCAAAATGCATTAAGGATAAGTCTGTTGCAAGAAATTCCTTGGCAGTTTTTGTTGAAACCTATCAGCAAACCGTCAAACAACTCTTGTATTTTTGCATGATGAATACATGTGGTTCCATAAGCAGATTGTTTGAACATTTCCTATATGCTCCAACATTTTTTTGAAGAAAATACAGAAAAGTAGTGGGACAAAGGCAGATAACTGACAGACCCCTATGGATGACTGGTATTCATGAAAGACTGAATTGTTTGGGGCAGTAGCTGATTTTCCCTCTGATAGATAATTTCAGAACCATGTCACAACAGCTGACTGGAATGGGCTGGATTCCCCATGCTAAACCTGAAAATGGTAGTGGGATGAGTGCTCTTCCCCATTCCAAAAAAAAAATGTATATATATATATATATATATATATATATATATATATATATATATAAATAAATAAATAAATAAATGTACTCCCCACTCTCCTCTAGTATGCAATTAACATGACAGAGAAGACAATGGCTATAGTAAACGTGACTTTGTCTAGGTCTTACATTCGACACTCTTACACTCTGTAGACCACCAGCTTCAAAACAACTGTATATGTGCCATGACCATTGCAGAAGCTATGATGGGTTAATGTTAGCTTACCTTGATGGATCATCTTTTGTAAATAGTTTGTGACATAAATTCAACAAAAGGGCTACATGTTGTGTTATTTCCACAGGGGAAAAGACACAAAAGGGGAGAAGGACAAATATTTAAATGGTCTATTCGTTTTCTTCACTGTTGTCAGTTGAAGAGTTGGTGTATTTAAACAAGGGAGAGTGAGGCAGGGTTGCAGGTAGACTTTCCTCAACAGAAAACAGTGTGATAGTCATTTGGCTAACTTCAGTGAAGTTGTATTCCGTCATAGATTTGTATCGATATTGTGTATTGCTTTCTGTTGTTTGGCATTTCATGGTATTTTTTTTTCTGTTGTGACATGAATTCATAATAAACAACCAATTTCCCGCTTCATGTAGTTTGCTGTCATTCATGAAGCATTCCAGTTTAGATGGCTCATGACAGACAATCTTTCTTCATTTGAAACACATATACTTAAATCCTACTAACTTGAGCTCAGTATTTCTAAATGGTGCTTTTCTCTAAATTTGATGAAGGAGGGAAAAGGTAAATGTTTGTTGGTCCTTGATATTTTTGCAAAAAAGCAAGTAAGGAAGTATGTGTATTTTCTTCAAATAATGGTGACCTATATGATTACAATAAGATGCAGGGAGTCTGGAGTCATGCCTCCAAATGAAGTGTGAGGGACATGCCCCCCCCCCCCAAAAAAAGCAGTTTTGGACAAATATCAGTTTCTAATCGTCTATGCATTCATAGCACAGCATTCAGTAGTTTGAGAGAGATTGATTCACAAAGCATGCTGCACAATGACTGTATAATATCAATACCCTTTTTGCAAAGTGGTGTGCAGAAAGTGCAAATTATGTGTAAGTGTCATATAGAGCTAGTAAACAGAACCATCTCTGACTGTATACAGATGATCAGCATGCCCATGCTGACAACAACAACAGCCCTCATTTGTATTATTCACCCATCCTAGGAGCATTCACACAGTAGTAGCATCTGCCTCCCAATGTACAACTGACCTAATCACCATAATAAAATAATGCACCCCCTGCATGGTATACACACATATGCACGTAATACATGCATGCACACCATAATATAATAATACACCCCCTGCACTGCACACATACATCTCCAGTATAGTAATACATGCATACACCTCTCCTGTCCCCTTGTTAATACCATCCCTCTTACTGACAATGTCAAAGATTAACTCATATCATGTTGTCTCTGCACTGTTGTCCCCATTAGTCCCAAAGATATATATAAAATTCATATCCCTTCTTTCATAACCCCTTCTCCATCAGGACCAAAGTGACTTATAAAATCACAGTTCTTACATCTTCAAAGGCAGTTCCTTGTCAGTATCTATTGACTGACATGAAAATATATACCTGGCAATGCAAACATATATCATCCTCAGAACTTTCATTTGTTGCACACTCAGTCATGCTTGTATTAGACATGTCAAGCACAGCTCAGAATCACTCAATGCCCGTTCCCAGGCACATCTTAAACTTTGCATATGCTTTTCCCATATCCCTTCTTCACATTAAACCCATCACAAGAGAAGCGCATAACTTGACAACAGCCATCTATCCACAATTTGATCACGATAAGCATAATACGCAATTAATCTAACAATGCTATCCTCATACCATATTCAGTCCCAGGCACAATGTGTTCAGTGCTCAGCTAAACAGCTCACACACAAAGCTTAAGGCTGTTCAAAGCCAGATTCATTTAAAAAAGGCTGTACACTGCAGATTGTTACATTAATGCAAAGGTAGTGCAGAACAACTAATTTACATTTGTATGTATGTATGTATGTATGCATTTATTAAATGAAATGGTCCATCTGAGCAAAATCAGGGGAGACCCAGGGAAAAAAGCTCTGGTAGAAGTATCATTGAGATTTTGTACATTTAATAATCAGATCAGCATAGAATTTCTAGTAAAGCAAATTTCATATGTTAAAATGTGCAAAGGTACAGTAGGATTAAACATTCAGAATTTATGTTTTTTTTTTCACAGTAAGGTCAGATATTAAAGCACAGGAGATAATCAAACAGTTATGTGCACTGCTAATTGTGATAATCAATGATAGGCAGATATGTATGATTTATTTAACATACAGATGAAATGGCAGTCTAAATTAGGCTGTGTTGTTGAGGTAGTTTGGAAATAAAGTATGCACGAGGGTAAGGAATGATAGGATGAAAGTCATGAGAGTAGGAGATTAGTCATGATGAATAAATATAATGCAGGTCTTTGCAACCAAATGACATCTATCATACCACATTGTCAGAGAAATGAAAGTAGCTGCTAACACATTTCTTCACCATGTCCTAGTGTAGTGAGCATTCCCCATCCTTCTATAGTACAGAAGGAATAAGCTGCATTATACATGTAGTTGGGGGTCTGCATAATGGTTAAATTATTTACCTCCCAGATAGATAGTACAGGGTTTGAGTCTCACTTTTGGTCATTGACTAGACATGCAATGGTCTGCAGAGTAATTGGTATGGACTGCTGAACTGTGAGAGCCACTGGCTTCCTGAACCATTGGTAGCCTCCCATAGTGAGTGAGTATTTGTATAGGCCCTTGCATAAGTTACAGCATTTAGAATTGCCAGTGGCTACCATTAGTTTAGGCTACTCAGAGACAATATATCTCTGAATCACATGAATCTATTCTCCCCTGTTATAGATGTACAGACTTCCTCTTGCCTTGTGTAATGGGTTTGGGATTCTAGACACGATGTTATAATTCTTAAAATAGCAACATATTTTTTCATGAAAAAGTAATATAAAATTACTTTTTGGGGAGTGTAAAATATCGAAATCAAATATCAAATTAGGTATATACACAAAAGATTAGTATAGTCAATTCAGTTTTATTTTTATTTGCAAAACTTCTTTGCACTGTTTAGCCACACAACCAAGCATCTTTCCTTGCCAGCGTTAAAAAACACTGGGTACCTTAAAAAGTCTTTGGACCTTAATGTAAAGTCAGTATATATTTTTTGTCTTTAATATGTAACTTTATTTGTGTCTTAGTGAGCAATCAAAATAAAGTTGCAATATTATGAGATGCTTAAGAATGGAGTTCACCTTAATAGTGTACAAAAGATTAAAAAAAAAATCCTGGGGCCCCTTAGTTGTGGATTTTTTGTATTTCCATAAATCAGATAGTCCCACAAATACTCAAACAGGGATATAAATCTTCACCAACAGACAAAAACAGATGAAGATACTGATGCTGTATATAACTCCTTCTCCACCTGTGCAGTAGACTTACACTGTAAATTAAGCAGCTTGATACATTATCTTCTTTCATATGAGACATGAATGACTGGGTGGTTATTCACAATTTCCCCTGGGTTGACCCTTCCCAAGAAGAGGCTCAGTTTGTGTGGGTACTGGCAAGGTATAAATGGTCATAAGATTCAGCGCTTTCTAATTCCTATGATCCTATTACTGCTTATGGTACAAGATGTATTTTTTTTCTGTGCAAAGATCTATCTCATTTCTGCATCTTATATTTGGAGAGCCTGGATTCAAAACATTTTCTCAGGAGTAGACATCGTCTCTTAACCACGAGGAACTGGAGGATGCAACACTTAAATATGTAACATAAATACTGCACGCAGTAATAAAATTAGTGTTGCATGCAAATTGATGCCCCCATCACAATGACCTAATGGCAACACAGGAAAGAACTGTGGACAGTGCTTGTTTAATTCAGCTATGCAGTCTAGAAAAGACCTGTCATGTCTGTGTCATTCTGATTCCTTAATATAATTCAGAGGCTAGGGAGCTACTGTGTACAAGCATGTGCGTGTGCATGAATGTGTGAGTGTGTGTGTGTGTGTGTGTGTGTGTGTGTGTGTGTGAGTGTGTTTGTGTGTGTGTGCGTGTGTGCGTGTGTGTGTCTGTTTGTCTTTAAAGTGCATTCCTTACTGAAACAAATATTTAACTTACTGGCTCAAAACAGTTGAATTATAAACCAAATTGTCTAAGCATATAAGAGTAAAACACAAAAGACAGAGAGAACGAATAACAAGAGAGTGGGAGAAATTGCATGGCAGTTGCAATAACAACCATATATGGTTGGGGAATCTGCCATTGTTTTGCTACTCACATGTAAACATTACTCTTACCCATAACACACGTCTACCTGGATTCCTTCACGGAAGGACATCACATGGTACTTTCAGAATAGAAGTGCAATAGTGAGTTCAACACGGAACAACATGCTAAACCTAATAAATAACAGCAGTATAGCCTCTGTAACTCATGGCCAGGAGGCATAAGAATTATTCTGAGTAATTGTTCAGTGGGTATTAGTTTTAGTATTAATACTGAAGTAATCTGCACCAAACAATGAATGTGTGTTTCTGCACCTGGAATACACTCCACTTTGTGAAACTGAAGCAGCAACAAAGACAAACTGCCACTGATCCCTTTCTTTGTTGTCATGCAAAGAGTGATGGCAGAAAGCGAGAAAATTAATAGTTCAAGGAGGGGGCAAGAACATTGCGTAAAGGTAGACGACCATTGTTTCAGTGTTTAAGGCAAGTAAAAGCAGAAGAAAAAAAAGTATAGTCTGTAAAACATCATATAGACCACTTCTGAGGGAGAAAGAATGCCAGTGTTTAAATTCTAATACTTGCAGAATGGGGTTGCTGAATATTCCACAGTGGTTATACAGTACTATGGAACAGTTAGCAGTATACAGTGAAGACAAACATGGTTAAACAGACTCCATGGCAAGAAAAAAAGTAGTCATTGCTTCTTTGACAGAAAAAAAAAAACATCCATAGCAAATTTCATGAAAGGATGCCAGGCAACAGAAGGAACAAGTGTGCTCAATTATTTATAATTGTTTCTTTTCACATGTAAATAACCACTTCAGCTACACTGCTAGCAGTGTTAATGACATTTGCTAAAAATTACAAATGTTGTTAATTAAAGATAATCACAAATGGATCTATTTGAATAAGGTCCATACAAAGAATCCTTGGGGTGGGGGCTCAAAGAATGAGCCATGGTAAATTTTGAATATGTTTATCGAGAATAAAATTCTTAAATATACATTAATACTTTGAATTATCACAATCAAAGATGCATTTGGTAAATAATTACACAGCATCTATTACTTATTTAAACTTTCTAGTGGTTATTTGTGTACATTATGGATGCATACTGCTATTGAATCAGAAAAGGGACAGACATTATTTCAGTCAGTGTCAGGGAACAACCTTGGCATTGCATTCCATTAAAAATAAGTTATTGTGTAATTCACACAGCTAGTATGGTTCTGACAGCTTACTGCTCCAACCTGGCAATTTCATGCAAAGGCTATTTGGGAGCTCACAGACAAAGAAATAAGGAAAGAGTTTAATACTACTTGTGATCTGACCTAAAACACGCTTTCATTCAGTATCACATAGACCCTAACCGCTGCAGAGTTCTCTTCTCTAAATGCTACTAACACCTCTTGCCATGTGTGCCCCAGACATGAATCTCAAAGAGTATAGCAGGTACTGGGTATGACTCCTGTTGCATACAGATCGTACAAAACAGGATAAATCCTGGCCACTTGTCCCATTTGGAAATTCTTGTATGGACATGGAGTCCATAACTCATTCCATATGGTACGCATCTAACAGGCTTGGGAAAGTTGCTTCTAATGCTATTTTACCTGAAGCCCTCTAAGCTTAAGACAGATGTGATATCTATTTTTAAGTCACTGTAAGGGAACCCTGTCTATGGTTATCAATATAATTTCTCAAGCCAGGGAAGCAATTTGCAAGCCCAGTGTTTTCATTAAGCAGCATTACTTTGTTTTTCTTTGGTAATGGCAATTTGTCTGTATTTGTTAATGAGAAAGCATGTAAAGTCAGTATTCGATTCCAAGTATGACCAAATTTAATTTTAGAGATAAATGAAATGTTCTTTACAAAAAACATTTTCGGCAATGGCTCAGACTACAAGAGTAAATGCAATATTATAACACTGTATCATGGCTTTTACTTTGCTTTGACTGTCAGTGTAATTAAGTGATTGTTGGTTGGGTCATTATCTGTAAAGGAAAAAATAAAAATAGATAAAAATAGCTAAAAATAGCAATTAAGCTAATGACCCCAACAAATTGATAAACACAAGCGCGCACAGAAACACACACACACACACACACACACACACACACACACACACACACACACACACACACACACGCACACGCACACGCACACACACACACACACACACACACACACACACACACACACACACACACACACACACACACACACATACAACAAGGCAGGAAGAACAAGCAGTAAGTCATTTACTTCATTACAATTGGACAGAACTGGCCTGTGATTCAGCACTGATTTTCTTAGTTTACTTGTCTGATTATTTAATATGCCATAGTATATAATTTTCTCCCTCCACCTTCATTCAGATAGGCACACAGACAAATACAAAAGCAGCGTTGTTGCCTCAAATGCTTTATCATAATTCCCTCTTCTTCCATTCCCACACACCATCAAGCAGATGTACAGCCTGAGATGTAGCTGTTATTGTATGATGCAAAGAGGATAACACCATCTCCCACTTTCTCCATAGTACATTGTTTCAATTCAAAATCAGCAAGGCTTCAGAGAAACAAAAAAATACAGATGAAGCTAGATAAATATATAACTTTTTTGTATAATGTTTTGCTCCCAGTTTCCAAACACAATCACTCCTCTTTCCTACAAGCTCAATCTGGAAATTCACTCACTCTGAGGACAGACTTATGCAGCTGAATCATTCCTGATAGAAGCAATAGTCAAGATACAGGAACAGTTCCTTCATCCTTCCTGGAAATCCTTTTATTTATGTATGTATGTATGTGTATATGTTTGTTTCTTTGTTGGGTTGTTGGGTTATGACATTACAATTCCCGATTCACAACACACACACACACACACACACACACACACACACACACACACACACACACACACACACACACACATATGGGTGTCCGACAGTTAGACAAAAGTGACATCCATCGAATGGCAACTGATTGAGTACAATTTCACAATCAGCAGACAATTGAAAAACAAAAGAAAACTGCTCTCACGGAAAACTCCCTGCTAATTATGTATACGAAATCTGAGACCGCACTACAGTGGGAAAAGGGCAAATTCCCTGATCGAGTCTGTACGGTGATCCTGTGCAGAACAACTGCCAGCGCATTCAATCAGATGATTTTTGATCAGCTGTGCCAGTCATTTTCCAGGCTCGACAAGTCATCATTTGATAACTTGTCAGTAATCAGTACATACATACATATTTATTTATTTTGTTTATATAATTGTATGTATTAGCAAATTAACTACCTACCTATTTATTTATTTATTTATTTATTTATTTACTTATGTATTTGTTCATTTTAGAAATGTGAAGTACCAAGAAAGGTAAAAGGGCACAGACTTCATCTTGATAGTGACCAAAACTGCTCCCAAGTCTTATGCAGGGATTTTAACCAATGAGCTAAAAAGTTTAGAATGGAGGAAAAAGGGATTGGTTGGTACAAGTGGCTTATATTTAACTTTGGAAGCAAAACGCAAAACTACAAATCATGTTCTGGTGGAAGAAAACACAGATGATAATCAAAAAGCAGTTTAACAGCGTATGTTGTAATTTAGTCATAAGGAAATCAGTCATATAGTTGGAAAGAAAGAACAAAGCTAGGGTGAGGGAGGGGGAAATAGAAAGTCAGTGTTTATAATCAATACTGACTTTAATAAATGGCTTAGTTTCTGGTGTCATTCTAAGAGGGTGCAATATTTGTTAGCAAGAAAGGAGATGGTCAACAGACCATACTGCTTTGCCAGGGATGGTCTACACCTTTCCCCCCTAGGCTTTTGAATATTACCTAAAACATTGTCTTCCCTGATAGTGCCTTTTTATGCAATACCAAACTGAAAGTATCTCCGACATAGCAAATCAAAACCAAGAAAATCTAAAGGCATTACGGCTCAATGCTAGGAGTTTAAACAAAAAACTCCACTCCCTAGAAGCTCTCTTAACCCTAGAGAATGCTGACATATGTGCAGTTACTGAGACATGGCTTAAAGCCGTGGAGATCACACCAGCAATGAAAGGTTATAATGCTTTCCACACATTTAGGCCAGCTACTTCACAAGCAGGGACTAAAGGTAGACGTGTCTCTATTTACATCAAAAATAAAGATACTTCAAGGCTGGTCAAACAGGACAATGCACATGAGCTGCTCCATGTTCAGATCACCATAGACAAAATCCAATACCACTTCCTTGAAAGCTATAGGTTCCCATCTATGACTCAGGAAACTCATACCATGTATTTAAACTTATTAGAAACACTAACCATCCAGGGTGGCTGTGGTGGTGCAGCGGTTAGCGTTGCTGCCTCACAGCAAGAGGTTCTCTAGTTCAATTCTCAGCTGGGGTGCCTTCTGTCCGGAGTCTGCATGTCCTCCCTGTGGTTGCATGGGTTTCATCTGGGTACTCCAGTTTCCTCCCACATCCCAAAGACATGCTGTAGGTGGATTGGACAATCCAAATTGGCCCTAGGTGTGAGTGTGTGCATGTGTGTGCCTTCTGTGGAAGGTTGGGTGCCAGGCTGGCACCTTGACACCGTAAAACTCCACTGCCAATCATGAGCAGACAGGTGATCTGCTGTGGCGACCCCTAACCAGGAAAAAGCTAGAAGAAGAAGCACTAACCATCCAACACAATACCAAATTCATGGGTGACTTTAATTACCCTACTATTAACTGGGAATCATATATGATACCAAACATACATGCACAGAGATTCCTGGATTTTGTAAACACAAACTCCCTGGACCAGATACTGAATACATCAATCAGGGATGCAACCATACCGGATCTGGTCCTCACTAATATGGGAGAGTGCTGCACACCCCTTACTGTAATGTCTTCCCTGGTAAGGTCAGACCACAAAATGGTGTCCTTTAAAGTAAAAATAAAACCTGGACCCCCAGCTAAACCTGGAATATTCAGGAACTATTCTAAGGCTAACCTCCTGCTCTTAAGTGAGAACCTGGCAAAATTAGAAGCTCTGTAAACCCTGACAACACTGCTGCCTATGCAGAACTGTTCACAGAAACCCTGTACAAGCATGTTATTAGCTGCATAGAGGCAGCTGTACCCAACAGGGAGAATCACAGAGCTAACTCAAAAAACAAGCCACCCTGGTGGAATCACAAAATCAATAAGCTGTATAACAGGAGGAAGAAAATCATAGCAACAATTAGGAGGAGAAACACTAAGCAGGATAAAAGCACTCTCATCAAACTAAAACAACTCAGAGGACAGATAAATCTAACAAAGTCAAATTTGAGGTATGTTTGGCCGCCCAGGCGAAGGACAACCACAAAGCATTCTTTAGCTATGTCCGCAACATCAATGGCAATACACAATTACGTGCAGAGCTCATTGAAATGGAGCCACCTATACTGAGCCAGAAGATATAGCAAAAGTCCTGGATGATGAATTCCCCTCCAACTTTACCCCTCTCTCCCCCCCTCAACCTTCCCTCAGAAAATACCATCAAATATAACTCCCCTTACTATTAGTAGGGTACAGGTCATTAATGCTCTGTCTACGACCAAGAACATTGCATCCATGAGTCCAGACAAGATTCCAGGATGCCTTTTAAATTGCATGAAACATGATCTATCATGATCTCTGGAATTACTGTTTAACTGTAGCCTCCAAACAGGCTTCGTGCCCCATGAATGGAAAAAGGAAACAGTCATCCCTCTGCACAAAGGTAGCCATCTACAGAGCCTGGAAACTACAGACCCATAAGTCTCACTTGTCTTATATGTAAAGCCATGGAAAGAATTATGATGGAGATGATCAATAGAGATCTAGTAAACCTCCAGACACTGGACCCAACCCAGTTTGGTTTAGTCAAGGGCAGATCATGCCTACTCAACTTGATGGACTTCTTTGAAAAGTTCACCAAAGCAATGGATGAGGGCAAAATCATTCACACTGCCTGCCTTGACCTGGCCAAGGCATTTGACACAATACCCCACTTGGGCATTGTTAACAAACTCAAGATGTTAGGTACAAACCAGTATGTCATCTGGTGAATAGCCAACTGAATCACAGACAGGACCCAGGAATTTAGAATTGGGGAGTCAACCTCTACAAAGAGGCCAGTAACAAGTGGAGCCCCCAGGGATCAGTCCTTGGACCGCTCCTTTTTGGCATTTACTTCTCAGAAGTCAAGGCCAATGTCAGTGGTCTCTAGCTGACTAAATTTGCAGATGATTGCAAATTAAGAGCTGTCATTGAATCTCATGACACAAATGTTCTCCAGGAGGAGCTGACACAAACAAACAACTAGTGTCAAGAGCCATGGACTAAAACTAAATGCCAGGAAATGCATAATAGTATCCTTTGGGAAGTCATCCATCCCTGGTAACTATCAAATTGATAACACACCCCTTAGAGTTGACCCACTAGTCAGGGACTTAGGGACACACATAGATAGTAATCTATTCTTTGACCATCATGTGTCTACAGTGGAGAGGAAATAATTCAATGTTGCACAACTTATAAACAAAGGTATGGCATCTAAGTCCATGGAAGTCATTGTTCTACTGTATCAGGCATTCATCACACCTATCATTGAGTACAATGCCCCCTTTGGTATGCACCTAACCAGGCATATCCAACAACTGGAACATCCACAGATGTTCCTCACTAAATGAATACAGAATGTAAGTAAAATGTCCTATGCAGACTGCCTCAAGGCCCTATCCCTGTTTTCTGTCTCCTACAGGCTTTTGAGGGAAGATCTATGCCTGGCATACAGGTCATTGCCAGACCACACTCTGATGGACTTCCTGCATATCCACAAATCAAACAGCACCAGAATTACCTGTTATAAATACTTAAACCTTGCCTGTGATATAAATTGGACCTGCTGGAGAGATAGCTATTTATCCCAGAGACCACCCCATCTAAACAGCAGGATCCCCATCCATGTGAAGCAGAGTTCCTCCCTAACCCAATTCAAGTGCATGGGAAACCAGAAATTTATCCCTGGTTTGGCACCTATGTCTCTAATGGACACAAGTAAGCTATAAATGGGTAATCTTCCAGGCTCATGCTTACACTTATCAAGGGTATCAAAACTTGTCAAAGATTTGGATGCATGGTTAGGCTTACAAAAGACCCTTGTGGTCATTAGCCTAGTAAACACCTATGAACCTATAATACTTACAAGATGAAAGTTACAGAAAAGACCACCATCATCATCATCATCAACAGTCTCCCTTTTCCTATTTTCTACATGAAGTCGGGGTGTGGTGTCAACTGTTGCCATCTCTCTCTCGATTCAGTGCCACCATCCAACCTTCTTCAACAGTCATACCTGAATGTCTCAGGTCTTCTCTCACACAATCCACCCATTTCTTTGCTGGGCATCTTCATTTCTTTTTTGCCTTCTTCCTGTCTGTCCCAAATTTTCTTCACCAGACTGTCTTCTGCTTTTCTGCACAAAACCACAGTAATCTGCTCTATTTGACCTTCACTGCAGTCGGAGGTACTTTGTTTCCTGCTCTGATGTCCTCATTGATTCATCTGTCCCACAGTGTGCATCCTAACACTCATCTCAGACACTTCATTTACATCTCCTCTAGCTTCCTCAACTGCTCTGCGTTTACTGCTCAGGTTTTCATGCTACACAGTGGTTCTATTCACATAATTGTTGTATACACCTTACATTTCAGCTTCCTTTACATTTTTCTGTTATGCACTACTCCTGACTATCTGTGCCAGTTGGCTGCAGCCCCTATGATTCTAGCTTTGATATCCTCATTCTGACTTCCATTTTCTAAAACCTCCCTTCCCAGATATTTGAAACTGTTAACGTGTTCCAATATCTTCCCTTCTATTTCAATTCTAACCATCTTCTAATTTCCCCATTTGCTCCCAATACCACTGTCTTATCTGTACTCAGTTTCATCCCATGTGCCTTCAGTTTTGCATTCCATTCCTCTACCCTTTGCTGAATTTCTTGCTCAGAGTCTGCCTGTAATGCCATATTGTCTGCATAAAGCAACTTTGTCGATCTTTCCCTTCCAACCTGTTTGCCGATGTAGTTTATCACCAGCAGTGAGTTCAGAGAAGAACCCTGATGCCCATCCACTCCCACTGGAAACCCCTTTGTCAGACCAAACACTGTTAATAATTGAGTCATTGGGTCTTTATACATAGCCTGCACTAATTCTACAAATATTTCTGGGACTTAGAACCACTGCAATACTGCCCAAATCAGTTTCTTGGAACCTTGTTGTATGCTTTCTGCAAGTCTAGGAATGCCCAGTGGGACTCTTTCCTCATCTCTAGATTGTTCTCAGCTATCTGTTTCACTGCAAACATCAGTTTGGTTGTATTACATCCTTATCTAAATCCATATTGCTCATCTCCCATCTTACTTTCTGCTACTCTGCGTATTCATTTATCAATCACCCTCTCCAGAACTTTCATGCAATGTGACAGGAGTTTGATACTTCTGTACTGCCCACAGTTGTGGATGTCCCCTTTCTTCTTGTACACTAGAACTAGTATGCTTGTTCTCCTGTAATCTGAGATATGACTTTCTCTCCACACTGCTATGAGTACCCTCAGGAGCCATTTCATCCCTCTCTTGTCCAAAATCTTTATCATATCTGCTGTGACCTCACCTGAGCCTGCTGCTTTCCCTGATTTCATTTTCCTTGGTGCTGTTCTTACTTCTTCTGTGGTGTGCTCCTCCTCTTCTTTCATTGAGCACTGTGTCTTGGACAGTAAAGCTTCTGCTGGGTTTTCTTCATTTAGAAGCTGCTAGAAGTACTCTTTCCATTTGCCCTTGATTTTTTTGTGGGCTAGTGAACATGTTGTTGTGGTCATCCCCTCCATAGGGTGTTTGACTATCTTCTTTCTCTTCCTGTCTTTTGTCTTGCAAGTGATTTTGTTTCTTTGCATCATCTTTTGAGCCACTTTCCAGAAGATAGCAGAGTACCTCTGATGCCTTGTCCTTTGCTATTTACTCTTTTGTGCTAACCAGCCTGTAGTCTTTCTTTGTCTGGTATGCCTTTTCTATCTCTTACTTTTTCCTGCACTTCTTTTTTCTTTTCATGGCTTCCTGGACTACTGCATTCCACCACCAGCTGTCCTTATGTACCTTATTTCCACACCAGGTTCATCCACGTACCTGTTCCAATGTCCTCACACATGTTGTTTGAGGTGCTATGATTCTTCTTCATCTCCACTTATTTCCTCTTCTTCCTGAGGTGCTAGAGCATTGAGCTACTTGAAGTCTTGTGCTTTCTCTCCACTCAACTTCCAGGTCTTTAGCCTAGTTTCTATTGACCTTAGAGCCTTCTCTGATGACTGCTTGCATATATTTTTTGGCAACCAGTGGTTTATGCTGTGGGCCAACTGTTTCACTGGGAATGACTTTTCAATTGCTGATTCTACCTTAGTGCCCTTTCCTTACTAGGAGGAAGTCTACTACAGTTGCAGGCTGACCATTCTTGTTTGTAATCTTGTAATTGTCTTTCTTACTGAACCATGTGTTGGCCACTCTGCTGACCCTCCACCTCTTGGCCAGTAATCAAGGAGCCTCAGTCCTCAGCACTGCCACCAGTGAGAGACGTTCACTGGGAGGATGACAGGTACACACACACACACAGTATCTCCAGATGCAGCTCTCTGTGTCAAGCACAATCAAGAACAATTTCCTTTAAGAGCACATGGGGAACACAGTCAGTCCAGGGCTGGTTTCCCTCTTTCACCAGTCCCCAATAAGACTCCCCACTGGCACAGCTATAGAGTTGAGATCTCAGCTGAATGTCCAAGCCAAAACCTCCAGTACCCTCTGCCCAACCAGTGCTTCATGTCCCTGCCTAAGTAGCTGAAACACACAATCTTAGAGGTTTAATTTACGCGCACACACACACACACACACACACACACACACACACACACACACACACACACACACACCTGGAAAAGGATGGCACAGGTTTAATAGTTATGCTCCCTTCTGCCTAGACTATAAAGTAGTAATAACTGCCACCAGACCATCCTGCCAGCTACCTTAAGGTTATTCGAAGGGTACCCAATATACTGATTGAAAGTAATATTAACTGGAATTATAAAATGGAACAGACTACCTATCTATGTCAAACAGAGCTCCTCATTAGCACTCTTCAAGAAAAATCTTGATTGGATGAGAAATAGGAAATTCACCCCAGGGATCACTTCTGTGGCTCTGCTTGACAGGGGCACAGGAAAATAATTTTCTTGGGTGGCGAAAGCCAGGGTACATTTTTGGCGAGGCTTATATAGGCCCTAGGGGCAATAGCCTAGTACCTACCTATGAACCTATGAACCTATAATACAAATGGTAGTTTGACCAAGAGCAAGGCAATTAGGAGTGGCCCACACAGTGTCACCAAATAAATATGCAAGTACTCTCAAAACTTAAAATATCTCTACAAAGATCAGCCACAATGAAAGGATTAAATATATTTACTAATAAATAATAAAGAACAAGAAAATACTAAGCATATATTCACAGTGACATCAGAGTTCAAATCACAGGAAATATTTAAAATAACAATAAAGGACAGGCTCAGACAAATATTGAAAAACAATATCTAAACTAAGCTTCACTATATTCCTGACTGAATCTAATAGAATTGTATTATTCCCTAATAACTTACTTAATAGAGCAATGCAGATGATGTGGTTAATGGTCCTTCTTGTTGTCAGGCCCAAGAAATAATACAGAATGCCCCGAGACATCAGACTCCTTTAATATTAAAACATAATTTCTATACAAAATGACATCACATACATCTGGTCATCTGACTCTGTTTCCCACAGTATTACTAACCCTAGAAACTGCCAGGATTTCAACACTTATATGTAAAAATACACACATAAGAGCTTTGGTCAGATCTGTTGAGCTTCTGGAGGTCATAAAACAATCAAACACTTCCACTGTTCCTGAGTGGCAATTAGTTCACCCCAAAGACAATACAGAAATCTTCCTAGTACAGCCATTGTGTCTCTGGCTGCATTGAAACCTGTGAGATAACATCTTTACGGCCTAGCCCGTAAAGTGATTTAATTTCAGATATATTTTAAAGTTTACTGGACTGAGTTTAACCTTCCAGCTTCCTCTGTTAAAATATATACATTTAAACAGTTAGAATAGTGCTTGTAGATTTCTTTTCTCTCCAGTAGGGCACATTGTGGATACATTTCAAACACAAGCACTTTACAAATACCTTTTCGACACAAACATCTGTATAAATCAGTTTGATAAACACATGACATAAAGTTCGAATACATTTGTAACACAAGCATCTTGTATAAATCAGTTTGATATTCACAAATAACAATATAATTATTTACTAAATTCCAACTAGCTGTGCTGGCAGTACCTCCTATTGTCACAGCCACAGTCAAGTCATTTTCCAGACAGAAATCAAGAATGACCTCTCCTTCTTTATTCCTGTGGTTCCACCCATGTAGGTCAAGGCAGTCCTCATATACTGGTCTGTCTCTCCTGATATATGCATTCAGATAACCCATTATCAACACCAATTCATGTTGTCCTGCTTTATCTAATAGGTCCTGCCACTGCTGTCTGAATGAAGCTTTTCCTCATTGTTACAACCCTGCTGTGGAGCACAGGCTGAGATTATAACTAGTATTGTATCCTTACACTGGAGTATAATTGCCATGAGACTATCACCAATTCTGAGGACATCCCTCACTGTCTTCTGAAGCCTCTCCCTAACTACAATCCCTACACCATTTCTAGTCTGTCTGTCTTCTTCCTATGTAATAGACTCAGGTCCCCAAGCCAGGTGACTTTGCTGAACTGACCTTCCATCTTGTCTCCTGGATACATAGGATATCCAGCCCCCTGCCCCTACTTACCATAATCTCATCTACTTCCAAGCTGTGTCCTGTTGGAGAACCTACAATGTATGTAGCAATTTTTAGTTCATGTTTTGCAGGTTGATTGATTCTACATCCAGCATTCGCTCAACAGAGCTATCCTAGGCAATCCAATCCAGGCAGCTAGACACTGGCCAGCCTCTAGCTTTTTGACCCAGTACTGTTGGGTTTTATGACAGATACATACTGGTCAATATGGAAGCATACACCCCTCCCACCATTTGGTTGTAGTAGATAGAGTCCTCAACCCACTTATCACTGGCAAATATCCATGCTGATCTGGCACCATAAGTCAACAAAACTGAATCATCTAGATGCAATTTTTACACTGTTGAGTGGCTAGGCCTGACACAGCAAGCAGTATGTGATCCATGTTCTCCTATGTTGAGGATACTGCCACTACAGCTGATACCCAAAGCGATTAGTCTATGCAACTCTTCCCTCATAGGGCACCAATTAGATTCTGTGCTTCTGCATAAAGCTCCATTCTTGGGTGAGTTTGAGGTGGAAACACCCAGAATATTTTGGAAGGTAAGAGGGACCCCACAGAAACCCAGGGAGGACATGCAAACTCATACAGGCACTGGTCAGAGATCAGGATCGAACATTGTACCTTGTGCATGAGTAGTGAAGAGAGATGAGGGTTCTAAGAGTTATGTAAATATTTATATATTATACCTGGTTTTGCTTGCTCGGTCAGACTATGCCAGACAAGAACTGGAATAAATCAATAAAATAAATAAATAGAAATCGGTATGTATCTGAAAGGGAAAGAAAGAAACAGCAGAAAAATGTGTGCAAGTCATAAGTCTAATATGTTTCCAGAGTTGTGATGTGCAGCAGGGAAAATCTGATACCATCTATGGAGTGGTGGTGTGTGCGATAAATGGTTCACTTGTTCATACAGCCATGTATGACAATGTATTTAAAAGCACTGTACTGAATAAAATTCCCTAAAGCAATTCCAGCTTCTGATTGCTGATATAGTATGTCTCTATCAACTGAAAACATAGCCCAAGTTAACAGTGATTGTATTGTTCTGTAATTAACATTCTTTTGTGTGAAATATGACCCCCCAACAGACACCAGCAAACCTGCCCTTCCAGTGCTTTCTGCCTTTATTATATTAGTGCTAAATACCAAGTATGGTTAACTAGCATGATACTTCTGATGGGACAGAAATTGTCTCACCTTCAGCGTATCTGACATGACACCTCTGCTTTGTACAAAGACAGAGAATGTAGCCTCTTTATGACACATGACTATACCTTATGTACTAAATCAGAATGTGTTAGATGCCAAAAAGTCAGATGCTGTCCACAAAGCATATCTTGACCTTGTCAAGATGATTGACATCATTCCTCATGTTACCATAGTTAGTAAGCTTAATACAATTACAAATAGCTCCCAACATGAAAAGATGGATAGCAAAGTAGCTAAAGAAGAGAGCACACATAGTGCAAGTAAAAATAAGTAAGTAAGTAGGTGACCAGTGATGTTTTACAGGGCTTAGTGTTGGCACCCTTTCTGTCTGGCATTTATTTTATTGATCTTCAAAGCATGAATCATGACCTCTGGATAGCCAAGTTTGCAAATGACTATAAACTTGGAGGCATTGTCACCCAAGACCTTCAGCAAGAACTTACAGTTGTAAATATCCCGTGCAATAAAAATGGGCTGAAATTATATGTTAAAGTGCAATGATATTGTCATATCTGATAAACTACACCCACATCAAGCATAGAATATAAACAATACCCCAGTCCAAAATGAGAATGCTGTTAGAGACCTTGGATCTTGGGTTGATAAGTCTTTCTCCTTCTCCCCTTTGATCATCATGTAATGACAGTAGTCAGAAAGTCCTTCTACTTAGCCCAGCTAATTGCCAAAGGGATATCCAGATCTAAAGTGGTCACTTTTCCATTATACTCAGCATTGATTGGGCCAGTTATTGAATATAATGCCCATTTTGAATGTACCTCATTAGACATATCAAGCAACTAGAAAGAGCCCAGAAGTTCCTAACTACGATCACTAGCTTAAAAACCCTGAGCTATCAGAAAAGACTGAAAGCTCTCTCACTTTATTCAGTATCTTATAGACTCCAGAGGAGAAATCTACATCTTGCCTTCTATGCCTTTAAAGAACCAATGTTCCTGAATGCTTCCACAGATCAAATAGTCCAACAAATACCAGAACCAGGGATCTAAATCTTCACCAGCAGATAGATAAGACATAATGGAGAGATAGGTTCATTGCACAGCGCCTTCCCCACGTGTGGAATAGACTCCCATTGCAAATGAAGCAGAATAATGCAGTATCTTTCTTCAAGCAGGAAGTGAATTATTGAACAAGTATTTACAAATTAACCCCTGGCTTGTGTGGCTTATTCCCCCCTGAAAAAGGAGGCATGGTCTGAGTGCTGGTACTGATAAAGCATAAATGGTCACAAAAGTCAGTTTCTTTATATTTCCTATGATGCTATGTATTTGTTCCATTGTATCTTCTTTTCACAAGCAAGCTAAACTGCATGTACTACCAATGTAACCTTTGTGCTATCTATCCTGCATCTTATATATACAAATCACATCCATGCACTAACATCTTCTACATCCCTCTTATGTCTTATATCTATATGCATCTTATGTATTGTATCTATATATGTATGCATGCAACCCAAAGATTTCTTCCCACATCTCCCCTTAAAAATGTTACAGTTCCAGTAGAACTGCACACTGCTGCAAGGTAACAGTAGGTGACTGAATTGTCCTGCATTTGCAGCAAATAGATGGGCCATACAGTCCACTCTGTGACCAGTCTGATGACCACATCTTTTCCTTAGCTATAATGAGATGCAGAATTGGAGGCTGGGCTCATATAATGCACACTTGGAAAACAGGAAATAATCAGTGCTCCTATATATTTCCATCAAATGTCAGCCCTTATATTGAACACCAAGTGAAGGTTCCATGATCAGAAAGTCAGCATTCCCTAGCAGTCAGTGGTACGTAGAGAAGCTGTGTCCCTCTGAGGAAAGAACCATACTGTCACCATAGTTAATCCAGGTCTGACTTACTAACCCAATAAATCAAACTAAATTATTTCCACAATGGGCACTGATCAATGTATACAGTGTTATAATGCCTCAATGGGCATTGATCAATATATACAGTGTTATAATGCCTCAATGGGCACTGATCAATGTATATAGTGTTATAATGCCTCAATGGGCACTGATCAATGTATACAGTGTTATAATGCCTCAATGGGCACTGATCAATGTATACAGTGTTATAATGCCTCAGTGGGCACTGATCAATGTATACAGTGTCATAATGCCTCAATGGGCACTGATCAATGTATACAGTGTTATAATACCTCAGTGGGCATTGATCAATGTATACAGTGTTATAATGCCTCAATGGGCACTGATCAATGTATACAGTGTCATAATGCCTCAATGGGCACTGATCAATGTATACAGTGTTATAATACCTCAGTGGGCATTGATCAATGTATACAGTGTTATAATGCCTCAATGGGCACTGATCAATGTATACAGTGTCATAATGCCTCAATGGGCACTGATCAATGTATACAGTGTTATAATGCCTCAGTGGGCACTGATCAATGTATACAGTGTCATAATGCCTCAATAGGCACTGATCAATGTATACAGTGTTATAATGCCTCAGTGGGCACTGATCAATGTATACAGTGTTATAATGCCTCGATGGGCACTGATCAATGTATACAGTGTTATAATACCTCAATGGGCACTGATCAATGTATACAGTGTTATAATGCCTCAATGGGCACTGATCAATGTATACAGTGTTATAATGCCTCAGTGGGCACTGATCAATATATACAGTGTCATAATGCCTCAATGGGCACTGATCAATGTATACAGTGTTATAATACCTCAGTGGGCATTGATCAATGTATACAGTGTTATAATGCCTCAATGGGCACTGATCAATGTATACAGTGTCATAATGCCTCAATGGGCACTGATCAATGTATACAGTGTTATAATACCTCAGTGGGCATTGATCAATGTATACAGTGTTATAATGCCTCAATGGGCACTGATCAATGTATACAGTGTCATAATGCCTCAATGGGCACTGATCAATGTATACAGTGTTATAATGCCTCAGTGGGCACTGATCAATGTATACAGTGTCATAATGCCTCAATGGGCACTGATCAATGTATACAGTGTTATAATGCCTCAGTGGGCACTGATCAATGTATACAGTGTTATAATGCCTCAGTGGGCACTGATCAATGTATACAGTGTCATAATGCCTCAATGGGCACTGATCAATGTATACAGTGTTATAATACCTCAGTGGGCACTGATCAATGTATACAGTGTCATAATGCCTCAGTGGGCACTGATCAATGTATACAGTGTTATAATGCCTCAATGGGCACTGATCAATGTATACAGTGTTATAATGCCTCAGTGGGCACTGATCAATGTATACAGTGTTATAATACCTCGATGGGCACTGATCAATGTATACAGTGTTATAATGCCTCAATGGGCACTGATCAATGTATACAGTGTTATAATGCCTCAGTGGGCACTGATCAATTTATACAGTGTTATAATGCCTCAGTGGGCACTGATCAATGTATATAGTGTTATAATGCCTCAATGGGTACTGATCAATGTATACAGTGTTACAATGCCACAATGGGCACTGATCAATGTATACAGTGTTATAATGCCTTAATGGGCACTGATCAATGTATACAGTGTTATAATGCCTCAATGGGCACTGATCAATGTATACAGTGTTATAATGCCTCAGTGGGCACTGATCAATGTATACAGTGTTATAATGCTTCAATGGGCACTGATCAATGTATACAGTGTTATAATGCCTCAGTGGGCAGTGATCAATGTATACAGTGTCATAATGCCTCAATGGGCACTGATCAATGTATACAGTGTTATAATGCTACAGCAATAACACTCTGGGTATCCCTTAACTCAGTCATCTCTTTACTTTTTAACAGTACTTTGATGAGGGGCGTATAACTTAACCTGCGGATTTATGACTTTGGAGTTATTTATATGTGTGTGGTGCTGAGGGTCTCTTCCTGCATGGAGGAGTTAACCCCCCCCCACAAGAAAAACATGCTCAAAACTCCATTACTATATTAAGTGAACCACTAACCATATTATGGCTGCCTTTTAATTAGGACCTTTTCCAAAAGCACAAGACTAATCTACAATACATTACAACCGGCCACAAGCTAAACATGACAGTAGTGGTTTCAGCAATCATTCACCCAACGCAGCTAGCAGCATCTACTTTCCTGCCATGATAACTCTTTCCTTAAAACAAGTTAACCCATCATATTGCTGTAGTAACCTAGCATAGAATAGACCTAGTTGGCTGCCTGCATTGTGGCACATTGTCTCTCTCTATCCTAATACTAAGTGTTAACCATAGAACAATTAAGAATGGACCAAGAACACAAGAAGGGGACATCCACTGTGAAGACAGGAACAATTCAAATTCAATCTGTGATGGTGGATACTCCAAACATAAATGTAATTGCCCATGTCATCACAATATGTGATAAAGAAGAATGTGAAGTTGTGTGTCAGTAGGATAGATGGAGGCCCCAGCAAGCATACCGTGTATAATTTTAATTGCCAAACCCCTTTTGTGTTGAAAACACAATTTATCTTTTAGAACATTGCAAAACTGTTGTATATAAACCACGCCATGGAAGGGAACTTCTCAGAAAAAAAAGTAGTGGATGTCAGTATCTCTCTCATGTAAAGGGCTGCGATAAATCCTTGAATGGATTTACCCACAAAATCTATGAATATAATAACAGATGTCCAAGACAACAATGTTGGTTTAGAAAATGCACAGAAAAGGTTAGATAGACAAATGCAGGTTGTATAACAAAATTGGAAACAGTTGAATATCTATTTGCTGGTTGTGATACACTCATAGCTGAGGACCTGTATACTGAAAGATACAATAATGTGGCAAGACTGCTGCACTGGGGATTGTGCAAGCACTGCAATATAGAAGCAGCTGAGAAGCATTAGAAACATGAACCACAAAGTATTACTAACAATGAAGTTCAGATCACACATGGTCATCTAATACCAACAGGTGAGAAAACTAAAAGCAAAAAAAAAAAACAAATTAAAAACAGATATAGTAGTCCAAGAAAAAAAGACAAATGTAGCACTGATCATTGAATTTCCTACACCCATCGATTAAAGTTTCTTAAATACCAAGAGACACAAATTCAGAAATTACCAAGATTTGCAAGCAGAAATGACAGCAATGTATAATAAAGATACCCAGACAGTTCCAATAATAGCATGACCTAATGAAAACAAATTTATAAATGTACTTAACTATGCTACCAATACATGTAACTCCATATGCACTGTATGGATCTATTTGAAAAGATTGAAATGCTAGAATATCGAATCCCATTCCATCAAAACCAGAGTGTTAAAGAATAAAATTGTTGAAAGACAACATATTCGAATTTCAACTTATCAAATTGTAGTAGCTGGCCCACAGCTCAGACATCTGAGCAGTATTCAGTATGATTACAAACATTTACTAACAGCATATAATACATACCAAAAGAGGTATTATTTCTCTTGCCATCAGCACAAAAGTAAGCAAATCTGTACTACAGTATTGTCATGTTAAACACAATGTGTGAAATATGTATAGCATGCATGTTCATATGATCTAATGTAAAGTGTAACATGCTAATGTCTGAGCTATTGGCCATCTATTATGATTCAATGAGTTGATATTCAAACAAGCTGGCTTTTGGCAATCGTATTGTTCAACAGTCTGGTCTTGACAGAAAGGGATTCGATGTTGTGGCCATTTGATCTTTTCAAATATACCCCACTGTACAAGGAGGCAATTCTGGGTATATTGTGGGGGGTGAGAAAAGTACTCTTGGCTAACATTCAAAACTGAAGCAATACTGATTTCATGAATTGTAATTATACCCTGATTTAGGAACGGGGTCCATTCTTATCACAGTATTAGAAACCCAAAACATTTGGAGAAATTAAAAACATAGAATCATTTTAAGCAATGGCTAGTGAGAAAGAAGAGCCATGATCTGTACCCTTTGTGAATCAGAAGCAACTTTCTGAAGTGAAGAACAATAAATTAATTCCAGAACTGCATTTCATCAGTGCATGGATCACATTCAGGTTATCTGCATTGCTCATTATTCTTGGTGATTTTAAAATATAAGTATCAGCCTGAGACTGTTTATTAACTGCTGGCTAGCTTGTGTTTGAATCAGATAGTTATCCACATAAGAGCAAATGTGGATCTGTTCATCCTGAGAGGTGCAATGATGGGAGCAAAGCTCTACATAAGCACTCTGGTGGTGTTCACTATACCATATGGTACAAATAAAAATGGAAAGGGCTATTTCACCTACTTGAAACTAAAGTACCTGTTAAATCTTCAATGGAGTCACATGCAGGATAAGCCAACATGCATCTATTCATTTTAGAGTTGTCCACCTGAAGTAGAACATAAAGAAATGAGGGAAGTGTTAAGTTGTGAGTTTCTTAACCTTCAAGTAGTTGTTGATATAGTATAGAGCCAAAATTAGTCACCAAGTTTTATTAACCCTCTTTGAGATCAGAAAGAACCTTGAGTAATATCTTAACAATGTAAAGATACAGAGCAACATCTCTGTGATTCCCTTACTTAATAGCTTGTCTGTAAAAATATCAGCTTTGGTTAGCAGGATTGGAAGAGTTTAAAGAAGGGTATTTGACCAAATTTGTATTGTAAATAGATTGTAAAACCATTTTATTCAGTTGATTGAAGAAAATTTGGTTCCAGTTGCTATGAAAATAATGTAACCCTCTCCCCTACAAAGTGTGAATGGTTATTAGTGTGATGGAAAAAGATGCATGTGCTGAAATGCAGGGGTGAAGGAGGTGTAGCCCAGCAAGTGAGGTGCAGTGATACCGAAGAAGCTGTTCAGAAGGAGTATCCTTATGACGAGCTAAAAAAGTGCTAATATTTAAGGTGTGCCATCTTCAATTGTAGAGGCAAGTGAGCCCCTTCCAAAAAGTTCTAGTCTTCTCAGATCAGTCTCTGTATTAAAGTTTAGGCTACTTTCCTATAAAATGTTTCCTATAAAAATTAAGCTTTTTATCTACTTCTGTAGAAGAAGGGAATAATTTGAAAAAAGTCAATATCGCCATCAGTTTCATCAATCTGTCAAATTCAATAACCATCTGAACAATCCATTTTGAACTAAAATATAGGAAACAATAAAGGACAGTATATTTTTTTAGCCAGTGGCAGACATCTTTTTGTTTAAATGTTAAAAAGATTTTTCTGAGCATTTTCTAATATTTTGAATATTTCAGTATAGTTTTTGGTGCTGACGTTTACTGTTTTTATATTTATTTGGGAAATAAGTGGTTATACCTTTTTAGTTCCAGTTAAGAGCTGTATTAATCAACTTTAAATGATTACAGATGATGGTTTATTTATCATAAAGGGATTATGCACTTTACCTTTATAACAAATTGTTTCATACCCACCATTAGAATGATGACTGCTTAGAAATATTTCCTACCATTAAGTATTTTAAATCTTGCTTGTTTTAAGAATAAACAATGAAGTGTGCTTTAGCTTTGTTAGTTTTGATTAACTGGTGACAGAGTACCTCAAATGCTTGAGAAGGAGGGAGTTCATGCTGGAGAGTTACCATTCTGTCACTTTCTGAAAATACTCTGTGAGTGTGTGTGACTGCATATGTGTATCCATACATGTGAATGGGTGTCTGTGTGTGTGAACATACAAAACAATTATGGTCAAGTTTAAATTACTGTTGATAAAGTTGCATTGAAAGGCAATGGGCTTGATCTAAAGTAGGCAAATCCTGGGGAGCCAGTGATTATAACTCTGACCTGTAGATGGCAATTAAGGAACCTGTACAGGTATTGGATGATTTGGTCATTACCCAAGGTAGAAGTGAACATTTACGATATACCTTTAAGGCCAATTACCATTTGTATTTTAATAGGTACAAATGATGGGATTCAAACCCAGTACAATTGGCTCTTCTCCATTCAAATATTGATGGCAGCCATGTAGAAGTCAGAGTACATAAGCCCTGTTCTTCACAATAAAAAAATCCTATATATGATTGTTTTTCTTTTTAAGACAACAGTAGAGACAGTTGAGGGGTTTACTCTTCAGTGCTCTGTTTTTTTCTTCTTCATTGTGCAATTCTGTGGGGTATCTCTGCCGCATCACTAAAATTTAGGGGGTTTGGAGTGAAAGGTGATACAGGACCCCACAACTACAAGGCTCAACTCATACAGACACGAGTATGCAGCGTGACATGATTATTTCATCATGGTACCATTGCATGGATAATAGGGTAGCATTTAAGGAAGAAAAGAGTTCATCCCCAGCAGAGGAACTGAATCCATACAGACTCTACCACAGGCTTTGCTTTACCCACATAAATTGTGTCAAGATGCTTGAGAAGGCTTACTTAATTATCTTTATTTATTTAATTAATTAATAGCTTGCATTACTTTAAGATCCCATCACATGCAGTTTTTATAGCACGTAGATATTATGCTTTAAAAGCACGTGTTATAGAACCACTATAGCTTATTGTGGCTTGTTTGAAAAATTGTACCACATGATGCTGGCAGCAAACTGCAGGGATTTAAATATTATATTTTTTAACTAGTGTAGGAACTGTTATTTCTATTAAATAGGTACAAATCCAATGAAATAGTTCTGTGTACCTTGAAATATTTATAAAGAAAACACTATTGCTGAAAAAAATGTTCATTAATGACATTTTAGCTGAGTAAGAAACTTCCACTTGGCCTAAGTTTTCAAATGCTTGGGGTATGATCCTGGCTTCCACATACTGTGTAGCTAGAGACTTCAAATTCTTCTTTTGTCTGCAGAGGATTCATCCATGTACTTTAACTTCCTCTTTCCTCCATGGACAAACATTACTTAGGTGGATTATCCGCCCTAAACTGTCTGTCGGTTTGTACATTGCAGGATTACTCTACAGTCTCCACTGCAAAATGATCCTTTAGCTCAATGTAAAATAATGTGGTCGTGACTGAAGAAGAGAAAAATAAATGAATAATTAACAAATAATTAGTCTTATCAAGTGCATAAACCAGACAAATTTTCATAGTCAAAACCTTTACAAACATTCCGTAACTCTTAATTGTGCAGAATTTTGATAGAATAACCAAATTTTTATATGATAGTTTATGTTACTCATAAATTGTGCAGTTTTCTGGCAAATATAAAATGTAAACCTTGAAACAATAATCTTAGGAAATGTAAATATAGATTGGCAAAGCATAGCTTCCAACTTTCCCACAAATAATATAAATCTGTATGTTTTTTTCTCAGCTTATCAATGCTCCAACAAGATACAGCAAAGATCTTGCCTGCCAATCCACCCTAGACTGGATCCTAGTATCCCACCCTGCCAATTACCACTCTTTTGGTACACTGTCTAGCTCCCTGAGTGATCATCTACCAGCTTATTCTCTTAGAACAAACTCTCAACAACTAAGAGTACACACTATAAAATCAGTTAGGAACTCAACTAATTTTTGTCAGCATAAATTCAACAATCTCCTACATGAAATAGACTGGACACCCCTTAAACAACTACCCCTTAATGATGCTGTACTATACTTTAATAACACCCTCCTTCACATACGTAATACACTAGCTGCCATTCGTATGAAAAGAATCAAAAAGAACTCGCCACCATGGCTCTCTAAGGAATGTAAACACCTGATGAAGCACCATGACTCTCTAAGGAATGTAAACACCCGATGAAGCAAAGGGACCGAGCCTGGTCAACCTGGAAACA
Organism: Protopterus annectens; assembly: GCF_019279795.1. NCBI lineage: Eukaryota > Metazoa > Chordata > Ceratodontiformes > Protopteridae > Protopterus > Protopterus annectens. The sequence goes on from NC_056737.1 coordinate 965,478,883, forward strand.
AAACAATAATGAACAAAATCATGTTAATTTCAAAACACTACGTAACAAAACACTATGTAACAAAACACTACGTAACAAAACACTATGTAACAAAACACTATGTAACAAAACACTATGTAACAAAGTGACAAAACTAATCAACAGAGATAAGAAGTCATATTATTCCCAGCTTTAATTCCAGCATAAAATCAACCCCAGTAAATGTTGGCACTCCATATCTTCTCTACTTAACCCTGGAAGAAATAGAGAGTACACCCTATCACCTGATACCCCTCCATCACAGATAGCCAGAAACTTTAACAATCACTTTATAAAATCAATCTCAGACCTGCTAACACCCTTAATGCAGGACCCCCCCCACCCTTCAACCTATTCAGACACCAACCACAGACCATCAACTACTTCTAACCCTGTCATTATTAACCCCCTACTCAACAAAATGTCATGCAAACCCCATTCTCATTTCAACCCATACCCACTGACACCATTAAGAAACTGCTCCAAAAACTAAAACCCTGCTCTACTTCAGCTTACAATCTCCCCCATACTACCTCAAACTGGCTGCTAACTCAGTTGCCTACCCAGTCACTATCCTTATAAATAAGCCTTTATCCAAATCAGAAGTACCTACCATATCGAAACAATCTCACATCACCCCCATCCACAAAGGAGGCGACTCTTTTGATCCATCCAATTTCCATCCTATATTCATCTTGTCACCCATATCCAAAATTCTCGAGAGAGGTATCCATCAGCAGGTAATGCAATATCTATTGCAAAACAATCTTTTAACCAAAACCCAACATGGCTTCCGACCTAGCCACAGCACAGCTACAGTTCTATTATCTTTTACAGACACTGTGAACAAGGCCAGAGATGCAGGATACTATACAGCCTCAGTATTCCTTGATCTCTTCAAGGCCTTTGACACAGTGTCTCACTCATTACTTTTGAACACACTGTCTAACTTAGGCTTCTTACATAACACAGTAAAATGGTTTCAGATCTACCTCAAGGATCGTAAACAAGCAGTCAAATGGTCTAACAAACTCTCACCCTTTCTCCATAACTCTACTGGAGTCCCCCAAGGCTCCATCCTAGGACCCCTACTCTTCAACATTTTCACAAACAACCTTCACACTGCCTCTCACCCTGGGACCCTCATTCAGTGCACTGATGATTCCGCCATAATCTGCACTGCTCAATCACTACCAGAACTACTCTCAAAAACTCAACAGTCCTTTACAGCAGTTGAATCCTGTCTAAGAAATGCCCAACTCTTTCTTAATCCAAAGAAGACAAAACTAGTACTCTTATCCCAAAAACACCTCCCCTGTCACTGATCATTTCAACATCCTTGCATCTGACAACACTGCCATAGAAATAGTGCAGGAAACCAAACTTCTAGGTGTTATCATTGGCAATAAACTTTCATTTGACCCCCATATACAGCAAAATATATAGAAAACCTATCAAAAACTGGGACTCTTATATAGAAACAAACATTTTTTTTTTACTGCAGCAATCAAAACTACCCTTGCAAAAACATTTTTACTTCCCTGTCTTCTGTATGGTGCCCCATCGTAACTAATTTACAAAATTCTACCCTATGCAAGTTGGAACAGTGCTACAACAAAGTTGAAAAGTTTGCCACAAACTCTAAATTTCACACACACCACTGTAAATCACTCATAGAATTAAACTGGCTTGAACTCCCCAAACAACTTGCCTTTATTCAACTACCCACCTTGCACAACCTTATTTTCAAGCCTACTGCCTGCCCTGCACTACACATTCTAGTCGCACCTTACACACCAAATCAATCCCTACGATCAGAAGACAAAAATCTATTAGCTATCTCAAAATCCACAAGAAAGCCAGGTCACTCTCTGTATTCATACTCTGTCTCTATACATTGGAATTCACTACCTCTAGCTACCAGATTTATTCCTGGCCTAACCCATTTCAAAGCCTTTTTAAAAAATCATCTCGAAAATACATGGCTCTGCTCCTGCATAAAGCCTGCCTAATGCTCAGATCTTCCTCTTCTCTCACATTTCAATCCCTCACAGACTCCAAGATCCTAAAGCTCTTCTAACTCCTTCTCTGCTTCTATACCATATCCATAAGCTACTGCTCAGGCTTTATTGCTTCTGTTCTTCTTAACTCTCTCTCGCTATATGTCTGCATCACTAACTTCCTGGCTGCTATTTTCCTAAGAATCTAACATTCTATTTTGCATGTACTACAACAGTCAATGTCACACATTGCACTACCTATGTACTTTTTTTTTTTGACACTATCTACATCATGTATGATGAGAGTGACTATTATCGTTTGTAATGTTTTAACTAAATAAAACTGTTTAGATGTGTAGTGATATATTACAACATCTTGTAGCAGTTTATTCTTTCAACTTATTGTTTGTATAGTATTTCTAATGTAATCTTTATTGTATTGAATTATACTGTATTTGTATTGTACTGTATATGGAGCTTTTCTACCTGGGCCTCTGCTGAAAATAGGTTTTGTAGACCCACCCAACAAATGTCAAATAAATAAATAAATCATTGAGGACTAAAATGATTAAATAATGGCAGATATTTGAAATTCAGACTTATATTCCTCAGAAAATACAGGTTAATGCAAACTTATTCTAGCAACTTTTTTTAAGGTCACAAGAGCAATAATTAAAACCTGTCCCTAATTGTGGGTCTTTGTACCTCCATTATTTTGGCTTTGTCCTGATTTGCTGCATTAAGAGGTTGCAAAGTATGATTGCAGCATCTATGCCTTAATACAGAGGAAGTTAATTATATGTATTTCTCAGCCCTGCTTCACTTGCTGAATAGATTTGTTTCCTCTCTCTGTATTATATATCAGAAAGCATACCACTGCCATAGCCAAACAGACATTGCAACAATATGTTTGTAATTGAGGGTTGCCCACTCACCTCTTCAATTGCTGGATATCTCTGCACTTCCCAGGCTGCTCTCTTTATATGTTCATTGGTTCATTGGTGATTACAAAGCTAATGGCCTCAGATAGCCTTTTTAAGCCTAGCCATGATTCCTACGTGTATCTAACAAGCTTTAATACCTCAGGATTATTTTAAGGGATATATGAAGGCTTGGGCAACCAGTGGTGTAACCATTAGCTGTAGATGCTTGTCACTGTTGAAGTGACACTGACCCCATCTATGAAAATAGGAAAAAGGGATTGTGCATGAATGGATGGATAGAGTGATATGTAGGCTACTTCTTTTTAATAGAGACATTGGTGCCTGACCAGGGGTAAATTTCCTATTCCCCATCCACTGGTCTAAGTTACATTTGAAATGGATTAGGGAACAACTGTGTTTCTCATGGATAGGTAGCATGTTCCAGAAAAGAGGTCGTCTCTGAGACATATAACTGTCCCTACAACATGCCCAATTTATGTTGCAGAAAAGTTTTAGGTCCCTAGTATCTACTGCTGACTCAGTCAAAATGTGTTAAAGTTAAGTGTGCCTCTCTCCATCCAGGTGATAGCCTACAGCCCAACAGATTTATGATTGGTACGAATCCTACATCAAGCATGGATCTCTCTCTTCACAGAGAGTTCTCTAACCACTACCAGCTCGCTTTTAATACAATTATGCAGAAACTGCAGAAAATTAACTCTGCCCTCTCAAATTATATGGATCAATTGGAAAAACAGATCAGCAAGATGGTGGATGCTTTTTCACATCATGCCAATCATCGTGAAGAGGTTGACAACAAATATATGACTAATGATCTCTGGCTGGGTAACCTGGATGCTAATTTGCTTTAGCACTGGAATGATGCACAGAAGACTAGGCTCAGAGAAAGAACATATACTTCTGTGGTATCCCCAGAATGAAGAGGGGCCAATTGTGTCATATTTGTCAGGAATTTGTTAGGAAACTGGACAGGCATCTCTTTTGATCAATTAGTCATTGAGACAGTCATCTGGGTTTTCTTAAGCCATCCAGTACAAGTTCTTTTGCTGTGTCCTGTCTTACTCTGCAAGGCTACTTTCACATTGAAAAAGCAAAGGGATCTAAATGGAGAGATGATAAAAATCAGCAAATAAAGTGGAGTAGTATTGCTGGAATTTAATTCATCCTAAGTCTTGGTGAATACCTTCATGAGGTGAAGAATGTTACTGCAAAATCTTACCAAGATGACACTGATATATACATTGTATTTTATATAGCATATATCATGGACAGAAAGTAGCCATGGTGGTACAGCGGTAGCATTGTTGCTCACAGCAAGAGGTTCTCCTGTTTGATTCTTGGCTGGAGTGCCTTCTGTGTGGAGTCTGCATGTCCTCCTCATGGTTGAGTGGCCTCCGAAAGACATGCATGAATAGGCGTGTCTTCGCTGAAGGTTGGGCGTCGGGCTGGCAACTCAGCACCATAAAAGTCAACTGCCAATCATTAGCGGACCGGAGTTCTGCTTTGGCGACCCCTAACTGGGAAAAGCTGAAAAGACAAACATCATGGACAGAAATCAGTTAAAAATGGAAAAGACAGCTGGGTCCACAAGTCCCAAGATAAAAAGTGCCCAATCCTGTTAGATGCACTGGTGCTAGTACAGGAAAAATGACAGTGTAGAATCCTCAGACAAGAAAACATTCCAACCATGCGGTTAGGCTATGCTCAGGGGGAGGATGGCCCTCCTATTGTAGAATGAAGTAGTAGTCCACAAAAACAACAGGCCAAAAAAGAGCTATAAAGATGATAGAGTGAACTAATTTGGAAAATAAATATATTATGTATGGTTACTATTATGCAAGAAGCCGAGAATTTCAAAGATAGAAGATATGCAAAAAGATTAAGAGAGAAATTAGAGGAAAAAAATGGTTACACAAGAAAACTGTCAAAAGCTTCAACTACAAATTTGTGTTCATAACTACAACAGATTCATAAAAAACATTATATACACTAAGTGAAGCAAATAAGGAAGTGTGAAAACATAAGTAGCAAAATCAAGAGATTTTTGAAAGGTATAAAAAAGAAATATGGGCATGGGAAAGAGAGATCTGATATGGTACAACATTTATGCAAAGGAGAAAGCCAAATTAATCAATACAAAAAAAAACAGATCTAAAGATATTCAAAGAGAAATACAGACAAAGGAACCCAGATATGAATAATTTCACAATACAAAAAATAAGAAATAAAATCACAAAGGGGGGATGTAGAATAGAAAATTAGCAAATTAGAAATTAAAAATAGATGCTGGAGTTATGGAATACCTGTAAAATAAAGGATTTAGTATATAAATTATACCACAGGTTATGTCACAACACGATGGAATAATGGGTCACCCAAGTAAGTAATTTAACAGCTTAGGCTATGGCTACAGTTTGGCTCCTAGAAAACATCAAAGTCTAATGACTTCTCATCTTCTCTTTGTCGATGATTTAAAACTGTATAGCTCATCAGATGAGGAACTGAAAGCACAGCTGCAGGTTGTCAAAACTTTTTCAGATGATATGGGAATGTCATTTGATCTTGATAAATGTGCAAAAGTAACCTTTAAAAAAGAAAAACTGCAGCACCAGGAAAACATCAGTTTGGGCCAAGAATGTTTTATAAAAGAACTTGAGCAAGAGGGAGTATATTGGGAATTGATGAAGGATCAGCAACAAAACATGAACAAATGTGACTAAAACTCCATAAGGAGTACTTTAGAAGACTTAAATTAATCCTGAGAACAGCACTGACATCTAGGAACAAGATCCAAGCTATACATCAGTTTGCTCTTCCTGCCCTAACGTATAGTTTTGGAGTGATTGACTGGCCCCAAAAAGTGTTAGATAGATTGGATATTAAAAAAGAAGGATGCTTCATGCTCACCAAATGATTTATAAAAATCAGTGTATACCAAGATTATATATTCCCCATTCCGAAGGAGGGATGGGCCTCCTTGAAAATGATTACATGTACAGATCTGCAATCGTGGGACTCCACACATATCTACTAACCTCACAAGATCCAAATGTAGTGAAAGTTTTGAAACATGAGGAGAATAAGTCTAAGATGACATCTCTGCTTAAGTTAGCAGAAGCATATCGACATCAAGCAGGAATGGAAATCAAACCAGAAGTGGATAAAAACCAGGCAGCAACTGAATGTGCCAAAAACAAAAGAAAGAATATAAAGTGAAGGACCAGATGAGAAGGCAAGAAATGTGGAAAAAACATAAATATAGTTGCAACTATAGAAAACTTCTAGGAGAGCCTCATGTTGATCAAGAACGAATGCAGGAATAGTTAAGGAGAGGTGAATTCAAACCAAGAAATGATAGGTTAATACTGGCAGCCCAAGATAGTGGGCTACATACATGCTGGTTTACAAAGTCCATTAAACATGTGGGAGAAGCAGACAAATGTAGGTTTTATAAAACCGAATTCGAAACACACACCTTGTTGCTGGTTGCGATGCACTAATAGCAGAGGGACTGTATACTGAAAGGCATAATAATGTGGTGAGACTGTTACACTGGAGATTGTGCAAACATTATGGTATCAAACTGGCTGAAAAACACTGGAAACATGACCCACAAAGCATCATAGAAAATGATGAAGTTTATATCACATGGGATCACCCATTGCCAAAAGTTCAAAAGACAGATGGTAGAAAACTGGATATAGTGGTCCAAGAAAAGAAGACAAAAGTAGCATTGATCATTGAAATCACCAACCCAGTGACTGCAGTGTCTTGCGTACAGAGAGACACAAAGTCATAAAATACCTGGATCTGCAGGCAGAAATGAAAGCCATGTGGAAGAAAGATACCCAGACAGTTCTAACAGTAGTAGGAGCAACAGGTCTAATAAAAAAGAATTTACAATCGTATTTAAATATGCTACCAGTTCATGTAAACCCATACGAATTGCAGATGGAGTCATTACTCGGCACATTGCTGGTGCTGTGAAGAGCACTTTTGGCTGACATCAAAGAGTGAAACAATACTAATTTCATGAACTTTAATCATACTTTGACTTAGGAATGGGGTCCATTCCCTTCATGGTATTAGAAACCCAAAAGTCTTGGAGAAATAAAAAAAAACAAGAAACAGGAGGAGCGGGAGATATTTCAAGAAGAAATATGGACATGGGGAAGAAAAATACATTTAATATGGTGCAATATTTATGGCAGCACCAAAGATATTTGAAGACAAGTACAGGCAAAGGTATCTGGATATAGAAATTTTTTACAATACAAAAAATAAGAAAACAAAGGGAGAAAGTAGAAAAGGAGATTAGTAATGGAGAAGTTAAAAAAATAGAAAATCTAAGTCTGATAACATCAGAGCATGATGGAACAACAAGTCCTAGTCCCCAAATTAAGGAGAAACAAGTAGAGAGGAAAACATCTGATCAGTTGTCATGTGAAGATACTTTGGATCCTTCAGTAGGAAACCAGTACAAAAGTTCAGTTTGAGCTGCACAGCAAGGGAAGGAGCAGGAAACTATGGCAACCCTGACACAGTCAATGTTGTGGAGTGACAGGCCAGTGGTTTCCTATATGAAAGAGCAATGGATGACACAGGATGATGCTGAAGAGAATATGGCACAGGAAGATGTTCTGGAACTTTCTGTAAGCCTGCAGGAAACAGGGAACAAAGAATGTGCCCTTAGTTTAGAAGAAAATGATCTAAGGGAAGAGTTGCTTGATTAAATAGAGATGGATAGACATATTAAGATCAATGAAAGCAATAAATTACTGAAAGTCAATAAAATCCAAAATGTTAGAAGCCTGAAAAAACAAATGAACACAGTAAACAAGACTGTTCATAGAAATTCATGTGATATAACAGAAGTAAATAGAATATATTACTGTGCAGCTAAATTAATAACAGATAAAGTCTTACCACAAGAAAACAGGGCAGTAAGTAAAAGGAAGGGGCGAAATCAAATGCCATTATGGAACTATCAAATAGAGAAAAATACAAAGCAATTAAGACAAGAAGTGTCGCTGTTAGAAAAGTACAGAAGAGGGAACAGATCAAGAAAAATATTCAGATAGATGTGGTAAAAACAATGCACTTTATCAGAATAGACCAGAATCTGTCATACACTATTGCAAATAATAAACTAAAGATATTAACACATGCAGAAAAACTTAGAGGATATACAGATAAGTATAAATGAAAAGTGCAAGATAAGCAATTTATTGATGGTCCAAAAAATGTGTAGAGAATTCGGAAACAAGGCAAAAGGAATAAAAACACCACCACATTTTGGAGAAATATCTACCAAGATCCTGTGGAACAAAGCAAAGATGCTCAATGGATAGAAGAAGTAAAAGAGAGACTAAAAAGTTCATATGTACAGGATATGCAATGGGATGAAGTAATGGCCAGTGCAACTGAAAGAAAATTAAGAAACACTCCTAACTGAAAAACCCCAGGCCCAGAACTCTGGCTAAAAGTGTTAACATCTTTACATGAAGATTTAGCCATGAGTAAGAACTATTTATATGCATAACCCTGAACAGATGCTAACCTGATTAACAACAGGAAAAATTATACTCCTCCTTAAGAGTAAACCTACTAGATATCCTAAAAGCTATAGAAGAGTTTATAGTCATTTAGAAGAAAAATAAATCATGACAATAGATGAAAATATTTACAAAAGAGAGTCATATGGAACAAAAGATCATTTGCTGTTAAATAAAGTCATAATGGAGAATTGTAAAAAGGCAAGAATTGAAGTATGGCATGGATAGACTACAAAAAAGCATTTGACAGCATCCCACATTCATGGATAAAAGAGTGCTTAAAAATGTATAAGATACAACTTATACTGATCGATTACATTACAGAGACCATGAAACAGTGGCAGACCACTTTGTATCTAACCCATGATAAAGGACAAATTATTATCCTAGGGATAAAAATTCAAAGGGGGATATTCCAGGGTGACTGTCATCACTGCTCCTTTGTCTTGCCCTTAACTCATTAAACTGTCTGCCTAACAGATTAGGTCATGGCTACTATTTGGCTCCCAGAAAACTAAAAAGTGTAAAGACTTCTCATCTGCTTTTTGTGGATGTTTTAAAACAAAAAATTATTGACTTCAATAATTGGCTTAGTTTCTGGTTTCCTTCTAAGGGGATCCAGTATCTCTCAGCCTGGGATGACATGATTGACAGATCTCGATGCTTTGCCAGAGATGGTCTTCATCTATCACCCATGGGATTTCGGCTACTGGCTAAAGCTCTTGCCACCCCCATAGTGTCTTTTTTTAGTCAGTGTCTCAAGGGCAAAATTCCTGGTGTAAAAACTCCATCTAAAAACAACCTCAAAGTTATGCTTCTAAATGCTACGAGTCTTAACATGAAACTGCACTCACTGAAAGCAGTCTTCACCTTGGAAGATGCAGACATTTGTGCAGTCATGGAGACCTGGTTCAAGGCTGTGAAAGGCACCCCAGCCATACTGAGTTATACCTCCTTCCACATGTTCAGACGACAAGCTGTAGACATGAAAACTAAAGGAGGTGGTGTATCAATATTCATTCAGATAAATATACCTCCAGATTGGTTAAAAAGTATGATTCCTTGGAGATACTTCAGGTGCAATTAACTGTTGGTAGTACACTTATTCAAGTCATTGCCAGTTACAGGACCCCTTCCATAAATCAGGACACCCACTCTGCCTATTTGGATCTACTTGAGTCTATCAAGATACATCCAAACACCATGGTTTTGAGCAACTTTAACTACTCAGCCATTGACTGGGTAAATTATTCATGCTCAAACTCACTTGCTCAAAGGTTCCTCGACTTCTTTAACTCTAGTGTCCTGGACCAGCTGGCTGACACCCATGCAAAGGGTGCCAACATCCTGGATCTGGTGCTTACCAATATGGGGTACCAATATAGCACCCCCACTGAAACATCTTTCCTGCGGAGATCTGACTACAAATCAGTCTCATTCGAAGTAACTATCACACCTGACCCCCCCCCCAAGCCCAGCAGCAACTAAACTAAAAACATCTCTAAAGCAGATTATAACCTCTTACAGGATGGTATAAATAGCTTCACTGCACCTACCCCCTCAAATGGAACTGGCACCTATGCCAAGTTCTACACCAATGCTTTATACAAACATCTGTTTAAATTCATTGACTCAGCCATACCTGATAAGACCAAAACATGCTCCTCAAGGAAGAGTAAACCTGCCTGGTGGACAACTGCCATTAACAGGCTTTGCAATAAGAGGAAGAAAGTGCTGTCTAATAGTAAGAGGGGGTGAGCCCTAAACTGGAGACACTCCCTCCTCCGTTTAAACAAGCAAATAAGACTTCTTGTGAAGTCCTCCAAAGCAAACAATGGAATCCAAATTAGCTTCCTCAACTAAGGACAGCCATAAGGCATTCTTTAGTTACATCTGTAACCTAAAAGGAAAGGCCTAGATTTCTGCTGAACTGGTAGTTAATGATACCACATATACTGAGCCTGTGAACATAGCTAACATGTTGGCCAACAGGTTCTGTAAAAACTTCATTCCCTGTCTCCACCACATGTACCCCATGACATCCCTACCACCTATCCCCTACCTTGTATCTCTAAAAAGCAGGCTGTAAATGCCCACTTTAAGGCCAAAAACACAGTATCTATTGGACCTGATAACATCCCAGGCTGAGTCCTACATGGGTTCCAACAAGAATTAGCAACACCATTGGGTACTCTTTTCAATCACAGTCTAAGCATCGGCTTTCTCCCAGCTGAATGGAAAATGGCCACTGTTATTCTCTTGCAGAAAGGTCGTGCTTCCAGTTATCCTGGGAACTATGGACCTATTAATCTGACTAGCCTTATCTGCAAGGCCATGGAGTGAATCATCATGGATGTTATCAACAAAGATGTAGGTGATCTCCAAACACTTGACCCTACTCAGTTTGGATTTGTCAAAGGGAGATCATGCCTGTTAAACCTGGTGGACTTCTTTGAGATAGTCACCAAGGCACTGGACAAGGAGAAATCTGTGACCCATAAGTGACTTCTTTGAAACAGTCACTAAAGCCACACATGAGTTGAAGATGGTGCACACCACCTACCTTGACCTAGCCAAAGCCTTCAATACTATTCCCCACTCGGGCATAATAGATAAACTCTCCCAGCTAGGCATCAACCCATATGTCACCAGATGGGTAGCTAACTGGCTCAGTGATAGAACCCACTTAGCCAAAATAGGGGAAGCCACCTCTAATAGAAGACCCATAATGAGAGGCATACCCCAAGGATTGGTCTTGGGGCCTCTACTGCTTGGGATATACTTTTCTGAGGTGCAAACCAAAACCAGTGGTCTGTGGCTCACCACGTTTGTAGATAACTGCAAGCTGGGCACTGTCTTAAATTCCCCTAGTGATGTGAATATCCTCCAGGAGGGTCTTATCCAAACTAACGACTGGTGCCAGAAGCATGGCCTCATTATCCCGTTTGAGGAAAATGGTGTCCCCACTAATTATCACATTAATAACAACATGCTAAGCACACAATCAGTCATGAGGGACTTGGACAACCAGGTTGATATCAATCTGACTTTAGACCACCACATTGCCTCCATTGTACAGAAGGCTTTCTACATGGCCCACCTCTTAAGTAAGGGTATTTTGTTCCGGAACATGGAATCATAACATCCATGTACTCCTCCCTTATCAGACCCATTTTTGAGCACAATGCCCCCTTCAGCATGTACCTTGCCAAGCACATGCAGCAGCTGGAGAGACCACAGAGGTTCCAGACCAGGAAAATCCAAGGTCTCAAACACCTATCCTATACAGATAGGCTAAAAGCCCTGTTCCTCTACTCAGTCTCATACAGACTGCTCAGAGGTGATCTGTGTCTGGCATACAAGACCATCTCAGACCCAGCCTTGATGGAGTTGCTGCACATCCATAAGTCAAACTCCACTGGCACAACCCATATGCAAGGCCTCGACCTGGTCTGTGACATTAATAGAACTTGTTGCTGGGATAGATTTGTGTCCCAAAGACTCCCCCATCTGTGGAATAGAATTCCTCTCCATGTCAAGCAGAGTACCTCACTAGTCTTCTTTAAGAGGAACCTGGACAACTGGATGGGAAACAGAAAATACAGCCCTGGGATCCCACCTGTGTCCCTGCTGGACAGGGGAAACATGCTGGTTTTGTGTGAACATGGGTGAAATTCTTAGCTAGGCTTATAAGGGCCCCTGGTCCAATAGCCTAGTATCGTCCAATGACCCTATGAACATTCTCAGTAGTTGTATTACATACAAGGGAGTAGTCACAACTGTGGCCACATGCTGATGGATCTTCCACATACCATATAATGCAGGACTCAAGTCAAATACCAGTTGGTCTGCTTATAGGGTGTGATGTCTACATTATCCTTGAGTCATGTGATTGTTTTCATAACATAACAAATCCCACCATGTTTCTGTTCAATCTCATGTGTTGTCATTGCTGTGGCAGCAGTCTTTGGTGTGTGTTGATACTGTCTGTATTATATTAATATCACAGTTGGAGTCAATGATTGCCCACAATCTGTAGCTCTCTAGACAGCTGTTTGGACACAGGAAGTATATGTCATTCTTGAAGTCTGTGACTTAAATAATGGGCAGGAAGGGGCATAGCAGACATCCCTGATATATGGACCTAATCACTGGATCCAAGATATATGTCACTTCACACATTTCAACATATTTAGATGCCATATATGTGATCCAGTGGTCTACCCAATTGGTGATATAGGTGTTTATGTAAACATCTGACACTGTTGTTGAATACCTCAGTGTGGATTTGTGCCAAATGCCTTGGCCTGGTCAAATTCCACAGGATGATAGTGTTGTCATCATAGATGCCCTCAATGACCTCTTTGAGGGCATCTAGCATATGAAACAGATATGGATTTTCCATTGACAACTCACACATGTCTGCTGCACACAGCCAGGATATTACTAGTGTCCATTAAGAAAAGGTGAATGATGACATGTTGGTCTACCTCACAGATGAGGAGAGCCAGGATGTTTCAACACATGCTTGCATCAGGTGCTGTCCTCCCCCAACTCAGATGGATGCACTTTGATGTACACCCTTCCATGGGAACATAGTCAGTCAGGAGGATATGTTGAAGTGTGTATCCAGCTGTGTCAGGTAGCTGTATATTCCGAGTCATGCTATAGGCAATCTGTGATGTTGTCACAGCCTGTTGTTTCTGTGTGACAAGCCTGGATGAAGGTAATACAGTGCATATTACCTATCTTGATCTGGCCTAGGGTTTGGACACAATCCCCCACTCAGGTATCATTGAGAAACTCTTCCAGCTGGAAATTATCCCTTATGTCACTAGATGGTAACCAATTGGCTCACTGACAGAACACATACTGTTTAAGACAGTGAATCAGTCACGACCAGTAGAGCTGTCACCATTGGCATACCCCAAGGATCTGTGCAGGGCTCTTCACTGTTTGAAATCTATTTTTTGACAGTCCAGACTAAAGTATATGCCCTTTGGCTTACCATGCTTGCTGATTCTTGCATATCATGTGCAATATGATGTTAACACTACAGGAGGGGCTAAACCAGACAAATGATTGGTACCAAAGCCACACGGTCTACAAATAAATGCAAAATGTATCATTATTTTGGTCTTCTGCAAAGTGGAATTCCTGACTGATTACATCATAGGATTATAGGATCAGAGGAAGTTGCTAGGCTAATGGCCCTAGGGATCTTACAAGCATAGCCAAGTTCTACCATTATTTCCATGATCAGTACCCATTGCCTCTGTCTAAGAGGGACACAAGTAGAACCACCAGGGTGAATTTGCGGTTACCCATCCATTCGTTCTGATTGTGTTTGAAGAGGGCCAATGAGGTGCTTTTTTTGTCATGAAGTGGTTGTCTGTTCCAAAAGTGTGGTAACCTCTGGAGACAAATCTACCCCTCCAGCAGGTTCTATTAATTTCACATACCAGGTTAAGGTCTGTAGAGCGAATAACCCATGTACCATTTGACTTGTGGATATGCAGCATTTCCAGTAAAGCAGGGAGAGAAATTGCCTTGTATACAAGGTAGAGATCATCTCTGAGTAGCCTGTATGAAACAGAATAAAGTTATAGTGATTTCAGAAGATCCATATAGGACATTTGCTGAACACCTTGAATTTTCCTTGTGAGGATACTTTGTGATCTCTCCAATTGCTGCAGGGGCTTCAAAAGGTACATTCCAAAAATGATGTTGTACTCAGTTATTGGCCCAATGAGGGAAGAGTACAAGGAGGTTATAACTTATATTTTTCTAGAGGCAATGTCCTTACTTATAAGATGAGTAATACAGCATGCCCTTTTTACCAGTGTAAAGACATGGTAGTCAAAGGTAAGGTTGCTGCCAACCTGTGTGCCAAGGTCTCTTCCCACTGACTGCATACTTAAGGTGTTGCTATTGATGGGGTAGTTAGCAGGCATGTCATTCTTACCAAAAGGGATGATAATACATTTTTTTTGCATTGAGTTTAAGGCCATGATTTTGGCACCAATTATTTGTTTGTGTAAGACCCTCTTGTAGGATGATGACATCATTTCCAGATTCCATGACCACTCCCAGTTTGCAGTCATCAGCAAACTTTGTCAGCCACAGACCTTTAGTTTTTGCTTGCACTTCGGAGAAATAGAGTCCAAACAGTAGAGGTCCCTGGTCTGATAGCTGTGGAAGACCACTGGATACAGGTCTACTGTTGCAGATGTATTCCCCTGTTTTGAATATATATGGGTTCTATCAGTGAGCCAGTTAGCAACCCATCTAATGATATAAGGCTTAATACCTAGTTGGCTGAGTTTGCAATGATGCCTGAGTGAAGGATAGTGTCAAACACCTTGGCTAAGTCTAGGTAGGCTGTATGCACAGATTTCCCCTCATCCAGGGCCTTGTTGACTGTCTCAAAGAAGTCCACCAGGTTTAACAGGCTTGATCTCCCTTTGAAAAATCCAAACTGAGTAGAGTCAAGTGTTTGGAGATTATCTATATCTTTGTTATCTTTGTTGATAAGGTTGATGATGATTTGCTCCATGGCCTTGCATATAAGGTTGGTCAGGCTAATAGGTCTATAGTTCCCTGTATCACTGGAAGCACCATGTATATGCAAGCGAATAATGGTGGCCATTTTCCATTCAGCTGGGATGAAGCCGGTGCTTAGACTATAACTGAAAATAGTACCCAGTGGTGTTGCTAATACTTGTTGGAGCCCATGTAGGATGCAACTGGGATGTTATCAGGTCCCATAGATGTTGTGGTTTTGGCCTTAGAGAGGGCATTTATGACCTGTTGCCTGGAGATACAAAGTAGGGGACAGGTGGTAGGGATGTCATGGGGTATGTGTGGTGGGGACAGGGAATGAAGTTTTCATAGAAACTGTTGGCCAACAGATTAGCTATGTCCACTGGCTCAGTATATGTGGTATCATTAACTACCAGTTCAGCACAAATATCGGCCTTTCATTTTAGGTTAAAGATGTAACTCAAGAATGCCTTATGGCTGTCCTTAGTTGAGGAAGCTAATTTGGATTCATCATTTGCTTTGGAGGACTTCACAAGAAGTCTTATTTGCTTAAGCTGAGCAGGGAGTGTTTCCAGTTTAGGGCTCACTCCCTCTTACTCTTAGACAGCAATTTCTTCTTCTTCTTGTAAACCCTGTTAATGGCAGTTGTCCACTATGCAGGTTTGCTCTTCCTTGAGGTCATTGACAACACTCCTCCTATGCTGAGACCCAGTGGTGCAAGACCTGAGAACACATATAAATAGCAACTTCAACCACCGAGTGTCCACATGGGTATGGAAAGGCTATGTCATGCATCTCATAAGTCAAGCCATCATATCCAGATCTGAGGATGATATAACAGCACTGCATGTACCTCATCAAACACTTTCAGCAGCTGGAGCGACCACAGGGATTTCTCACCAAGAAAATACAGCGTCTACAAACTATGTCATGATGTATGTGGATAGACCGAAAGCCACATCACTGTAATCTGCATCATATTGGAAGACGTGACTTATGCCTGGCTCACAGGCCATTCTCTGACCCTGCCCTGATGGGAATACTGCACATACATAAGTCATCTATAGCCGTTGACATCAGCAGAGTCTGGTGAGAGGAATATGGTAATATCAGTGTCTCACATGCTGATGTAAAATCCTCTCTCTAATGTCAATCAAGTGCATAAGCACGCACACGTACATGCACACACACAAGCACACACACACACACACACACACACACACACACACATACACACACACGCATACATGCACACACACACCCCCCAGATGACTGCAGTGAGAATAGATCCCCTTCATATCTAAGCACACAGACTACAGAACCCAATACTGTACACAAGTTCCAATGGCACAAGTCTGACTTTTACAAAGCCGCAGGACAACTTATAGTGGATGACATCAGCACTGGATTTTGGAGAGTAGATGCTGGGAGGCCTGTGTGAAAAGGATGTGTAGGCATGTTGAACTGCCAAGATATTTCAAGTTCTGCTTGTCACCAAATGAGAGTGCAGTGTGTAGTATTTAGTGGTTGTGTTCCAATGTGCAGGTATACTTTAAGAGACAGCTTTACAAACTATATGCAAACAGGTGTCCACATTACTACAAGTTTTGGAAAATTTGAATGTGTATTGTCATTTTAAAGATATGCATGGTATATAACACATTTGTGTACTTGATATATTTGTGAACAAGTACTGAGTGACAAGGGTTGCAGTGCATGGGGGAGGTAACAGATGACTGCTTTGTAAATATGTGACATTGTCTTAGATAGGGCCTTCATTCTTTCTGTTTCCACATGTAGCTTCATGTCATGAACACTAAATGGAGAGTAAACAAAAACAATGCATGCTTGTTTCAGCTTTCCATAGTGCACCTTGGAGCAGCGGGTTTGCAAGATGGTTGACAAAGTGCTTGAGCATGTGTGATACACATTTCTAACACTTTCCCTATTTGCGTGTAGTCCAGCAGTGCACAAACACGAGAGTCATTCCTAAATTATGAGAGTTAGTACTGATTGTATGTAACACACCTGTTGCTTAGCTGATTCTGTGGCAGCAGGTGTAAATGCAATGACACATCTCTTTTTGAGCTCAGATGATATAGGGTTCAAATGTATGTGTATGTTATATTTTAAAATAAGTAGTGATAATGCAATAAAATTATACCTTACACTTCCTTCACCATGTGTTACTGTGTGTTGATGTAGCACAGCATGTTTTAGTGACATTGCATGGAGGTAATCACACCACAAAAGAGCCATTCACCATCACTTGGCATGGATGTGAGATGTCAAACTCAGCACAAACATAGAGGCCAAAAAGTGAAGGGCTCCATTTTTTTTGGTACTTATGTGTGTTGTGTGTGATTCCTTTTTTTGACCAGATTATAGGTGTTAAAATGAGGTAGAAAGGAAATTGGTGAAATGAGGGCAAGCGGGAGGGGGGGGGTGGAGAAAAAGGGAAAGCAATATAGGAATGTGAAGGAGAGAGGTAGGAAAGAGCCATAGCTATCCATTTCATTTGTACAGAATATTATCTGAATTTGGACTGCCACCTCCACAAAGAGGGGTGACAACAATCATGTTGTTTAGACAATTGGACCAAATTAGATGTGTGCAAAATAGAGAGCTTTGTATGGTATCATATATATATATTTTTTTGTGGGACAGATGCCCTTTTTTTTTACTTCAGTAAGAGAGAAATACTGGGAAAGGGGTGTTGATATTGCTGGGTCAGGAAAGTTAGGTAGGTGAGGAACCAAATGCAAACAGGACAAACAAGACAACACACAGGGATGGTGAGGGACACAAAAAGTTTTGGTGACACCATGATTGGGGTGAGGATGAGGAATGGGACAAAGCATGCTCATACCCGTCAAACATGAGGACAATGAGAATATAGTCCACACCTGCAGGACTGTCATCACTGTCTTTTTAGCCCACTGGCTGCTGGAGTGCTTGACATCTTCTCCTCCTATGGACCATGAAAGAAATCAGCCTCTCCATCTGGCATAGACATACACTAATGGTGCATTGCATGATGCTATGCACCAACCCTGGCATCTCCTGGCAGGCCAGTACTCCCAGAGGGAACCACAGCACCAGCTACCAGGACAGTGGTACCTGAGGGTGCAGATAGTTCAAGGGCAGCAGAGGCAATACTGGTAGGTTGAATCCCAAATGTCCTGGGCATTGGTGCTGGAGCCAGTGGAATGGCAGAAGGCTGACCCACTGGGGTTGGCCTACCACTCTGTTCTGTGAAGCATTTAGTGATTTGTTACAGATGGATAACACTGAGACATTTTAATGACACATAATAGAAAATAAAAAAAAGAGATAAGGGTTGGGGTGAGAGAAAAAATAGATAACATTAGTACCATCATATGTGACATACAATGTATTATCACAATTACACAACTATTTTATCTGAAGTATTACAATTAAGTATACTTCCAAACAACTACAAACTGTAATTACAGATTGCTCAAAGTAATTCTTGCAATGTGCATATATTGCACTTATCCTCGGTCCAGTTATACAGATTACAGTTAACAGCAGGGCTTTTATGCCACTTGTATAGATTTTAATTTATGTAATATTATTAAAGAATTTCAGTATTCTATAGTTGCTACTCATGGTATTTGAACCCACAACCTCTGAATACTGTGCCTGACTCCTAAAGTTGGTTTCTGCTATAGACTTATGCATGTATGCTTGCTGCTACAGTTAGGATATGCATGCTTACTTTGCTACTACTGTATAAAAAGAAAAACATTTTTCTCTAACTTTTAAAGCTACAATAATATTCCTCTTGAGCTGCATATATACCACTTGATTCCCTCGGTCTTTCCAAACTCCTGTCTATTTGCCACTATTTCAGGATTGGCTGTGAAAAGAAAAGAAAAGAACAAAACAGCATTTTGCATACCAGTCTTGCCTATATTTAGCTTTCGATGTATTATAAATTATTTTTATTTCATATATATATATAAACAACTGTGGAATGTCACTAGTTTGAAACTCATCCAAACTCTGGTTGGGTGTATCCTTCTTGCCCCTTTCTAAGTCATTAAAGTGGTTCCTACACTGTTCTATAGTGTGTGGGATGCCAGTTGCACTGGTTACAGCCTTCTCCAGATTATTTCAAGCCTCATATTTGCACTGGTAGCCAGAATAGTCACTCTGCAGAAGCTTTTGGCTATGGTGCTTTACCAGGAGTCCAATAAATATTCTGGACAACTGAACACCCCACATCTGCACCCTTAATTGGGCACCTTCCCCTCTACCACCAGACATGTCTAACCCTGAAGCAATAGCATTAGCAAATAATGAATTCCTGCCAATTCTTGTTATTGTATTTACTGGTAGTGTGCAAACCCAAGAAACAATGCCAATCACTTTTGTAAGATGTTAAGTAGAGAGGAACATTGGCAACCAGGGAGGAAAGCATTTTTTGAAATGAGAAGGTTAATCTGACACTTGACATTGGCTTGAGGGGTGTCTGTTGTTGCAACTGTTAGGTGATTTGACTTTGGTAATATGCACTGGAGGCATGAATGTCCTGACCTGACCCATGTTTGTTTGGCTTTATACACTGTTACAATTGATTTTTACAGTGTGGGATTCAAATCTATGCATAAGGGAAAATCATTTTCTTCCACAGCAGTGATTTTCCATCTTGCCACAGAAAAAGTGTTTCTCAGACATAGTCATGAGCCATTTATAAATACAGATGACAGATTGAGGTGTTAACCATGTATGTGTGTGATCTGATAAGGTCCTTGTATATACATTCACTGGTGTATATATCTTATTTAAGTGTGAAGGCCATCCAAGTGAAGATAGCAGTATTACCCATACAGAAACATGGTAAACAGTATACCCTTATTCATACATCAGAACATTCAGAACACAGTAAGGGTGTCTTATCTCTCATGCATATAATTCATATCAGCTCTACTATGTTTAAGTATATATAAAGTGTTATAAGTGGTATTTAATATAATATAAAATGGAACAACAGTAAAAATGTCTGGAATTTCCTATATTAGAACCCAGGATCATTTGCATGGCAGCCCTACACTTACACCTGTTGCCACAGGAATATTGACATAACACTTGTATATTTTCTTGTTCATTACTATAAACTGGACTATCAACACCATAAAAATATATTGCACGTCCCTTATTAGAACCCGGGACCATCTGTATTACAGCCCTACACTTACACCTACTGCCACAGGAATAGATAAATAATAGTTGCATAATTCTCTATTCATTCCTAAATTCTATGTGTTAACCACCATGCAACACTCCTTACTGTGTTTTTGTGATGACCAACAGATTTAATAGAATCTATCCATTTTGAAATTGTTGACTGTCTGCTTCCTGTCTGCAGGTGTTCAATGGCAGCAAGTGTTGGGGAGGCTTGCTAACTGCTGTGCAACATCACTTAACCACATTGCATGATGGAAAGCAAAAACTGCAACAATGTCTCCTTTTTGACCTTTACACTGTCTATACCCTGTCTACAGGTGTTTGGTCTGCTTCCTGTGTGGGCCATTAGTCCAGGTTTGTGCACTGCTAA
This sequence comes from Protopterus annectens, assembly GCF_019279795.1. Taxonomy (NCBI): domain Eukaryota; kingdom Metazoa; phylum Chordata; order Ceratodontiformes; family Protopteridae; genus Protopterus; species Protopterus annectens. Next base: position 965,499,527 of record NC_056737.1, read on the forward strand.
GCAGACCGCAAACAAGATAAGCACAGCTAAACATGACATTCACTGTGTTTCTCAGTTTCCCTTGTTTGTGCCAAGCCATGCACTGCACATACACTGGCAATAAAAAAGGGAACATTAGGAGAAATAAAGAAAATAACTCTATTAAATAAACAATACTACAACATTTATGTTGGCACACATGAAATATTTTACACAGGTTTGGATTTGAACTCTCATTCCAATGAACCTTCAAAAGAGAGTAAGGGTGTCTTATCCCTCTTTGCTACACAAACAGCTTTGCAGCAGAGAATGAAAATAATTGTGCATACAACCAACTGCAGTATCATCCACAGTACTAACAAAACTTATGACAGCTGTTTGTACATGTATTAATTTCAGATGTAGTGCACACAACAATTTATGACTGTTGCTTGCATAAATGCAGCTGTGTCTTACCTCTCTGTGTTTGTTTCTCATTCTTGTTTTACTTGACCAGTAATCTGAGACATGCAGTCCGTAAGACATTCTGTATCATTGTCCATAAAATGTGTGAGGATATTAAATGGCAATAATATACAATTGTCAAGAAATGAAGGGGAGGCAGCTTGGATGTTACTGAACAGAAACTGTGAAATGCTTGCTGCTTACTTACATTCAAAATGTTGATAATTACTTCTACACTGACACACCCACTGGAGGTAAGGGAGTCAGAATTGTTGTTGTGTTTTCCTTCTCCTTACCAGTAATCTTTCACAGTTGCAATCCATTAGCAGCAAACACTGAGGGAGTGCCTGCAGCATGGCTACATTGAGTCAAGAATATGTAATTCAGCAATTCTATTGAGTTTATGCCTCATTTGCACCTTCACTGTGCTCACAGCTCTGAATCTACACTATAAAAAGGAAACAGTGTAGCTAAAAAAGCTGAAGGTGAAAAGACATTTTTATGTGAATAGCATAAAAGAAGATATTACTTTGGGATTTATCTGCACAGAAGACTACTGATCTTGATTAGGTATGGTTGCATTTTTCAGCTATATACTGGATATGCTGAAATGTCACTAAGATTGGAGTTAGTATATTTAGTTGGGGGTGTGGGGGCAAAGCCCCCCACTTGGATAGGTTTGACATGGTTTTATATGGGGTTTTTTTGCTCCTATTGATTGACTGCCTCATTTACCTGGTTACACTGTTGGCAATGTGAGTGTTCGTTAAAATGCAACTTCGGTGTTATCTTGATAATTTCAAATTCAGGTAAGTGAGGTTTCATTTATATGAGATATACATTATTAAATGCTAGTTTTATCTGTATGCATTTCTTAGAAGAGTACTGGTGACATAGACATGTTTGTCAGGGAATTTTACTTCCTCAGATGCACAACCTTAACTTATATCATAAGTGCTAATGTTACTACTATTTCTCTTTACACTCTTCTAATGTTATTTCTGTGAAATGTAAATGTCCTATACTGTCAATGACACAGGTGTGTTAGCCTTCTAGGATTGCCCATACACATCTCTAGGAGATTGTTGGACACAGGTAGACCTGACTGGCAATTGCATAAATGGAATGTTCTGTGATGAATGTGTACACATATTTCAGGGACAGTTTATTTGATAGCATGTTTGGCATCTCACTGATGGTTTGTTAGCAAAATGTGTCATTTGCCTGTTCTTTTGGGGATGGGGGAGCCAAGTTGAATTTCTGTGCTGGCACAACAGAATTTGATATAGTTACTCTCCTTGTTTTGGATCCAGCCTTGCATTTTCTGTGTTTGTAATTTATTACAACCATACAATTCCTTTTTTTATATTTGAAAATCTTGACTGCTTTTTGTTTCTCCATTGGATAATAGTGAAATATTACTTTTTATGTATTATATCTAAGCATGACTTTTATTTATGTGATATGTATGTGTATTATCCTTCTTTTATGTTTTATTTCACCTAAGACTATGGCACCCAGGCATCCCAATCTCTAAAAACCCCTCCTCAGTGACCTTGAGAATGAAGTCATTGTAAAAGCATTTAGGCAACATGGTGTCTTGCTGCTTGAGATGGTATGTGGAGATATGTCTGTCAGAATGCAAATTTGACAGTAGATAGTGGCTGATGTGAATGCCATAGGTGGCTAGAGCAGGACATATGATCAGGTCCATCAAAGGACCACTGACATAATTTCATCAGCCCAAAGGAGAACAACTGCAGTGGCCTGAGAATGGATGGCTACTGGGGGCTCCTGCTACAGAGCCACCATTGACACCAAATGAAGAGTTCCTGTCCACTGTCAAGGATCCAGTCAACTCATTGGAAAGTGCACAACAGCGTGTCATTGACGTTGGTCCTGCTGTTTCAGGGAGGACAAGTATATAGCAGGAGGACCTTCAAGGTAGGCTTACCTATCTCAATTGTAAAATATTGACAGAAATACTTAAGTTCTGTGTAACATTAAATTTCTTTTGGGGGAAATAGTTTAGGTTTATACAGTTAACACATTCTGGCTGATTACACATAGGCTTGGGATGGATGTGTCATCCAAGTTCTTGTTACAAGTATTGTTAATCGACATATAAAGGGCAAAAAGTTTTAACTCCCTGTATACTGTTCATTGTGATAATGGTGTCCTTACTTATTATTAACTTCTTCCAGGACCATCCACAATAGGGAGCCTACAATCATCTGACTATGGTAAGCCAAACATTTTAATGTCAGTACTGATGAGCAGTTCAAAGATATATTTAGTTTGTGATGTGGGTGTCAGGACTGTTGTGTGTATTGCTGTACTGTCTGTAATAGTGCCAGCACTGTTAGCTTATTAGCATATATTCAACTAGAGTAGTGTAGTTATTATTATTATTTTTTCTTCGTTTGTTGCCTATTATCACAGGTGATCTTGACAGTGGAAGTCTGGGACTCCTATCACCTGATGTCAGAGTATCAGCGGACTATGATGATGATGGTAGCCAAACAGAGGCACAGTCCAGTGGTGCAGAGATTGAATCTGACACTGAGTTTGACATTTAGCCATCTTCTGTAATTCCACCAGATACAGCCAGTAGGCCTACGCCAATCCATTTCAGTGAGCCCTCAGATATTGGACAAGGGAGGCCTGCTGTTCATCTTCCATCTGATCCAGGTGTGTCTTCCCATGCATCATGAAGGTGCAAGCATGTTCCAATAGGTCCTCCAGAGAAATGCTTATGGTTACAGATGTGGCATAGGCTGACATGTGTTACTGTCTCCACTTTGTTGGCGATTGGATGAATGACACATTGGAATGGGCGGTGTCTGTGATGAAACATCTTCTAGGAAGGGGATGGCATCCACATGGGCTTAGGTCAGCCACATCATCTGATGTTAGCTGATGTGCCCATGCCTGATCACACTCCCATAGTGGCACTACTTCCACTGCTCCACCAGTGGTGGAGGTGTTCACACTCAAACATGACAGGCCATGAGGTCATGGTCCTGGGCATCCTCATGAGGGGAGCTCATCCAGTAGACATCAGTCACATTCAAGTAGAAGCAGTGCATCTGACCATGGGCATAGAGGTGCCAGTGTAACTCCTCACAGAGTAAGTTCTCATGGTCAGGTATAACAATGATGAACTGCCACCTCTACTATGCATGGCTCACACCTGTCCAACATACCAAGATGTAGAGGTAGCACAAAGCTTGGCTGTGTTCTTGCAGACACACCAATTTCATCTGGAGGGCCCATATAGACACACACACAGCAGTTACATGGTTCAACCATGAAGCTTAAAGCTCATTCTGTCTCACTGGCCATTTGTTACTTTATCCAAATGTCTGTCTGTTTCTCTTTCTTACTCACATCCACTCACATATCTTTTGTGTCAGTCTAGGCTTCCTGCCCCCCTAAATAACACCCTGTGCAAGTGATGATAATTGTGCCATATCCTTGTTTTCTACCTTTTGCATTCAGGGATACATAAGTATTGTGCATGATGCTCAGGGTGCATAGTTGACTTAGTGTTTAGTATATCTGCGTTTGTGATGTTGTTTTGCTAATTGTACTTTTTGACATATTTGGTCTTAGAAAGTTAGACAGTTGCTAGAATCAAAACATTTTTTTTTGCATCAATAATTTTAAAAATCTTTTGAGGGTTGTGAAATCTGAAACTGAAATGTGTCTCATTACTTTCTAACTTCTCTCTTTAATGATTTTCCATTACAAAATTATGAGGGATAAATGAGGATATTAGGTGACCATCCGTACTTTTGAGAGGTAATAATGTGTGAATCTTTGATGCCAGAGACCTTTACTTGATAGAGGACACATGTATTCACATAAATATCTGCAGTCACGTGTTAAAGTCATTGCTGTACAAATCACCCACCTTTTACTTACTTACATTACCAAGTAACAACAATTAAGGATACGCCATTCATTTGTATTATTATACAATTATGTTTTAACACTCCAGGTTCAATTCTTACCTTTTAAATCCAGCAGGTGCTACAGTTTTAATTCAGGGCTGAGACTCTCTGATGCTAGGAGTACACAGACATTACATCAGTAGGTAAAGGTTGTGAGCATTGCTTGCATCAACGTGACTATCTGCATGTGCATAGCAAAGGTTTTAGCCCCTTAGGTGGTGAGTGAGTGTGCTATGCATTGCCTCTTAGCTAATGCAATGGCATATTGAGCATGTTTACATCTGACTACACCCACAGCAGCTGCTGGTTCCCCATCTGACTCCTCACCTGTGTGTGGCTGAGGTGACCTTGCCATTGGTGGTGTGATGTGTGCTCCTTCCCCTTGTTAATCCTGCTGAAGCTGTATTCTCAGGATGATGTTGTGAAGCATGGCACAGACATGAAGATTTCAGTACATGTACATAGATTGTACTGCAGGGCTCCCCCAGATGTATCTAGGCACTGGAACCATGATTTCAGCAAACCAAACACATGCTCTATGATATTTCATGTTTGAACATGAGCCTCATTATGGCACTCTTCAGCAGGTGTGTGTGCATTTCTGATTGTCATCATCAGCCAAGGTTCCAGTGCATATTCTGCATCCCCTAGTAAATGACCCTGTGGAATATCACCCCTAGTGAACATCTGATGTAGTTGGGAGGTGTGCCAGATATGTGAGTCGTGGTAACTGCCTGGGTTTCACACACATTAAAGAAGATTCCCTTAGTATTACACATGACTTGGCAGCCATTTCTATTTATATAGACCCTCCCCTGTTCTACAGGTGGTGCCTTGATTTCTGTATGTGTACAATCTGTGGTACCCAATACTTCAGGGTAGTATGTTACAGTGTAGAACTCTTTCATATTTGTGGCCTTGTCCTCAGGAGTATGGGGAAAATATATATGGTTACTGGCATGTTGGAGCATAGCATTCAAGAATTGATGGAGGATCCTGAATGCTGATACTTGTGACACTGCCAGCATGTCCCCTGTTGGTCTTTGAAAGGTTCCTGTAGCTAAAATTCTAAGTGGTACATATGCCTTTGCTCCACTGGTACTGATTCCCCTCAGTTTGCTCTTGGACTGAGTTGAGGATGACAGAGGTTGCAGAGTTCCTGTAGTGTGTCTCTATCTACCCTGTAGCACTCTACAATTTCCACATCATACAGACTGTGATAAGTAACTGGGGTCTGAAAACTCTTTTCCTTATTGGCTGTAGTCTATTAGCAGCAGCAGCAGCAGTAGCAAAGACTTCAGCCTGTTGCACATACACATGAGTTAAGGCAACAGCAGTCCCTAACATTTTTTCTGTGTGGACTCCTTTCTGTGGCTGTATTCCAGTAGGTTTAGGAATTCACAGGGAAAACCAGCACTGAGTCTGAATATTTGCTTTTTAGCTTGTTGAATAGCTCCTCCATCTCAGATTGGTTGATTACCATACAATTCAGCTGCTTATGCTGTAATTAACATGCCACAGTGTTTATCATGGTCGAAGGGCTCTACACACTATGTAGAGCTGCTTAGTGAATACAAAATAATGTGCTACCATCATGACACACAGTCTTAGCAGACCATGTAGGGTTTAATAAATCTGCCCTAATATTTATCTATTACAATGCCATTTTTGTTCTTATTCTTACAGTTGGTCTTGTCTTCTTTTTAAAAACAGTTTTATTTGCAGTTTGTTGCTGTTCTCCTTTTTCTCTTGCTGTCACTGCTGCACATGTTTAAGTTACTGCATTATCTGCTGCCACAAAACAAGATATGTTTCCAGTCTGTTGCCGCTTTCCTCTTTTACTTTCTGTCACTGCTGCATACGTTTTTACTTCTGGATTCTCTGCTGCCACATCATCTGGTTCCCTTTCACATTACCATCCTCAGCACTTCTGAAAACATTAAATGCCATCTTTTCCCATGAAACAGAACTGTCAGCTTGATCATCCTGCTTGATTATTTTTTAAGAAATCATCTGCAAGTCCTCCTGAGCATTTCCCCTAACTCTTTTATCCACAACCAAATCATTATTTTTTCAATAATTTTTGTTGAACTCCGTTTTCCACTGTATTTAATTTCATTTAGTCTCTTGTTCCATATAGTCCATGAAACATAAAATATTACTCTGACCATTTTGTTTCCTTCTTCCTGTTTTCTTGCACCATAATAATCAAATTATATTATGTCCATACTTATTTGCTCAAATGTTAACAAACTTTTCATCCTATTATGTTTACATATTTCTTTCCACAAATTATTAACTCTTTCACATTTCAAAAACACATGTTCAGTAGTCTCAAACTCTCCACATTTATTACATATTCTATCTTGCTTTTTCTTGTATGCATGTTTGCATTAACCACCAATTTTCTAATAGACAATCTCAATAAAAAATCATTACATTCTTTAAGATTTTTATAGTTATCATATCTCATCATTATGGCTTTTTTCTTATCTATTTCTAAACCTTTCCATGGATCAATTCAATAAAATGCTTTCATAATATTTAAGTACCATTCCTTTCTATTTTTCTCACATATATTCTTTTTTATTTTTCATGACACAATTTTGTTTTGGTACTCTTTCATTTCTTCATTCACAAGGTTTTTACTTTTTTCTTAACTTCCATTCCTTCCTACAATTATTTGAATTTATAATATAGTATAATTTCTATCAAGTTTTTTATTTTCCTTCATAATTCTTTTTCATACCTTATATAAAATTAAAGATGCTGCATGTACTATTGGGTTTATTAAACCCAAGCCTCCTTGCTCTTCTTTCATGTATAGAATCCCTCTCTTGACTGGATTAAGTCTAGAGCACTGTATAAAAGAAAATGTAATCATCATTAGTTCCTTTTCATACTTAATAGTAATCATATAGACATTAGCAAGATAAGCAGTTTTACTATTACCATGGTGTTCAATAAGAATGTTTTTTTCTTTAGGAAAATCTATGATTTCCAAAAATAGTCATATCCTTTACTTTTTTGAGTACATTATTCCATTGTTGTTGTCTGTATTCATTCCTTAAAAATGTATTCCTAATAAATCTATATATTTTTTCATTGAACTCAATGCCTCCTATCATACCTTCAAAACCAAATCCTTTACTTTTCTCTTTATTTATACTTAAACCATTTTTTTTTAATTTATACTTAATTTTTCATTTACTTCTTCCATCCATACTTTATTTTTAATAATTAATAAAATATCATCTGCATAATTATACATTATTGGCAATTTTACTTCCTTCATCATTTTGTATCCACCGCTACTTGACATTTTATTAATTTTCTTCACTATTACATTCATAATTAATGAGAAAATTGCACTACTAGCTGGGAAGCCCTGCTTTATTCCACATTATATTTCTATTTCTTTCCCAAGTAATATATATATATCTATATATATATATATATATATATATATATATATATATATATATATATATATATATATATATATTGCTTACATTATATGGCTGTGAAATTCCCCATAATGATTTATATTGAATGTTATCATAGGCTTTACTATATTCCCTATCATAACCTTTGCTCCTACACTGGTATTCATGATATCATCAATTATTTCTCTTATTATCCATAATAACTCTTGATTTCTTTTTCCTTTTCTTCCAAATACATTTTGGTCATATATTCTATCCATTTTTGTAACCTTTTGTTATTAGTCTCATAAAATCTTTATAATCCATATTATTCAATGTTATTGGTCTCCAGTTTTTATGTCCTCTTTATTTCCTTTTTTTAAGTATAAATTTTATAACTCCTGTACATATCTCTTTCTCTTTAATTCCAATTCCTAACCATTCATTCATAACTTCTAAAAACATTATTTTTTGCTACTCTTTCATTTCTTCATACATACCATATTCAGTTCCATCCATTCCTGTTGCAGAATTCATGTTAATATTTTTTAGAATTGTATTCAATTCTTTCAACGTTATTTTTTGTTCTAAATACTCATTATCTTTTTTATTTAGTTTTTCACCTTTATAAAATCATTCTGTGTTCTTCTCTTTTAACAAATAATTCCAATACATATTCTTTAATTATTTCATATATTCCTTTTTGCTATTTTATTTGCTTACCGTCCTTATTTTTGACTCTCTTATTATTTTTCCTCATTTTATTATTTTGCTGAAATATGGTGCTACCTCTTCTTTCTTTCCTTGTAAACAATATTTTTGTTTATATAACAAGTTGTTAATTTTAATTGGATTCATTTTATATATTTCTTTTCTTTTTCCATTAAAAGGAATTTATTTTCTTCTCTAATAAGTCTCTGAATGTTTCTTGACTTAGTACTGTATATCTATATTTTTCTTTTCTTCTTTTCTTCCTTATACGTTCTAAAACCACTTTTTTTATAGTTCACTTTAAAATTAAGCCACCAAACAGTCCAATTCTTATAAAAAATATCTCATATTCATATGATTTTTCCATAATTCAGTAAGTTCTTTTTTCTCTTCTAAATCAAATTCCTTTTTATTAATTTTCTTTATTCCTTTTCCTGTTCTTTTATATTCTTAATTTTCCTGTAGTTTAACCCATATAGCCACATGATCTGAAAATCCTGCATACATAATTCCTTTTTTAACTTTTAACCTATCAGATATTAAAAAATAATAAATTTCTGTCCTAATTTCATTCCTTTTGTAGGTCCCGTTGTTATTCTCCCATGCATTTAACTTTCCACTTCTCATAATTACTTTATCCATTTTAACATCGTAATTGCTTGCATTTTTCTTAAATTGCAATTAAAATCACCCACCACCATAATGTCCATATTTATGCAAACATATTCAAGAATACTTTTAAACATCATTCCTCACTCTTGTTTGTTACATATGCATATAAAGTTATAATTGTATACACACATTTTTTCCATCTCAAGTCTATTACCATAATTCATCCTAGCTCCACTATGGTTACTTCTAATTTTTTAATGTTTTCTTGACATAATATGCATCTGCCTGAGCACTTTTCTTTCCCCATGTTCCAAACTACCACACCATTCCAAAGTTTTTCAGTTTGTGTTCTTTCTTCCTCTGTTAATAAGCTGATATCTTCTAAAACAATAATATGTGCATCTACTGCAGCACACCATTGTAATATACCTATTCTCTACTGCAGCACACCACTGTAATATACCTATTCTCTACTGCAGCACACCATTGTAATATATCTATTCTCTACTGCAGCACCCCATTGTAATCTACCTATTCTCTACTGCAGCACCCCATTGTAATCTACCTATTCTCTACTGCAGCACACCATTGTAATGTACCTATTCTCTACTGCAACACACCACTGTAATATACCTATTCTCTACTGCAGCACACCATTGTAATATGCCTATTCTCTACTGCAGTACACCATTGTAAAATACATGTTCTTCTTTTAAGATTTTTCATACTGCTCACATTTAAAGCTAAAACCTTAACATCACACTTATCAAAAATTGCAAAACTTTTTACAAAGATGTCCAGTTCTGACTACCATTGCTTCACAATGAAAAAATAAATAAATCCACTTTAATTCCCTAACATCCTTCATTACTTGCAGTTAAAACCTGCCAATAACTTACATCTGTCTCCTGACAAATGCCCATCTCTTAATCACTAGGTGCAATGCTATAGCCACTATAGACCTCATTCTTCTGGCACAAACCTACTTTCAGACAAAAACTCTTATAACATATATTGCAACTCTCTATACCCCACATCCATATCCAAGATGCGAAACTCCCTCCTTTGAAAAATAAGAGAAATGCCTTCCGGTGACACTTTCAACAGCAATACAATAGATTACCTACGTACATTTTGGATCTGTTCTTATTCCATACATTACCTACATATATCTTGGATCTGTTCTTACTCCATAGATTACCTACACACATCTTGGATCTATTCTTATTCCATAGATTACTTACATACATGTTGGATCTCTTCTGTAGATTAAATACATACATTTTGGATGTCTTCTTAATCTATAAATTACCTACATACATCTTGGATCTCTTCTTATTCCATAGATTACCTACATACATCTTGGATCTGTTCTTATTCCATAGATTACCTACATACAGCTTGGGTCTGTTCTTATTCCATAGATTACCTACATACAGCTTGGATCTGTTCTTATTCCATAGATTACCTACATACAGGTTGGATCTGTTCTTACTCCTGTTTACCCAACTAAGTTTTACTTCTCTCCATCTCAGTTGTTTTCTTTCATTAGATATTTTATTCTTTTATACCTTAGATTTCCTGTAGATAACCTGCTAGCTCTATTCTCCTCTGCACCGAAACCTTCATGATTTCGTCTTTCTACATACATTATTCACTTTGTGCATTTATTTTCAAGAAACATTCTTTTCTACCCCTTCCCCCTTTGCTTCACCCTACACTGCCTCAGCCTTTCATCTTTTTCCCACTTATATCACAATCTTTATCTCTTCCCTCAGTTTTCCTTTAAAACAGGCATTGTGTTGTGCCTCTTCTTCTAAAGTTGCTCTAAATCTGCCTGACATTACCTCTACTTCCAAGGTTGCTAATTTATTTATAAATATTATATATATTCCATACTTTATTAAATTAAATTATTATTGACTGTAAATATTTTGCTATATCTAGTTATATTTTTTCATGCAACATGTTATGCTTTATTTTTCTGAGATTTTATCCTCTGGACTAAATGAAAAATTGGCCTTGCATGATTCAGTTGGACTATTCCTATTAACAAAGAAAGAAATAGATAGATAGGCAGATAGACAGGTCGACAGATACATAGATAAATAGATGAAATGTCTAATAAGGCAAAAATGTCTTTGTGCATGGCATTTATCCACCTCTGTTGTGTTGCTAGCCCCCAACTTGTTAACACTATAGCATACCTACACCATGCAAAGCACAATCCTCGAGCATGACAAATTAGCAGCTTTTCCAATGCTGTGAATATTGCCAGAATTTGTGAAATTATGGAATTCGCTGTTTTCCTGAAGGAAAATAGTGTTTCCTTTTTACCAGTGGATTATGGATGAGTTGTTACCATGTATAATGTGTTCTGTACTTTATTGGTATTGAGTTTTGGTATGTTTTTTTTTACATATGTCCTATGTGCCACACCAGCTAGCTACTGTGCACTTATTGATCCTTGGCAAAAAAGGAATCTGGAGCTGCCTCTGATATTAAACACTTTTTTTCATCTGATTTAGTGATATATTGCTGTTAATTTCTTTTATTTGTGCATTGCCTGATGCTAAGGTGGCTTTCTCTTTGTTGAAACTTTTGTTGCAAGATGGCTCTTGTTTCCAATAAATATTATTGCTGTTAATAAAAAAAAAACATTGAGATACAGTGGGCAGGTGGGAAAGGGAGAACAATTATTAAAACTGGCTTGCAATAGCTTGACCTCTTTGCAAGGGTCAGGAATCAAATCCAGGCAAGTGCATGAAAGGCAACAATTCCCACCACTATATCATCAATGCTATAAATGTATTCAAAACCTCCACATATTGCATTGTAGTTGAGCACACTCACCATTAATACACTGAGCCATTTAGCAAGTTAGTTAGGAAGTCACAGCTTCTCACTGTGTGACTGTAGTCATGGCTATAAACCCTTAAAGGATGTCAAGTTGAAGGTTAGTGCCATGCATGCATTTGGGTTGAGTTCAGTCAAGGATAATGATTGTGGAAGGCGTGAGTATGAGACTTGCAATGTTATCTATATGTGCACTATGAAAATGTCTAATTAAGCTGCTGACAGTTTAGACAAGCAGACTAGAACAAAAACAATATTCATTAAAGCTCTGTGATCTTTTCTATCTGCAGATGTTTCCTGTTTAGTTCAGGTACATGCCGAACTGCTAGGGTGGGGGGGGTGGGGGGTGACATAATGGTTAAGTTGTTTACCTCACAAACAGAGGGTGCAGGGCTTGATTCTCACTTTTGGTTACTGTCTGATCATTGGCTCAACATGTGATATTCTGCAGACTGATTGGCTAAAATGTATCTACGAATCTATGAACATATGGTTACATGTATTGCTCATATTTGTGCAAGCATTAGGCAAGCTCGGAAAATAAGTCTTCACTACTATCTTCAAAGGTATACCTTACAGAGGAAGTGCACACAGGAGAACCATTCAAACACATTATATGTCTCAGTAGGTAGTGATGGTTAATCAGGTTGTATGCTCCCCTTTGATGCTGAGAAAATTGGAAGGCTTTAGGTTCTAGCCTCCCACTAGATACTTGGAGTCATATTCCAGCACAGCATAATAAGTGAGGTCTCATGTGCCTGATTTGATTGTAGCTCATGTGGATGCTAAAGGCCTAAGGCAGTCATGGAAAAAGAGTAGTGACATTTTGCAGTGTCCGGACTTAATTTCACCAAGGTATATAAAAACTGACTTGGGTATCCCCTGAAAATAAGCCACAAGCCTAGTGGTACTATCCTAAGCAGCAAAAGTGAAATACATTTTATACACACACACACACACACACACACACACACACACACACACACACACACACACACAAAATCAACACAGATGCCTTGTGATACTATCCCAGGCAACTAAAGTAAATGTAATTGTACCATAAAGACACACACATGCACACTCACTCATGCACTCACTTATGTTACAAACTAAGGTTTTTTCATTTGCAAAGATGCTTCAGTAAGTTGCATACAAGGGCGTTTTCCTTTAGGCATGTCAGGTCTTTTTGAAAATCAGGCTAAATCTAAACCATGTAATTATGTCAGCCACTATTATCACTGTCTGCTTCTCCTTCTTAAAGACCCTTTCTGCACACAGATATATGTTTTGACAGCTTCTAGATCTGATGTTACTATTTTAGCATCTCAAGATTTTAGTTATTTCTGCCCTAGATTTGTTTTAATCCTTGTTCTTAATTTGTGTTGCAAAGGGTTATGAGGCATGGTAGTTGAAAGGACAGATTAATTACATATTGTATGCAGGCAGAATATTCTCTTGTAGTGATATCCTGTGTTGAAGGACCAACACATTGCTTTATACATAAGAAAACAGTGCATCATTAGTCTCATAAAATTCTCCTATGGGTATATAAACCAGTTCTAATAAACAATGGGTATTCTGCCCTGCAAATGTACGTTTCATTGCACTAATTGTCCTTTTCAGCAGAAGGAAGATAATCTGTTGAACTTTAAAAAACAAGTAATAAAGAGGAAGAAGGAAGAGCAGACAGTTCAAGAAAGATCTGTACTGTTACTTGATTTTAAATCCAGGCAGATATGACCAAGAAAAAAAAATAACTGGCACAGCTAAACGCATCTTACCTACAACTATAGAAGGAAAAGAGGAAAATGTAAAGTGCTTTCTACTAACAGTGGAATTAAGAGTAGTAGTACAGCTGAACATCCAAAGAAACTGTAATTAGACAAGATTTGTGTGATGAATGTACTTCGCACAGTCAAGCCATCCTGAGCATAGTATTTATAGTGTTCTTGCTGCATTACTCAGATACTTAAGCGAAGGCTAATTATACCTATCCTACCTGAAATTAGAAAAGAAGGAGGAATTATAGCTAAATAATTGCTGAAGCTTTCTCCTTCTATTAAAACACACATCAGTTTACAGTGATCATTTGCTATGAAAACACATTTTTAATAACATATTCTTTTTGGATGATGGCCTCATGATTTTTGCTTGTCTTTTAATAGTCAGATAATTGGGCAGTCCTTGCCCCTTCCTCATATTACAGTTCTGATTAGAAAAGCGTAGACCAGATGCCCAGATCTCTGTCTCTATTTCTCTCTCTCATGCTCTTTAATTAGAGGGTCTCCTGAACTTCAGGACCACTAGAATCAGAAAAGAGCAATTAACGCTCTTGCAGGCCCCCTCTATCCATCTGTCATAGTGCAGGTGAAAATATGATAATAGATCCTTCTCAAAACACAAAAAGACTAGGGCCGTATGGATGCCCCCTGTTCACTCCCTTTTTCCCCTCCCTGAGTCATTCTGTAAGAAAAGAACAAAACAGCCTGAGTACTTCAACACTGCACTGCTTTGGATGGAGACCCATGTGTAGACTGCCTGAATTCTTTCTTAATTGCTTAAACATGCCAACAATAGCACAGCTTTTAAATATAGGGGCTCTCAGTTCAAGGGGCGTTCTGAAATCCCCCTCCCTGTCACCACCATGTTGCCTTTAATAACAAGACATATGCCATCTGCTGACTGTTCTCAATTAGCTTATGATAAAATAGTTCATTGAATCAGCTGCAAACTGACAATGGTGTAAAAGAATCTACTGACCTGACCAGGTCTTTACAAGGTATAGCAATGTTGTTAAGTACAGCAACACATTTTTGTATACAGCTAGTCTGCTGCTTGTGGTTTCATCTTTTCTTTACGTTTCTTTTCCATCTGGCTTATCTGTTCTCTTAACTTAACGTGTTCTATTACTTGCTGTTTTGGCTGACTGTGAGAGATTATGTGAGCATAACTAATGCAAAGGGAAAACTGCTGCAACAGCACTGCAACGGCATGTTGAGCTGCATGACTGGGAGGAATAGTATCATTTTGTCTTTACTATAAAAGATTTGAATCAACATTGTTTCATTTGCTGCTGTTAAAAGTTAACTGTTTCACTAAAACTGTTTTATACAGCTTGTAATGTACTTATTTTGTACAAAAGTAGAAGTAAAGTATCATTATGTGTTACAGTAATGGAAAGAAATAAATACAGAGAGAGTAGAAGAGGAACTCTATTAAGATTTGATATAGCACAAAGCGGCTTGTACTCCACTTGAAACCATATTCCAGCTGATGTTAGAACCCCCCCCCCCCACATACCTGATTTAGGCATAGCACTATGATTTTGGCCTTCAGTTTTAGTCTTCCTCTTCCTAGATTTATGTTGTTTACACATAAAGTCAGATCAATTTATGGGTAAATACTGTATTAAATATGTTAACTAAGCCTTTACAAAGCTTCACTAACTCTAACTCTAACATGCATGACTTGTATATAATCAAACCTCTCCAGTTTATAATCCTATATAGGAAATGCTCTCTATGGTCTCTCGTTGTTCATAGCTGCTCAAAGAGCTTCTGGTTTGTGCAGAGGAGAGGACCATCGCAGGTCATACTATAGTATACTACTAAACACTCTCACTTAGACCTCTAAGTGACACTCCCCTACTTCTTCCTATCTACTAAGGATCTGATATAATGGATAGGTGCTTCCTTGTCAACTCTGTTTGTGGCCTAGTGGATATGGGCATCCTGAGGCAGTGTAGTAACTGCTGCATGTTCACCGACAACCATTTAATTTTAGAACAGGCAAACACAGTGTGTGAGAGATGTAGATACACAATGTCATTGGATGCAAAGCTCTCTCATACACAGACACAAAATGCAAAGCAGGTTGTCAATGTTACAACCAAAATACTCACTGCCAACACTAAAGAGCAATGACCTAGACCCACATATGTAGAGGTACTCCTCACTTGTAATCTCCTCATGCTCCAAGATCTCCTAAAAGCATCCCTCACTAGGCCCATGCACACTGAAAAAATACAGCACCTCACACAACACATAACTCTGAAAATCATAGTAGCCCTGCTTCCAAGCCCATAAGGCAATGCACGGCACAGCCAGACATTCTAGTTATTGGAGATTCCATTCTAAGACATGTTGATGTCCTCCTTACCAGGCTAAACAAGGAGAAGCTCACAGTGAGCTGTCTGTCTGGAGCCAGGATCCACCAGATCATGCATGATCCACCAGATCATGATCATGCATGCACTTAGGTCTTTAAATCACAAGTACCAGTATGACACAGTCTTAGTCCATGTGTGTGTAAATAAACTAAGACTTACCTTACTGGACTTTATGAAGAGAGACATGAATATGTACATACATACATACATACAAATATTTCAAGCATGGGCATTAATGCCTTTCCAGCCTGCCCATATACACAAATACTTGTTTTCCTAATAAGTGTCCAGGCTGTTCTTAAAAATATCTAAACTAGTACTTGCTTTAATGTACTTTGGTAGTCTGTTCCATACATCAGCTACTCTGTCAGAGAACCAATTAGTACACTTTTCATTCCTATAGAATCTCCTACATAGGTTATCTGATGATTCTCTAGTACGTTTTGTTAACCCCAAACATTCCCAGAGGTAGTTGTCCCTAAATGCCCTATATACCTGAATAAGATCTTCTCTTAGATATCTGTAAGAGACATTGTGCAAGATATTTTAGTATTTCATAACTTATATTTTCACATCCATGGATGCCCTTGGCATACTTCTACTGTACTCTTTCCAGTTTACTCATAAGGTTTCCATATTGTTATTCCATACTCAAGTTTGGGTATAATGTAACTAGCAATGACTTCATCATTTCTGATTTCCTAGATTTTATAAATCTTTTTGTATAACCTATAGTTCTATAATTATCATTAACCAATTGGTTGATATGATTAGAAAAACCCATAGCTGGATTTATCCATATACCCAGGTCATTAAATGAATCTACAGTTTCAATCACTGTGTGCTGTATTAAATATTCACCTTTCAACTTATGTTTCTAAATCTCATTTGCTTAGTTTTTGATGTATTTATCAATGTATTATTCTCATGTGCCCATATGGTCAATTTAGTCAAGTTATTTTGCAGACATGCCTTATCTGTAACACATGTAATCAGTTTACCCAATTTCAGGTCATCTGTATATAGATTGTAGAACACCTCAGATGAAAAAGTTAGGTCTGAAAGATACAATCCAAACATGTAAGGGCCTAGGACAGAACCCTGTGGGACACCCTGACTGTAACCAAGAATTTCACATGTCCAATTGCTGTATGATACTTGCCATGTCCTATTTGTAAGCCATGCAGCTATTCATCTTATCAAGAGTACATTGATACATAGTTGTTCTAATTTATTGCTGTGTTTTGTGTATGACCCCATCAAATGCTGAAGTTAAATCTATATAAATTATATCACAACATGATTTTTCATTCCTAGCTGTTATTACTGTTATTACTGTTGTTTTATTGTTATAGAACATCATGTTACAGATGGTAATAGATCTATTTTCAACATATGCATGCTGTTATATCAAATATTACCTTCTCCATTATTTTTCCACAACACGAAAGTAGACTTAAGGGTCTGTATGACTCTGGGTTTGTCCTACTCCCCTTTCCCTTAAAGGCAGGTTTAATAATTGCATTAATCCAATCTCAAGGAATTTTTCCCATATTTATATGACCTAGTAAATAACAGATATAATGGTACTGCAATTCCTGTTGTAGTGTTCTCAGGTCATTATAACTAATTCCGTCTCCTCCCTGCACTTTTGTTTGGATCCAGGTTGTGTAGTTCTTTTCCAATATAATCTAATTTGATTCCAGTATCTAAGGTTACCTAGATGTCACTAGGATGACTTATCACCCCCTTTGTGAAGCCAAACTGTTTTGCATAAGATTTTGTAAATATATCTATAATAGATTGTGTCTGAGAATACATTTTAGAATATACACACAGTTTATTAATTTGTATGTCTTTACTCCTTACACATCTTATATATCTATGAAAAGGTTTCCTGTTATTTTTAATATCTTTATATACATGTTCCTCAAACTTTTCTTGATCTTGTCTTACACTATGCTTAATTTGTTTGTACATCTTGTTTATTTCAATTTTCAAAGTTGTGTATCAACCTCTCTTCCATTTCTTATATTTTTTGTCTCTCACCTTAATCAGGTATCTTATTCTTACGGAAATATATCCCCAGGATGTATTCCACCTAGATCCTGATGTTAAACATTTTTTTGATTTTTTTTACGCTCAATTTCTCTTTCAAAACTTTCCACATTCCATCTGCAGTTTTCCACTGAACACATCACTCCAGTTAATTTTACATAGTGACTGTTTTGTTTCCATATAATCTGTAATTAATCTTCTGTGCATTGGTTTAGTTTTCAGTTTGGCGGAGTTATCTAGCAACAAATTAACCTTTATAACCCCATGATCACTGCACATAAACGGTGGTAAAACCTGACTTGAAGTAACAGTAATTTCTTTCGAAACACAAACAATGTCTAGTATATTCCTTTCTCTGGTAGTAGTTTTTTATTTTTTTTCACAATCTGAAGCAATCGTTGTTCCTTAACATACATTGTGAATAATTTCCTTACTAATATTGTTGAATCAATATTATTCCAGTCTGTTTCTGGTAAATTGAAGTCCCCAGCTAATATTATTCTTCCCTCCTGTGTTTCATGCAAGAAATATATGAATTCCTACAGGTCATCAGCACTTGACTTTGGTTATCTATACACTCCAGCAATTGTCATATGTTCCAGGGCTGTCTTTGCTGTCACAGTTACATACTCTATTGTATAGGTGTTATCATTTAACATGTAATAATTACAGGTCTCATAACTACCTTTCATCCCTATCATAATACCTCCACCTGATTTTTGTTAGAAAGTCTGTTACAGTAAAAATATTTATACCCTGAGAGAACTGGTTTCCAGTCTTTGTTCTTTAACCACGTTTCACAAACAACAACAACATCAATCTTGTGTGAATGCGGCAAATTTTCCAATTAAAAAAAAAACTTTATTATTAATGCTCCTAGCATTAACAACGATCAGAGATGCATCAAATGTTGCTATCTTTGAACTGTTAAATTTTTGACCTGGCAAAATTCCTGCCTAGTATTTGTCAAATATTGTAAAATATCTGCTGCAAAAATTATTTTCCCTGATCTTGACAAATGCACTTCATCCTGTCTGAACATGTGTGCTCAAAATTAGGATTGGATGCTCTATACATTTCCATATTTTAAAACAGAACATTTTTTCCATATAAGTATTTATCCAAAAAAATCCTTTCATTCATGGTGACCTGACTATCCTTTCTATATGTAATTTGTGAAAAATATATCCTAACACCAGTACAAGCTATACTATCTAAGAGGGATTTAAGTTCCCTACTAACAGAGAGTCCTTGCAGCTGAGATAATTTGTACCGACATGATTAAAAAACAGATCTGTACTTCCTTACATTAAAGTGTTCCAAGGCTTGTCTCACACCTTCTAATTTTACTCGAGGCAAGAATAACACTATTTGATGTTCATTGTCTTCTCTGCAAACGTATCAGTTCCTCTAATAATTGAATCTCCAATTACAAGAATATCTTTTCTGATCAGAACTGAATAATCTTCAACCTCTCTATCAGTTGTTACAAAGAAATAATCATCACTATTAGTCTTAATTCCACTGTTTACATTGCGTATTGCATTTGCAAACATACATGTAGTCGACATCTGTCTTTCTCTTCTTTTTTCTTACAGTAATGTTATTCAATCCTCCCACATTCAGTTTTGATTTCTTCCTTTTCACCTGCCCCTTTCCTCATTTTAATACCTTCGCTTTTGGAAAAAGTATTCCTTTTTCTGTAGACTGAAGGTTTTCTGATGGTAAAATGTTATTATTCCATGTAATCTGTGCAATGTACAACAAAGCAGTGTCCTCTTTAGTATGTTTTCTTTTTACTTTACAGACCTTTATCTGTTTCTTTTTCTTCCTTGTTATTTCTTGTGAATGTCTTATTTTCTTTCATTTTTTGCTTGCTTCTAAACACTCTGAAGCCTCAGATTGCTGAATACTTGAATCCAGAATTCCTAAAGTTGTCAGGGTCTTAGTCTTATTTCATAGGGTTTGAATAATCTTTACAGGCAATAGACACATCATTTCCTAAATGTGTTCTACTTGCTATTTGCCTAACATTACTTATCTCACCAGTCCATTCATTAATATATGTAACAACAGTTCTCCAAGCCATGCCAATTGCATTAATGCAGTCATCATCAGTAAGTCTAGATTTACGTCTAATAATGGTGAGCAAATCATCCAACTTTCGGCATGAGGAAAGCAGATCACCAGTGTTATCAGGTGTTCCCTTTAAACATGCATAACACTGTACAAGATATTTGTGCTTTAGCAAATTATTAATGGCGTACTCATTTAAGGAATCCATATTCAGCTTCAATCAAATAAAAATGATAAAAGAAGAATAATCAAAATCAGTAACCGCAGAATTCAAAGTGATCTTAAATCAACTTATATGAGAAAAATCGCACAAGCGATATACAGCTAAATACTAAAGTAAGCGCAGTAAAGTTGCTGTTCTGACGGTACAAGTTTCTAAAAGTCAGAAAAAAGCTGTAATTCTTTTACGTCACACATGAGGGTGCAGTAACTTCTGCTCATTATCACTCGCTTTGCACTTCTTTTTAACAGTAAAGATCAGTAAATCACAAACCAAGATAGGATTGTTTAGATAACCTCTGGATCATATTCTCTGTAGTCTGTGTGACTTTATAGCTGACTAGGCCCTTTGGGATTGTTAGAACTTGCCTGTCTATCCCTTTCTAACAACCACCAGTGAAAACTAAAGGTAAAACAACAATATATAAATCAAAGTAAATCTTCTTGTCTGCAAACTATCCCTTCCTTCCTATAAACAGTGAAAAACAGTGGTAAAAAATAAAATATAAATTCAAATAAACTTACCAGTCAACTCCAGAGTAAATCAGAAACCAAGATATGATTGTTCAGATAAGTTGTGTCTCAGGTTGGTATGAATATAGCCTTGAGTAGCATCCTACCTTCACCAATGATGATGCCACAGTACGGTCAAAAATGATTGACTTAGGTTCATAGGTTCATAGAATGATACTAGGGTATTGGCCTGGAGGCCCTTATAAGTCTGGCCAAGAATTTCTCCCATGTTCCCACAAAGTCAGCACCTGTTTCCCCTGTCCAGCAGGGACACAGGTGGGATCTCAGGGGTTCATTTTCTGTTTCCAATCCAGTCGTTCGGGTTTCTCTTAAAGAGGGTTAGTGGAGTACTCTGCTGACATGAAGAGGGAGTCTATTCCACAGATGGTGGAGTCTTTGGGACACAAATCTATCCCACCAACAAGTTCTACTAATGTCATAGACATTTTTTAATTTGTTTAATTGGTTTTATCTAAATTGATTAATTGTTGTGAGTTATTTTAATTATTTGAGGTGATACTTTGGTATTTAAACTGTGTTGTTTGTTATTTTGTAAGATCTGATGAAGCGTGAGTTGTTCACGTGAAAGCGCTTATCCTGTTTTACTTCTGTGAATACATTTATACTGGATTTTAGAGCTATGGTGGTCCCATCTTGCTGTTTTTTTTCCTGATTACTTTTGTTTTTCTTTTTCTTGGTATGCCGTGGTGGTACGATGGTAGTGTTGTTACCTCACAGCAAGAGGTTCTCCAGTTCGATTCTTGGCGTGGCTTGGGAGTGCACTCTGTGTGGAGTCTGCATGTCCTTCCCGCGGTTGGGTAGTGTTCGAAAGACATGTGTGTGTAAATGGGCATGTCTTTGTTGAAGGTTGGGCGTCAAGCTGGCACCTCGGCATTTCATAAAAATCTACTGCCAATCATTAGCGAACCGGAGTTCCACTGTGGCGACCCCTTACCAGGAAAAAGACAAACAACAACAACTTTTGGTTTTCTTGGTGAGGACCTTTGGGTAGCAGTTTGCATGTTTATCTTCATATTAACGTCATAGACCAGGTTGAGGCCTTGCATGCAGGTTGCACGAGTGGAATTTGACCTACGGATATGCAGCAACTCCATCAAGGCTGAGTCTGAGATGGCCTTGTATGCCAGACGCAGGTCACCTCTGAGCAGTCTGTATGAAACTGAGTACAGGGACAGGGCTTTTAGCCTATCTGTATAGGATAGGTGTTTGAGACTCTGGATTTTCCTGGTCACGCACTCTGTGGTCTCTCCAGCTGCTCCATGTGCTTGGCAAGGTACATATCCTAAGGGGGCATTGTACTCTATAATGGGTCTGATAAGGGAGTAGTACAGGGATATTATGACCTCCTTGTTCCTGGATGAAATACCCTTACGTATTAGGTCGGCCATGTAGAAAGCCTTCCGTACAATGAAGGCAAGATGGTGGCCAAAAGTCAGATTGCTATCAACCTGGGTGTGCAAGTCCCTCACAACAGATCACATGCTTTGTACATTGTTATTAATGTGATAATTAGTGGGGACACCATTTTTCCCAAAGGGGATAATGATGCATTTCTTGACATTCAGTTTAAGGAAATGCTTCTGGCCCAGTCATTAGTTTGGGTAAGGCCCTCTTGGATTATGTTCACATCACTTGGGGAACTAAAGACAGTGCCCAGCCTGCAGTCGTCTGCAGATTTGGTCACCCACAGACCACTGGTTTTGACTTGCAACTCAGAAAAGTATATCCCAAACAGTAGGGGCCCCAAGACTGATCCTTGGGGTACACTGCTCTTCATGGGTCTATTACTAGAGGTGGCTTCCCCTATTTTGACTGAGTTGGTTCTATCAGTGAGCCAGTTAGCTGCCCATATGGTAACATATGGGTTGATCCCTAGCAAGGAGAGTTTATCTCTAAGCCCGAGTGGGGAATAATGTCAAAAGCTTTGGCCTGGTCAAGGTAGGTGGTGTGCAAGGCCTACCCCTCATCCATGGCTTTAGTGACTGTTTTGAAGAAGTCAACCAAGTTTAACAGCCATGATCTCCTTTTTGACAAAACCAAACTGTGTGGAGTCAAGTGTTTGGAGGATGCCAATGTCCTTGTTTATAAGATCCATGATAATGGTTCCATGGCCTTGTAGATCAGGCTAGTTAGGCTGATGGGTCAGTGGACGCTCCACCTTTGTGTAGCGGGATGACAGTGGCTGTCCTCTATTCAGCTGGGACAAAGCCAGTGCTCAGGCATTGGTTAGATAAGGTGCCTAATAGAGCTGAGAGCTCATGCCTGAATTCATATAGGACACAGCCAGGGATGTTGTCATGTCCTAAGGAGACTGTATTTTTTGCCTTTGAGAAGGCATTAAAGATCTGCTCCCTGGTGATAAGGGGGAGGGAGGCGGGTGCTGGGGATGTCCTGGTTTACTAATGGGGGGAACAGGGGGGTGATGTTTTTACTGAACATGCCAGCAGGTTGGCAATATCTGTGGCTTTTGTGTATGTGGTGTTCCTGACCACCAGTTCAGAGCAGATTTGGGTGATACCTTTTAGATTGCAGATGTATGTGAATAATGCCTTGTGATTGTCCTTAGTGGATGTGGACAAGTTGGCTTTGAAGTTAGCCTTAGTGGATTTCAACAGTGACCTTATTTGCTTGTTATGACAAAGGAGAAAGTTCTTCCAACTTCACCACCTGCTCCTTCTTGGTCCAGGACAGCATTGTGTTCTTTTATTATAGAGTCTGTTTATTGCTGCTGTCCACCAGACAGTTTTGCTCTTCCTTGAGGAAGATGGTTTTGTCCTGTCAGGGATTGCTGAGTCCATTTAGCTATGTAGGTGCTCATATAGTTTTTTGGTGTAGGCTTGCACATTAGTGCTAGTTCCAGCTGAAGGGACCGTTGCTGTGAAGCTGCTTATACCTGCTCTCGGGAGATTGTAGTAAGCTTTGGAAAAGTTTTTTTGTTTGACCCTGACAAGTGGGGGGTCAGGGGAGATGGTGACTTTGAAAGTGATCACTTTATGGTCAGAGCTTACCAAGGAGGATGGCACTGTAGGGGTTCTACAGTGGCTATTCATGTTGGTTAGTACCAAGTCCAAGATATTTTCACCTTTCATGGGGGTGTTGACCAGCTGATCTAATGCATTAGCACTGACAAAGTCAAGGAATCTCTGGGCATTCATGTTTGGGCTAGAATAGGTCTTCCTCTCTATGGTTGGGTAGTTAAATTCACCCAGGATCAGAGTAGAGGGTTGAGTTTTGATGGATTCAAATAAGCCAAGATAGGTGGAATGGGCATCCTGAGTCATGGTTGGGAGTCTGTAGCTAGCTATGATTTGAATAGGCATTTTGTCAACAGTTAACTGCACTTGGAGTATCTCCTGTGTGTCATACTGTTTGACCAGCCTGGAGGTGTGTATGTCTTTGATAAATATTGAAACTCCACCTCCTTTGGCTTTGCAGCCCTCTGTTTGGGGTCTGAAAGTATGGTAGGATGAGTGACAATTGGCTTAGTTTCTGGTGTCACAATAAGGGGATCCAGTATCTGTCAGCCTGGGGAGACATGATTGACAAACCACAATGCTTTGCTAGTGATGGTTTGCACTTGTCACCACTTTGCTTCTAGATGCTATCAAAAACTTTATCTGTCCCCATGGTGCCTTTTTTAGGCCATGCCAAGTTGTTAAATCCTCCAACATAACAAATATCACTCACAACTACCTAAAGGTACATCTGCTCAATGCTAGGAGCTTAAATAAAAAACTGCACTACCTGGAAGCACTCCTCACCCTGGAGAACACAGACATATGTGCAGTCATGGAAACATGGTTCAGAAACATGGAAAGCACCCCTGCTATCAAAGACTACAATGCCTTTCATGAATTTTGATTCCCCTCAGCTCAGGATTCAACAAAGGGAGGAGGTGTCTCAGTGTTTATAAAGGACAAGTACACTGCTAGACTGGTCCAACAACATGATTCACTTGAGCTGCTCCATGCACAACTAACCACAGGCACAACCTCCTATCATATCCTTGCTGG
Organism: Protopterus annectens; assembly: GCF_019279795.1. Taxonomy (NCBI): domain Eukaryota; kingdom Metazoa; phylum Chordata; order Ceratodontiformes; family Protopteridae; genus Protopterus; species Protopterus annectens. The sequence continues at coordinate 965,524,578 of NC_056737.1, forward strand.
CTACAAATCCACTAACAGATTCTGGAAAACCACAATTCTTACCTAAACCTACTGGAAACTCTTAACATTCAGCCTGACACCATACTTATGGGTGACTGTAACTACCTCTCCATAAACTGGGGCACTTATATGATCCATAATTCAATTGCTCAGAGGTTTTTGGACTTCATCAATGCAAATACCCTGGAGAAACTAGCTAGTTCCCCAACTAAAGGTAAAAATATCCTAGACCTAGTAATCACAAACATGGGGAGGATGCTGCTCCCACCTATGCATTAACTCCTCTCTGGTAAGAACTGACCACAAAATGATCTCCTTTAATATTAAAACTAACCTAGAACCCCCACCAAACTCCAAACCTGTTAAAAGCTTTGCTAAGGCCAATTACTTCAAACTAATTTGCAGCTTATTAAATTTCTAAGCCTCTCAGAACCCAAATGACACTGAGGCCTACTCTGAGCTGTACACAAAAGCACTGTATAACCACATTCATAGCTGCATAGAGGAGGCAGTACCTGTTCCAGTAAAACCTATGATTACTGGCAAAAATAAACCACCCTGGTGGACCCAATAGCATAAATAGGCTATTCAATAAAAGGAAATAAATCCTCTCCAAAGTCAAGAAGGAAGAGAAACAGTGTGAAAAGGCACTCAACAGTCTAAACAAACAAATTAGAGAGCTGGTCAAATCTGCCAAACCAAACTATGAGTCAAAGATAGCCTCCTAGATGAAATATAACTATAAGGCTTTTTTAATTATGTTCGGAACCTTAGGGGAAACATTCAGCAATGTGCCAAGCTAATCATGAACTGCAACCCTGCCTGAAACTATACCAAACCTGCTGGCCAACAAGTTCAGTTCAAAATTCTCCTCCCTCCATCACCTCCTATCATTCCCAAAGAAATACCAACAACCAAACCCCTAACAGTCATTACGAGGGAACAGGTCTTTACTGTGCTTGCAAAAGTCAAAAACACAGCCTCTGTGAGTCCCAACAGTATTCCATGATGCTTCTTACATAGTCTAAATAGAACCTATCAAGACAGCTAGAAACCCTCTTTAACAAAAACCTCTATATAGGCTTTATCCCAGAAGAATGGAGGACTGCAACAGTTGCCCCTCTGCATAAGGGGGGCCCATCAACTGACCCAGGGAACTACAGACCCATAATCTTGACCAGTGTTTTCTGCAAGGCGATGGAAAGGCGATGGGAAGTCCACTCTTCAAATTTTCCCTTAAAACAGCCTTCCTTGAACTGTACTGCTGATCTAACCAGCGTATTCTATATCTAAAAAGTTCAGCTCTACTTGATTCCTAAGTAGACTATTCTCTATCTGTAAAGCCTAGCACTTGCTCCTAAAGTACTTTTTTACTTGATATAGCACTTTTATTATACATAGTACCCCACCAGCCAAAAACCCCTTTCGATCACCCACATCCGCCGGAGTCTTTTAAAGTCCTTGTCTATTCCTTCTAGCATGTCGAGGGATCAGTTGCTAGTGTCCTCTCCTGCTCAGCTGGTGAATCTGGGAATATTGAGGCAATGTTACAATTGTCTCATGTACACGGACAACCCTCTCCTTCTCCCACAAAACACAAATACATGCGAGAGATGCAACTATATAGCCAAACTGGAGGCTGAGCTCTCTCAACATAGGACTGGTAAGACCAGACAGGAGGAGAAGGTAACCACACACACCACAAACCCAGTCTCACATAGTACTATCACAACTTCAAATCATACACATAAATACACAAAGACATACTCGGAGGCTCTGATCAAAAATCTACCAAAACAGCAGAGGCCACCAAAGCAGACACCCAAACAACTGCCACCTCAGGACACAACACATGCAACACATAGACCACATAGTCAGTGTGCCAAACAGTCACAGCCCTTAAGGCCAAACACAATGCCAGACACACTCGTCATTGGTGACTCCATAGTCAGACACACTGACGTCCCACTCACCAGATTGAGCAAGGAAAGGGTCACAGTAAGCTGCCTGTCGGGCGCTAGAATCCGCCACATAATGCAAGCACTCAGGTCTCTCAACAGCAGGTACAAGTACGACTCTGTCATTGTCCACGCTGGTGTGAACGACCTGAGACGTACCTCCTTGGACTACATGAAAAGAGATATAGAGGAGCTCTCTGATTATGCAGCCCAGGCAGGTATTACCCTGACCTTGAGCAGTATCCTACCTTCACCAAAGAATGATGCTACAATACAGAGACAAGATGATCAGCTTTCATTATTGGCTTAAACACTGGTGTCATTCAAAGGGGATCCAATGTCTGTCTGCCTGGGATGACATGCTGGACAAGCCACGCTGCTTTGCAAGGGACGGCTTGCACCTGTCACCCCTGGGCTTCCGGATATTAGCAAAGGCTCTTGCCACCCCCATAGTGCCTTTTTTAGGCAAGGCTCAAATTCTAAACCTACCACCCTAGAACACAAAAAAGGAAAAAAACTAAGGGTAATGCTGCTCAATGCCAGAAGTCTCAACCTCAAGATGCATGCACTCGAGGCCCTTCTCAGTATGGAGAACATCGATGTCTGTGCTGTGACTGAAACCTGGTTCAAGACTCCTGAGAGCACCCCGGCACTATCAGGCTTTACGTCATATCATGCGTTCCAGCCCCAAAATCCGGACAACACCAAGAAAGGAGGGGGGGTGTCTATATTCATCAAGGACACCCACACCTCAAGGTTGGTGGCAACGCACGATGCATCGGAAACCATCCAGGTGCAATTAACCATAGGCAAGACTGCTCTGCAATTTGTAGCATGTTACAGGCCACCTTCTCAATCTCAGGAACCTCACATAGCTTTCCTGAAAACACTGGAGGGTATAAATGTATCTCCAAACACCATCATACTAGGTGATTTTAACTACCCGAATATAGACTGGGATCACTACTCAAGCCCCAACACTCTAGCCCAAAGGTTCCTGGAGTTCATAAACTCAAATGCCATGGAACAACTAGTCACCATCCCCACAAGAGGAGATAACATACTAGATCTCATCATCACGAACATGGGGTCACAATGTTCAACACCGGAAGTATACCCCTCACTGGTGAGATCAGACCATAAACTAATCTCACTGGAAGTCCACATCCCGCCCCCACCTGAGATAAAAAAGACCACAGTGAAGAACTTCTCAAAAGCCGACTTCACACTTCTAAAGACTAGTGTGGTCTCTTTTAAGGCCCCTGAGACTGCGGAAACCATTACTCAAGCCGCTGAATCACTTACAAATGCCTTCTACCAGCACCTACAGGACTGCATGGATCAGGCAATCGCAAACAAAACAAAGACTCTTTGTACCAAAGGCAAGCGTCCAGTCTGGTGGACCCCAGCCATAAACAAGCTCTACAACAAAAGGAGGAAGCTACTACAAGATAGAGCAAAATCCTTAAAAGGGAAAACACCCTTGATCATTATAAGTAAAAAACTAAGATCTCTCATAAAATCATCCAAGGCAAATTTTGAGAGAAAAGTCGCTAAGGACTCAAAGGACAATCATAAGGCCTTCTTTAGCTATGTTAGAAACCTGGGAGGAAACTCCCAGATATGCTCATAATTAGTTCAAAATGATGTAAAAATTACTGAACCTACAGACATTGCCAACATACTGGCTGACAGGTTCAGTGCAAACTCTCCCCTCTCCCCAAAAGGTGAGATATCTATACTAGAGAATTATAGCCCCCCAAACATCTCTAACGCTCAGGTGAGAACTGCTCTCTCCAAGGCAAAAAACACAGCATCCATGGGACCAGATGGTGTCCCCGGATGTGTGCTCCACGAACTCAATGAGGAATTAAACCCGCAGTTAGGGCAGCTGTTTAATCTCAGCCTCACCTCAGGATACGTGCCTAAGGAGTGGCGTATGGCAACTGTGGTCCCACTTCACAAAGGCGGTGCTTCCACCGACCCGGGAAATTACCGTCCCATCAGCTTGACAAGCTTGATCTGCAAAGCTATGGAGAGGATCATAATGGAACTCATAAATAAAGACATAGGAGACTTGCAGACTTTGGATCCGACCCAGTTCAGCTTTGTCAAAGGCAGATCATGCCTTTTAAACTTGGTTGACTTTTTCAAGACAGTCACCAAGGCCATTGATGAGGGAAAGGCAGTCCACACAGCCTACCTCGACCTGGCAAAGGCTTTTGACACAATACCCCACTCAGGTATCATTGAAAAACTCATCAGCTTAAATGTAAACCCATACGTCACAAGATGGGTTGCAAACTGGCTAAGTGACAGAACCCACAGGGTCAGAGTTGCTGGCGCCATGTCAGACTCAAAGCCTGTCACAAGTGGTGTCCCACAGGGCTCAGTCCTGGGCCCTCTCCTGTTCGGCATCTACTTTTCAGAAGTACAAGCAAACACAGGAGGATTATGGCTGACAAAATTTGCAGATGACTGCAAACTGGGTGCCATAGTTGAGAACACATCTGACACAGATATCCTTCAGAAGGGTCTTATAGAAACGGATAACTGGTGCCAGAGCCATGGCCTAAAGTTAAACGCCAAAAAATGCATAGTCATACCCTTCGGGAAAAACAAGGTTACCCCTAGCTACCATATAGGCGGCAACCCACTAAGCACAGAAGAGGTTATCAGGGATCTGGAGACCCAGGTTGACAGTAACCTTTCATTTGACACTCACGTTGCCAAAATAGTTAGGAAGACCTTCTACATTGCCCACCTGATCATGAAGGGATTCACATCCAGATCAAGGGAAGTCATCGTCCCCCTGTACTCATCACTCATCAGACCAATGATTGAGTACAATGCCCCATTCGGAATGTATCTGACACGACACCTGCAGCAACTGGAAAGGCCCCAAAAGTTCCACACCAAAAGGATAAAGGGTCTCAAAAATATGTCCTATGCTGCCCGACTGAAGGAACTTCAGCTCTATTCAGTCGCTTACCGTCTGCTCAGAGGTGACCTGTGCCTGACATACAAGGCCATGTCCAACCCAGAATTGATGAACATGCTTCACCTCAAAAAATCTAGATCCCTCAGAACTACAAGGGCGGGAGACTTAAACCTTGACACGGTTATTAATAGGATGTGCTGGAGGGACAGATTCATCACCCAGAGGCTCCCTATGCTGTGGAACAAAATCCTGGTACATGTGAGGCAGAGCACCTCGCTGGCTTTGTTCAAGAGAAATCTTGACCGATGGATGGGAGATCGCAGATATACCCCAGGGATTATCTCAGTGTCACTGCTTGACAGAGGCACAGCAAAATAATGGGCATAGTATCCTCCAAACTAAAGGGGTGGCGAAAGCCACAAAACTCTGGGCTAGGCTTATAAATGCCCTTGGGCAGATAGCCTAGTATGAACCTATGAACCTATGATGGACTTGATCAATAAAGACAGGAACTCTCCAAACACTGGACTAGGCCCAATTTGGCTTTGTTAAAGGGAGGTCTTTCCTAGTCAGTCTGGTGGACTTCTTTGACAAAGTCAACAGGGGCATGGATGGGGGTAAAATGGTGCACACCATTTATGTAGACCTGTCCAAGGCTTTCAATACAATCCCCCACTCAGGGATCATAGATAAATTTATTGAGTTATGCATAAACCCCTACATCATCAGATGGATAGCAAACTGGCTACCTGACAGGACACATGTCCAGATAGGTGAATCCACTTCCAATAAGAAACCTGCTGCTAGCATGTCCCACAAGGCTCAGTGATGGGACCCCTCCTGTTTGGTATATAATTCTCTGAAGTGAGAGCCAAAGTTGGGGGCCTCTGACTCATCAAGTTCATCTAAGACTATAAGCTTGGAGCAATCACTGAATCCTCAAATAATGTTGACAGCCTACAAACAGGCCTAAAACTGATAAGCAACTGGTGCCAAAACTATGGTCTGACACTAAATACTAAAAATTGTGTAATCATGTCCTTCAGTAAATCAGATATCCCTGAAAGTTATAATATTGATAGAACACCCCTAAAAGCAGACCCAGTAGTATGGGACCTACAAACACAGATAGATAATAACCTAAAGTTTGACCACCAGGTAGCTACGGTAGTGAGGAAATCCTTCTGTGTGGCTCAACTTATAATTAAAAGCATGGCATCAAGATCAAAGGAAGTCGCAGTGCCCTTCTACTCAGCCATCACCAGCCCCATAATTGAGAAGAGCTCTCCTTTCACATTTACCTAACCAGGAACCTACCCCAACTGGAGTTGTCCCAGAGGTTTCTCACTAACAAATACAAAGTGTAAGACAAATTTCTTATGCAGACCGACTAAAGGTCCTATCCCTTTACTCCATCTCATATTGTTTATTGAGAGATGACTTATGCCTGACCTACAAGGTATTTTCTGATCCAGCTCTGATGAAAATGTTACATATTATCAAGAAAAATTATATGAGGGTTATGCATTCCATAGACCTGAACCTTATTTATGACTCTGACAATACTTGCTAGAGAGAGAGCTTTGTGTCCCAAAGGCTATCTCATCTATGGAATAAACTTCCCATCTTCATAAAACAAATCTTGTCCCTTACCCTCTTCAAAAAGAATTTGGATGAATGGATGGGTAACTGTAAATTCACTTCCAGGGTACTGCCCGTGTCTCTTATGGATAAAGGCAGTCTTTAAAATGACTCTGGGATCCAACACCCAGAGACCCACTACCCGGATACTACCCCATCACATATTTGAGTAATTAAGATATAATATTTTCATATCCTGAGTATTGTTGGCTCAACTTGTAAGGGCTCTTGTGCCGTTAGCTGAGTAATTACCTATGAACCTATAAGAGGGTGCTCCTCTTTCCAACCCAGTGCTGTGATTTTTAAAGGCCAATGCTATGATTTTTAATGCTCAGAGGTTAAGAAGTATGCCTACCCACCTTCATCATCTTAAGGCAGACCAGAAATAACATCTTGCAAAGCAATCTATTTGTTCTTGCATTAAAGGCACAGCACAATAAGTGACCCTTAGCCTTGACCTTTAGCCTCTTAACCAAGTTATTGAGAAATATATAAACCTATATATATCTGTCTAATTTCTACATGTTGCTCTAATTTTGCTTATGAGTATGCAGTTCTAATCTTGCTGGAACTAAATTATATTAAACCAAAACTGGAAGCAAAACCAAACCACAAATGCAAACCACTTGGCACCACAGGACCCGGAAGCAGGTACACAAAGGCTTTCAAAATAAGCAGTAGAAGAAATCAATCAGCTGCTAGGTCTCCAATAAGATCCTTTAATATGACAAGGCAAAGTTAAAATCACAGTCTCTTCCAAGCGCTTTCACTCGACCACTTGTGAGTTTTTTCAAAGCAAAAAACATGAACTGGAAGTTCATTCACATTAAATACTTCCACAGTCATCACATGACTTCCTGTGGATCTTTCCCAAAAGGAAAATCACCATATACGGCAAATTCTAAAATACATTCTTATTGTCATTAAAAAATGATTCATTTTGTAAAAATGTCCTGGCAACTGAATAATCATGTTAAACATAACATTAAATCAAAATGTTACAATGTACCAAGAAAATTCTGCAGAGTGTTTTTGTAATCACAAATAAATGCAGTAACCCCTTTTGAACATCGGGGGTAAAATCAAGATTCCAAATTAAAATCTAGGGCTACTTAGTAGCATTATAAAAACGTTTCTTTTCTAAGTTTCAAATGGGTAACTTAACCTTCAATGTGTCTTATTCTAAAATCTTATGAATGCAAAAGTGAATAAAAAAATAAAATAAAAAATATAAAAATATATAGTGTAGTAATATAACAGATGTCATGTTATGCTGAATTGTATTATAAACGGGCTTGCCTCAATTTCAGAACACTAATAATGCTAAGAGTGTCGTTCAGACCTGGGTGTCTAGTAGCGTCTAAGCGGAGCTGCCAAAATAGCTCACGGTATTCTAAATTGGACTCCCAACTACCCCCTCTTATATCTGGTTGTACCTGTTCCAACACCATAAACTTTATTTCCATGTCCTTACATGTCAAAGAGTGTTGGTAGAATGCATTACTTTCCTTCCTTGCACTGATGTCATTGAAGTGTTCATAAACTCTTCTCCTAAACACCCTTTCAGTTTTCCCAATGTAAAAACCATGGCAGGTAACACAGCATCCAAGGTAGACTACCCCCTTATATCCACAGTTAAAATGTTTGTTGGAGTGGAACCTGAATCTTCTCGAGGGAAGGTAGTAGGACCCCGAATTCAGCATAGCATGGCATTGCTTACACATCCCACAGGGATAAGTGCCTGGTTTCTTTCTATTCTGATTGTGTGGATCCTCCAACCTAATTTCTAACAGTTCTTTCAAATTCTTGCCCCTTTTCCTGACAAAAGAGGGAAAGCTGGGCATAGAATTCTTCAGATCTTCCTGTAGTCTGAGAATGGGCCAATATTTCTTGATAGTCTTCTCAATCTGATCTGAGTTGTTGGAATAGGTGTGTATAAAGCTATTTTTAGACTTAGAAGTGTCTTTTGAAAGGTTTGGGGAGATCACGTTGACCCCCACCCCCAATAAAGGGGGATACTTATTTGATCTCTTCTCAGAAATTTCTACAACCAGTGCTTCTACCAAAGCTTCCGGATATTGTTTTTCCTTAAATTATATTAAACCTTTTCTACTTAATGGATTAGCTCGATCAAGCTGAAGTCATGGCTGAAAAGGGTCAAATGGCAAGCCCTCCTACATGGTTACCAAATAATAAATAAATAAATTATTGGTGTGAAATATTACACATCTGACTCCATAGTTAATACTAGACTGTTGATCTTATGAACCATTTGTAGCCTACACACATCATCCCACATTGTTTAACTAAGATGTGAATTAATACCAAGACTAATTGCAGTAAAGTAGATTATACCTAGTTTCAGCCCCTTTCCATAAGGGCTTGGGAGCCAAACTGACAGTGTGCTTATGACATCTCATCTAATAATCCAGGTTATGCCTAAAAAAGGTCAGGGAGCTACTCTGCTATACATCCATAGGGAATCTGTTACATAAAAGATGGATTCTCTGTGACGGGCATCTATCACACCAGCAGGTCCTGTTTATGTTCTGGTGGAATTTTAGATATCTTTAGCAGGTGCTTAAGGTATTACTCATATTTCAGATGTGCAGGAGGTTGCATAGCCCCATAACCCTTGAGGTTCTGTATGTTAGACAGAAGACCCCACACAGAAGTCAATATAAAATGGGAAAGAGAGAGAGAGATTTAAGGCAGATGTGGTAGCTCATGGAGAACATGCCCTTAATTCATATGTAAGAAAACATTGCAGTTTCTTCATCTGGGTCATATGCCTCGACAAGTACCTAAAAAGGGGGCATTATACCCAATTATTAGCTTGATATGGAGGCATAGAAGGGGATGAGGACTTCCATGGCTCTAGAAGATGTACCACTGCTAATTAGTCTGGCTATATAAAAGGATTTCCTAACCACACTGGTCACATAGTAGTCAAAGGATAGTTTGTTATCTATGAAATGCCCAAGTTCCTGATGATGGACTGAGGTTTTAAGTGGGTATCACCAATGTCATAGGAGCACAGTTGCACAGGTCTGCCAAAGGACACAATTCTGGATTTTTGGCATACCTCTTTCAACAACAACATCAAGTTCCATTTTGGGTTTGCATGAGTAGCAAGCATTAAAATCCTGCAATATAGGGGGTACTTTCGCTGCTCTGAAACCATGTTTTAGGACCTAAACCTAAACCTAAAACCTAAAGTGGGGCTTTGGTAAGCACCTTTTTTAAATATTTGTGAAGTCATGGTTTGGCAGAGTTATTGTCTCATGTCACATAAGTGAAAGGGTGTACATAAATTGATACAGGTTATCTGCTTTTGGATATATTTCTACTTGTTTAGCAATTTTTTGTACACTTCTACCATATATCTGTAGATTGCAGTTTGAATTTCTTTTGCAGTGTTACTTGGTGACAGTTGGTTTGTAGAATATAGGTATTGCATTACTGGGCATTTAACTTGTACAGTGACTGCTTTATGGCATGTCCTGTATGTCAAATACTTTTACTAGCAGTCTAATGGATGTGAAGTGTAGCTCACTTTGTTTAGTTCTAAGTTCTGTTGCTGTGAGACTGCCAATTGTTTTAACTCCTTAACCTGGTTTGTAGAATTCAAGAGTTAAAGTACAGAACTTCTGTTTAGCTATATTCTCATATCTCAGTTAGTTTGATTATTTCAACTACAAAATGGCACGTTTTACTACATAAACTATAGCAGACATTTTTATTGTCAGTTGCTTTTACACTAAGACATCATGGTTAATAATTTTCACCATTGTTTATGTGAAAGTGTTATAGCGGAAGTAAGTTACAGAACTTTTGTCTCACATTGTTACTGCTCTAATCTGTAAAGTTAATATCATATGTTTGTTTGTGTCTTTCGGCTTTTCCCGGTTAGGGGTCGCCACAGCGGAACTCCGGTCCGCTAATGATTGGTAGTGGATTTTTACGTACCGGGTTACCAGCCCTGACGCACAACCTTCAACAAAGGCACGCCCCATTCATGTATGCCTCCACACAGAAGACGCTCTAGATGAGAATCAAACGGAAAAATGTCTTGCTATGAGGCGACAATGCTACCGCAGCACCACCACCGCAGTCAGTATTTTATTTTATTTTTTTTCTGTATTTTTCATATTTTATCTCAACTAACTTCTCTCTAGCTTTTATCAGTAGTTGCGTGTATATTATGTCTGTTGCTTTTGTTTTTTTCCCTAAGCTTTTATATTCAACACACTCTCTCCCCTCCTGTCTTCCCTAGATTTTAAAACAAAGTGTCTTCCCTCAAGACTGTGTCTACCTTTACTGATACTGCTCCAACTCCTGGAATTACGCCTGTGCTCTATTGTATAGCCAGTTTACACTAAAAGTATGTTCTAAGCTCATACCACAAAGTCTTACTTTGCCTACTGTACAGGATACCTGCATACCACTGAGAGCTCCCCCCATGCTCACCTGTGTAGTAACCTTGCCTCTGTCTCTCTCTGTCATCTGTAAGTTAGCCACTACCCTAGTGTCAACTCTCTCTTATTTAGATGCACTCTGTTTTTTCTGTTTGTGGTTTCCTTTTAACTGTTTTATCTTACTGCAAATACCTGTGTATACCTCACTATTGTATCTCTTCCTTCTCTGTTGACACCTCCGCACATCTTCTACTTACCTACTGACTTTCACTGTGTGCTCCTTACTCTTTCCCTCCTGCCCTGCTGATTGTTTCTTGTGGTGACTCTTCCTGGCCAATCCCGCTCTGTTCACCCTCACTATGCTCGGGATCATTTTGGTCTCTTCCCACCCCCATTCCCACCCACCCCCATATCATTTTCTTTATACCTAACCACCTAATCCCTTCCTCTCCTAACTCCACCCCTTCCTGCCTGCTATAACACTCTAAACACCTTAACCTCCCCTATTTATGACTTCATAGTTTAGTCTCCTGCAAATCTTCCTTCTATCTATATATCCCCTCTCCCCCTACAAGTTGTTTCACTTAAATTTTACTTCAACTTTCTAACAGGTCCAACAACTTACTTTTCCTAGTCCCTTATCCACTCCTCACTCCATCCCAGTCCTACTTCCCCACCTTAGGCCATGACTTTTGCAACCCTCTCCATTTTCCTCTTGCCTCCATTACTTCTCCTTCTCATTCTTACATCTTATACTACTCCATTATCACCTGTCCACAGAGATCCCACTAATCCCCATACTAACTGTTTCTCATCTCTGCAGTACTCTATTACAATCTCCTCCTCTATCTTTTCCCTGAACATCCCTCTGCCTAAAATTAAACTTCCTCCACCTCACTCTCTAGCATCTAAAACCAAGACTAGGTATTTGACTTACAACCCATTTAATTTCAAACTTTACCAACTTCATGTAGCCCTGCTTCTATCAAGAGACATACAACAAAATCCCGGGCCCATCCATCACCCCACCATGCATAACTCTACCTCTCCCAACTTAATAAACTCATCCTCTCCAAACAAGCATATTTCCATTTACTCTATGAATGTCCATAGTATTCTAAACAAAGTTAGTGAAATCCATAACTGGATAGCCTTCCACATCCCTGATGTCATCACCCTAACAGAGATTTGGCTAAAACCCCAAACCTCTGATAAAGACATTCTCCCCCTTGGTTTTAATATACTTTGCATAGATCGCCAAAACAAAAAAGGTGGTGGCATTGCCATCCTCTACTCCAACCACCTCACCATTACAAGTATTATGAAACCTATCCCATCCTTTTCTCCTGCTGAACTACTTACAGCTAAACCTAAAATAAATGACCACACCACTATCACAGTAGCAGCCATCTATATTCCTCCAGGAGACAACATTCCTCTGCTCGAAAATATTATTTCATACTTTTCTCAACACATCCCCAATGAAACTATCCTCCTTGGAGATGTCAATATTAACTGGTTAACTCTCAGTAATCCAAACTCTAATACTCATATTAATTTATATGACTTTACACAGTTAATCTCCCAACCTACCCATACAAACAACTCTCACACATCTAGTACTCTGACTGGGTACTTGTATCTAATCCTTCCAAATATCATAACCCTAAAACCCTGCCAAACACCCTGATCAATCACTACCCTATAAAAATTGTTAGGTTCACTCCCCACTTCTCAAAACCTCCTAAATTTATCAATTGTCGTAAACTCTCTAACTTCCATCCAGAAACCTTTAATTCCCTCCTCTCTAAAGTAAACTGGAAATTCCTTACCCAACTCCTACTAGAAGAAGCAGTTCTACCTTTCAACTTCACCATCTTTAGCATCTTTGACTCACTTGCTCCTCCTCGCAAAGTCCGAATTAAGTCCACCATATCTCTGTGGCTTTCAAAAGCCACTCATACCCTTATGATAACTAGAGACAAACTATGGAAAATGGTCACAAACTAAGCTCTCTGCAGACTTACAAAAATATAAAGAACTCAGAAAACTGACAAAAACACATAAACAAAGATAAAAAGGATTTCTATAACAAACCTCCCACAGCCCTAAAATCTAATCCTAAAAAATTCTGGAACTCTATTAACCTGGTAATCTTAGCTCCCCCAATCCATGCCCAGACAAGACATCTGAAGAAACTGCCACTATCTTCAATGCCTATTTTATCGATTCAATAGCTAAGCTACTGAACGCTAACCCAAACTCCTTTACTACTAACATCTCCAACTTTTCTGAACCTACTCCTAATACTATCTCCTCAAATACCTTCTCCTGCAAACCTGTACCTACTAGCTACATCAAAACTCTACTCTCTAAATTAAAACCATGCTTGGCATCAGCTGACAATATTACTTCCACTTTTCTTCTTCTAGCAGCTGACTCTCTTGCTCTCCCTGTATCTATCCAAATTAATCGCTCTATCTCTGAATCTAAAGTCCCTTCCATCTGGAAACAATGGTATACTCTATATATACACAAAGGAGGTAAATCCTCTATCTCCAACTTTAGACCTATCGCTATCCTTTCCCCTCTCTCTAAAGTACTAGAAAATGTATTCATAAACAAGTTATGCAGTATCTAATACAGGAAAATCTGCTTACACCCACTCAACATGGCTTCAGACCCAAAGATAGCACCACTACAGCTCTATTATCCTTCCTCAACACTGTCTCTATAGTCATGGATGACCATAAACTTATTTCTTGCTTATTCTTGGACCTCTCAAAAGCTTTCAACACTGTTTCACACTCTGTTCTGCTGCACAAACTGCATAACCTCAACTTCTCCTCTGATACTGTTGCATGGTTCTCCAGCTACCTCACTGATAGATCTCAATCAGGGAGATGGCACTCTGCACTCCCCCCTCCTCTCCCTGTCAAAATGGGTGTACCTCAAGGGTCTATCCTAGGGCCTTTACTTTTCAATATCTTTACTAATCAGCTCTATATCTCCTGTCCTCAGTCATCTTTAGTGCAATATGCAGATGACTCTAAAGTCATCACCACAGCCAACTCTCCCTCTAAGTTCTTCTCAGCTACTCGGGCATCTTTTAACTTAGTTGAAACATGGCACTCCAACAATCAGCTCATCATTAACCCTAAAAAGCAAAGCTGTTACTCTTCCTACCTAAAAAGTTCAACAATATTAAACCCTCCTTCTCTATACAGTCCCTTAATAACACTCCCATTCAGGTAGAATCCAGTACTAAGCTCTAAGGCATAACCATCGATGATCAGCTTAAATTTGACTTACATGTTAATAACTATATCAAAAAGACACATTCAAAACTAGGGTTTTTTACCATAACCAAAAATTCCTTACCTCTGAAGCCAAGATTACTCTCTCTCTCTCTTACCTACCTTCTATCCAGTCTAATGTACAATTTTCAAATTCTCACAAATCTTAACTCAGCACTCCTGACCAAACTCAAATCTACTTACAACAAGGTCGCTAGATTTGCTGCCCAGCAAACCTACAAATCCCATCACTGTCTCTTTCTAAAACACCTAAACTGGCTTGAATTACCCCACCAGCTTCTTCTCTCTCAGCTCCAGATCATCCATTCTATCCTATACCAGCCTTCCTACTGCCCAGCACTGTCCCCTCTCATCTCCCATTATTCTCCCTCCATACCTCTCCGAAGCTGTAACGAAGACCTACTACAAATCTACAAACCCAAGTCTAAATTTGGATGCCACATGTACAGCTATCACCCTACTATTGCCTGGAACAGGCTCCCACTAGAAATCAAGACTCTTACATATCCTAAACAATTTAAGAAAGCCACTAAAGAGCACTTTAAAAGTCACTGGTTCTGCCACTGCACTCTCCCTCCTTAATCATCCCCTACTTCTCATACCTTAATCTACTTTCTGCCCTTAACTCACTCTTCTCACTAGCTCTCTCTAATCTTCCTTGACTACTCTTTCTACTGTCTTCTAAAATCTATTAAGCAAATTGCCTCAGAGAAACATTCTATTGTAATTTTCTTACCTTCATGCAACTACATCATGATAAAACAGTTTTTTACCACTTACCCCAAAAACTATATTCATCTTAATGACATATTTCTTTTATACATCTTGAAATATTTATGCTGTACTCCTGATTATCGACACTGTATAACATTGTATTGATACTTAATGCCTTGTAATAACCCTGTAACATTGCTGTTTAATGCTAATTTATAATGAAAATTGTATAATATGTTGGAGATTTTCTCCCCGGGCCTCTGTTGAAAAATGGCTCTTCAGCGTAATCAGACAATCCCGGTCAACAAATGTAAAATAAATAAAATAAGTAAATAAACATATATCTATATTTTCAGGAATTAGTAATATAAAGAGTGCAACTTTTTGTTAAGGATTCTAAGATTGAGCAGTTTTCGCTTTGTATGGTTTTGATTATGATTTGCTATGTAGGTAATTTGAGGAGTCTGACCTTGGCTAAAAAAGGCACTAGTGGGGAAAAAAGTTTTTAATAATATACAAAAGCCATGACAAGAGTGAAGCAGGCCATCCCTAGCAAAGCAGCCAAGGCTGTCAGATATTTCCTGTCACTATTAGATCCGTCCAGAATGACACCAGTAGCTAACCCAGTAATTACAGTCAATTATCGTTTGCTAGCACTGAGACATTATTCTCATAAATGGTAAAATACTGTGCAATACTAGCTTCACAATTATTTCAGATGCATATTCAGAGAGCTCCAGCATGTCTCTTTCACATGATCCAGGAAGTTGAGTTTCAAGTCATTTGCTCCCACGTGCACAACGACAAGAATGTATCAGTACTTAGGGTGACGAGATTTGAAGATTGAGTGACAATTGCCAATCCTTACATCTAAGAAGCAGCTAGCCATCAGTTTGATGACTGCAGCATCTGCATGTCTAAGTAATGAGTGTCCTATGAATAAAACTTTATCAGAAATAATAGCCTGGTTTTGATGCCATAAGGGCTTCTGCATATTAGTTGTATGACCCCTTTGCCTAGCTGTGTTATCTATGGTGTCAGTGCATGCTGTATGTTAGTTATGATATGCTGATGATACTTAGACGTAGGAGTTCTAAGAGGTTTGACTAGAGATTTTTTAATGGCATTACCATAAGAGTTTTTTTTGGTGAGAGTCTGTGGATGTTGCAAAGGTGTTGATGAATGCAAAACAATGTTTTTCTCACTGTATGCACATGCTTCCAGTTTAAGTATTCATGCCACTCTCAGATAAAGTCCTTTGGGTTAAGTAGGATTTTGTTTTGAGTGAGCTTGTGGCATTTCTTACAAGGTTAGCGATAGAAGGGGTTAATCTGTTGTCACTTTATGATGACCAGTGCCAAAGTGTTAACGGGAAAGTTAAGATGGGCTAGGGAAAAATTAAGTTCAGCACATCTGTCAAGGAGCCAGTGAGAAGTATGCAGTAGACTGCCAGCACAGGAAGTCACCTCACTTTTGCAAGGAGTATTACTTCCAAGCAGTCCTCTCGTTTTTCTGTAGCACAAGTGCTGGTTTTCACAGTCTCAGCCATGGAAAATGCACTGCCTAATGTGCTTTCAAATCTCTTCAGCCCCAGGAGAGGTAAACAGGCCACACACTTTCACTTTCCCCTCCTTGCCTGGGTCCTTCAGTGCTTGGGCCTATAACTGAGCCACTGTCACTGTCCTCTAATTAAGCCACTGTCACCTGGGCCACAGCCAGGGCTCATAACCTCACTACCATGGAGACAGATTCTACATTTTCACAGTTCTGAAGAGTACACTTATAGCGCTCAAATATGCAATGGGAATAGTCCTACATCAATGACATCTGAGTGCATGTATCAGTGCTTCTTCAGGATTTCTGATGCTTCTGCATCCTGAAAGTAACCCACCTTACACCATCAGAATGATATGGAGTGGATCTCCATAATTTTAGGCCTAATGACTAACTCTTCATTGGTAAGTGATGAAAGTAATAATTATAAACACAATACTAACTCCCTATTGTTATACAGATTTCTGAAATACAGTCTGTGGAACAGTTATGTATGCGCCTTTAATAAACCGCTATAAGGCAGGAACAAGAATTTTAGTTTGCCTTTTTAGCATATTTCCCTGCTCCCAGCTGTGAAAATAAAAACAAAGACAATGTAAATATTCTTGATTAAGCTGCTGTTTTATACTTAGTTAAAATCTACTACAACAAATGGAGGCACATCTTGCTGTGTTGTGAGTCAGTGAAAATCTTCTGGAGAAAAAGTCTATCTGCTATGTACATGTAGTATGTCATTACATGGAAAATACATATCTTACAATTCCACCGAATTTATATGTGAAAAAGATATCTAATTATATAGCACTTGTAAAAAATGATAATAAACATTAACTTGGTGTCTTATAACAGGAGATTTATTAGCATAAAATGATTATTTAATCACTGTAAGTGTACTTGTTCATTTTAAATGAAGGCAAAAGACATTTAAAGTATAGTTTACAAGGTCACTTATTGCTGCTAAATTAGAAACAATGCATTTGGTAAAAAAAAGTTAGATATACTAAATCTGCTTTGTTATACGATACTTCACACTTAAGTATTTGCTAAGTGGGTATAACGCATTTGTGCTCCACAGGACCCAGAGCACAGCACCAGGGATGAGAACGATTAAACATAGAGTTAATTATATGATAAGGAATAAGTGTTAGAAGCAAAAGCATTTTCAAGTGGAATATGTCTGAGAAATCAACTTCAGTAAAGGAACTAAAACAGGAAGCCGTGGTTGTATGGCAACCAGCAGAGATAGCCTACTGGTATGGAATGTAAACACAGTAATGTGGAAAAAAAGAGCTATTACTGAGAAGATTTATAAGCCTTTCAGTGCAGGACATTTAATTATGCCATGTAGACGACCAGTAAAACAATAGGTTGTAATCACTTGTTATGGCTTTTGCCTTCAGATCCTCAGGCATGTGAAACACACACAAGCTTGTGTACTTGATTAGTAACAGCAAAACTTCTTAAAATTGCAGAAAAACCTTTTTTATATTGGCTCAGCTCACATGTTCAAAGCACTGAAACAAGAACAGATAGAGAAATGAAATTCTTGAAAGCCAGATGATAATGACAGAGTGTTCAACACATTTCCACCAAAAAGAATACTCAGTGGCATGCCTCTCAACTTCATAGCTCAAGAAATATACCTCTCAACTTCATAGCTCAAGAAATCTGGACAAAGTCTAAAATAATGGGGGACAAAGGCCCCAGAATAGGGACAAATGTTAAACATTGCTCTTATAAACTTTACAAAAAGGTGTGACAATAGTAGGATTTGTGTTAGCATGCATTTTCTGAATAAGTCTGATACACAAATGTATGTCATTATTTAGTAACTTAAATTCTTGATGTTTTGCCATAAAATCACAAATTTTATGAAGAACAGACCAAAAATATGAGGCAAAAATGTGGGCATTCTACAGAAATTTGTACAGATGAGAAGTATGCTTAGTGGTCTTAATATCTTTCACTGCTTGATAGACCAAAATGTTATGCTTTTCAGAATATAGAGATACCGTCATCTTATCTGCAAAGTGCAACACATTTACATTGTGTTTCGGGAAACGTATCAGGCAGAGAGAGAAAAACATCAGTCTAATAACTATATACAAATGTGGTGATCTTTAAGAAGTTGAGTAAAGATGTGGGGAAATTTGAAAAGTTGTTGGTACCATCTGAAGTGCAGTAATGAAGTGTTAGCACATAATGTGGGCAATTATAGGGAACTGTAGACTGGTATCAGAAAAATACGAGAGAGACAGACTACAAATAAACAAATAAGACTGGATATATTTACATATAGAAAGGATTAAAGGGACATCTACAATACAGGAAGACAGGAGATAAAACAAATAAGCAGGCAAAGTGCACAGGGATAGCTAATGGATAGCAAAAACAGAAAGCAAGACAAGGTGGTGAGAGTGCTTTGTAAATAACTGATGAAACTACGTAGCTGTCCTTGAATATAGTATAATGCATTCTCTTTAGATGGCTTTTCTTGTAAAGTATAGTGTGAAGGATTCAGGATAATTGATGACTCATTTTACCAAGTTAAAATCTGCTAATTAGACTGCCTCTGTCAACATTGCCCTAAAAATAATACTTTCAGTATAAAAGTCAAAAATAACACTGGTTGGCTAGTGCTGGAACAGTGTGTTCAGCTGGTCATCTGGTGACTCAAAGTTTTACAAGTGAGCCTGGTATCATTAACCTGGAAAGACAACGGGTATCATGTGATTAGTGCTTGTACACCATCCTCAGGAGCATTGTATACTTAGGTTCCATCACATTTTCATCCTCCAGAAGATGGTCTATGTAAGATTCCATCACATTTCAATCCTCAGGAGGATTGCATACTTAGATTCCATTACATTTTTGCCATCAACTGTTGGCTGAAGGCCCAGTCTAAAGTTTAGGACTAAATAGATTTTGAGATCTGTATGTGACTTCCTCAAAGAAAAAGCTGTTTGGAAAGATACACATTCTGCATACTTAGGAACAGTGAATGCATACAGGTGGATAGATAGTCTGGAAATTTGACTGTCTTATATTTGACCATGTTCTAATTCCTGCATTGCTCTGTAACAATGGTCAACAAATATCCATTTGCCTACTAGAAAGTTAGCAACCTGCATTTGAGCTTATATATGCAAGCATACAAGGCATTGGGGAACAGGATCTACATGCTGCATTACCTACAAGGTTGAGCTTAACACTATTGTCTGAGGATGAATAAAAGTAGACCTACTCACATCCTGTATTTTTGCTCCTAGCAAGCACAAATCCATGCGATGTCCATTGTCCTCTCTGTAAATGTAAGCATCAGTTCCTCTAACGACTGACTCAGCAATTAGTAGCAATTTATTTCCCTCCAGATGTGATGAATCTCCTGCTTCTAAAATTGTTGCAAAGAATGGCCTTCATCTCAATGAGATTCTAGATTCTCAGTTTTGTACATGATGTATTCTTCATCACTGGAACTTCTGATGAGAATGTGAAATCACATGCACACGCGCACACACACACACACACACACACACACACACACACACACACACACACGCACACGCACACGCACACACACACACACACACACACACACACACACACACACACACACACACACACACATACACACACACACACACACACACACACACACACACACACACACACACACACACACACACACACACATACACATACACACACACACACACACACACACACACACACACACACATATGTACATGAATGCATCTGTAAGGCTAGTTTTTATTTGTATAATTCTGGCACAACAGCCTGCTCTGAGCAGACAAGATTATTTTTTTTTTTTCAATAATTTTTATTTTTATTTTTACATTAATAAATGCCACAAATAAAAACTATCTTACAACATGACCGTATATATATATATATATATATATATATATATATATATATATATATATATATGTGTGTTATACATTGATGTCAAATACCACAGGAAATAGGTCGTACAACATATATATTTACACTATGTACATAGATGCTTTCACTGTTAGTTCCACAGTTATAGAGACATTGGGCCGGATTCACGAAGGCGTGCATAGAGTCTAAGAGTAGAGTAAGACTCCATGCAGCCAACATGTCCACCGAGCAATCCAGGAACAGCTGGCAGGGGCGTGCAACAGAGCTCCTAAAACGACTCTTACACGAACAGGGCTAGGTTATGCAAATTACCTCATTTGCTGGTGAAAGCTATGCAAATGAGGTAAATTTGCGATCCAGGAAACCCTAACCTGTCCGAGTAAGAGTAGTGTCATTGGCAGAAATGTACTCCGTTGACAACTGAGTACCGTTCTGCAAATAGCAAAACGGAGCCATGACAGCTCCAAATAAAGGCTGCATCCAGTTGAGGTAGCATGCCAATGGCCAAATATACGGCCATTGGCAATGTTCCCCGATGCAAAATTAAAAAAAAAATTTTTTTTTTACCTCGATCTCCGAAGTTTAAGCATAGCGCAGCGCCGTACAAACATGCTGCACTCTAAAAACCAGAAAACCAGAAATTAAAAGCCATAAATAGGGATTTTATAGCAAATCATAATTTGCAATGCAAGTGAATGGCAGGCTGAAGACAACATGGCAACCGAGTAGAGGTTGGTAAGGGGGGAAGCTCAGTCTAAGAGATGTAACCAAGCATTAGTAGGCAATCCCATGCAAATGAGGGTAAGGATAGTGAATCCCAAGTTTACATAGCAAATCAGCACAGTCAGTGGAGTGTATGAGTAGGATAAGGGGAGTAACAGAGTAGAAGATAGGTGACATCACGAGGGGGGTATGTATGAAAGAAGGTAAGCTCATTGGAGCAGAGTGGCATGTGTTTGCTGTCAGTTACTCATCACTGGAAGAGGTGTGTCAACAGTTATCCTAGCTAAAGGCAAGAAATAGAAGGTGTATGCTGTGGATAACTCTAAAGTTTCTTGTTGAAGTGCCTGCAATGTGTTTGCACGCAGGTGCGTGCCTGTATATCCGAGTAAGACTGTGTGCGTGTGTGTGCGCCCGTGTGCATGCGTTTAAGCCAGAGTAAGTATGTATAAGGTTGTTTAAAGTTGTGTAAGTGCGTTTGCACCTGTGTGCATGTATTTAAGCAGGAATTAGCAAGTGTTAGGCCGTGAAAACATGTGTGTGCGCATGTGAGCTGGTGTGCGCGTGTTTGCGCTTGTGTGCGCGGCGCTGCTGCCCCCCCCCCCTGTGGAAACAGAAAGGGAAAAGGAAGCACAACAAATAGTAGGAAGTTAACCAGGGAGAACTAGCAGAGCTAGCAGGTGAAAACAATCAGAATCAGGCAATTACACAGGCGGTACAAAAGCCCAGCCCAGCCCAGCACTTAAAACTCTGCAAACAACTTTCCACCATGTTTTCCTCAGAGACACTGCAACACTGCAGTAAACTAAGAGAAGTGAAAACTTAAAAGGCTTTACTGAGACAAAAAATGTTAGGGGCTGCCATTGCTGTTATAAGGCGACATATGGAACATGCTGAGGGTGGTGACAATGCGAATGCTGCTGAGCAACCCCCAGTGAGAAGACGGAGAAAAGTGTACAGGTTCAGAGTAACCTACCAGGGGCTACATGAGCTGGGTATAGTAGAGCGCTATAGAGTGAACAGAGACCTAATGCAACAAATTGTTGGGATGTGCAGACCACTCCTCACACACACAACCAACAGAGGGGAACCCATCCCAGTGGAAACCAAGGTATGTGTTGGCCTAAGAATACTAGCAATAGGTACCTTCCAGAGACCAACTGGTAATATGATGGGGATATCACAGGCATCAGCATCCAGGGTACTGCACCAGTTCCTGAATGCCATGTCAGCACATGTCGGTCATCATGTATATTTCCCCAATTTCCGTGAGGTATTGGCCAGCAATATGCGTCTTTTTCAGCAAATAGTGGAATACCCTGAGGTAGTGGGTGCAATAGACTGCATGCACATATGCATCAAAGCACTAGCCGGTGAGCGGGGTAGGGCCTACATTAACCGCAAGAGCTTCCCCTCCATCATCTGCCAGGTTGTGTGTGATGCCCAGGGCATAATACTGAATGTGTGTGCTGGCTGCCCTGGAAGCTACCATGATTCCCATATCTGGCATCTGACACAGCTGTACCAGACATTTGCCAATGGGGACATCCCTCATGGTCACCTAGTGGGGGATGCTGGATATGCACTGGAGCCATGGCTGATGACACCCATCAGAAATGCACACAAACCTGAACAGGAACGCCATAATGAGGCACACGCACAAACACGAAATGTAATCGAGCATGTGTTTGGGCTGCTCAAGCCATGGTTCCGGTGCCTGGACACATCTGATGGAGACTTGCAGTACTCACCAACTACTTGTACCCAAATTGTCATGGTATGTGCTATGCTACATAATATAATACTTCAAAAACAGCTGCAGCAGGAGCAGCATAGGCCCGAACCAAACAGCCCCCCACCATTGCCAAGGCCATCACAGGCAGAGCGTGACTCGGTGGAGGAACAACCTCAACCTGCTCCAGTAGGCAGAAGGAGGCGTGCCCAGTATGCTTTGGTCTTGGCAAAGAGGCAACGCATAGCACATACACTGGTGCAGTAGGAACCCTGAAAATTATACCTCTCTCTGACTCACACATATAGTAAAAGGGATGCCTAACTTGACACTACCTGTTTTCAAACATGTATAGGGAGTGTACTATGTGCATCCAACATAGGCAGCCCTGCAGCACCGCGTGAGGCATGATTGCCATGTTTTAAGAAATATAAAGCAGTGCTAAACAGCTTTTACCACTATTTAGTATATGTAAACAAAATTTCACACACTAACTAGCACAACTTTGGGCAATGTTGAGCAATATTGGGCAACGTTCAGCAATGTTGGTTAATGTTGAGCAATGTTGGACAAGTTTGGTCAAAGTTGGGCATAGTTGAGCAAAAGCAGGTAAACATGCTCATATTTGCTTTACCAGTCCTTAAGCAGTCTGGTCTGCCCAGTATGAAAATATAAAGCAGTGACAGGCCTCGAACCCAAGATACTGTGCACTATAGTCACAGTACTGAACCACCAAACCATGACAGTATTTCAGTGGTCAGCCTGTATGAAGAAATGTTGATACGTCTATGCAAAGTGTCTCATGGAAACCCTGCAGGCACAACATAATCCCTGTCGAGTTATGACACAAAGTTGAGCCCTGCAGTAAAAATATAACTTGATTTTCAACACACATATAGTATAAATTTTAATATTGGGCATGTTCATACACATTAACAAATGTAGTGGACTTCAGACAGCAACATACTGAAAGGTCACACTGGGCATGCTCACACACGAATAAATGAGACAAATGACAGGCAACAAAACACTGAAAGACCAAACTGGGCATACTCACACACTTAGGCCATGTCTGAGTACAGCAGTGGGCCACACATATCTGGCAGTTGCATGTGTTAACCCAGGAACCTCTCACTATTCACCAATCCTGCCTTGTGCACACAGTTATATGACAACAGACACATATAAAATATATTGGAACCCTGTCATAATCAAATATGTACTACAGATACTTAGGTTGTTCATAGAAAGTGGGAAAGCAAAGAAGATAAAAAACCTGCAATCAGTATCATCAGTAAACAATGTGTACTCCAAACATTATCATAGGTTCATAGGTTCATAGGTTGATAATAGGCTATCTGCCCTAGGGCATTTATAAGCCTAGCCAGAGTGTGTTTGGCTTTTGCCACCCTTTTAGATTAGTAGACTGTGCCTTTGAATAGTAGGTCACACAAGATAGCCCTTTTACGGTTAGTTTATTGTGCCTCTGTCTAGCAGGGACCCAGAAGAGATCCCAGGGGTAAACGTACGATCTCCCATCCACTCGTCAAGATTTCTCTTGAAGAGGGTCAGTGACGGGCTCTGCCTAACTTAGACTGGGATTTCGTTCCAGAGTGAGGGGAGCCTCTGGGATATGAATCTGTCCCTCCAGTCCCTGGAGTGTGTAGCTCTAAGGGATTTGGATATCCTGAGGTGAAGTATGACCATTAATTCTGGGTTGGACATGGCTTTATACGTCAGGCACAGATCGCATCTGAGTAGGCGGTAAGCAACTGAGTAGAGCTGGAGTTTCTTTAGCCAAACTGCGTAGGGCATCTGTTTGAGTCCCTTGATCCACTTGGTGAGGTACTTTTAGGGACATTACAGTTGCTGCAGGTGTCGGGTAAGGTACATCCCAAATGGGGCATTGTATTCAAGTATGGACCTGATGAGTAGAGGCGCAGAATTACCTCTCTTGATCTAGATGTGAAACCTTTCATGATAAGGTGGGCTATATAGAAGGTCTTTCTAACCACTTTGGCAACGTGATTGTCAAAGGAGAGATTACTATCTCTTTGGGTCCCCAAATTCCTAATTACTTCTTCCGTACGTAATGGATTACCACCTATGTGGTAATTTGTGGGCACTTTGTTTTTCCCAAAGGGGATGACTATGCATTTTATGGCATTTAGCTTTAGGCCATGGCTCTGGCACCAGTTATCCATCTCTGTGAGACCCTTTTGGAGGATGCTTGTGTCAGCTGGAGAGTCAATTATGGCACCCAGTTTGCAGTAATCTGTGAACTTGGTCAGCCATAGTCCTCCCATGTTAGCCTGTACTGCAGAGAAATATATACTGAGCTAGAGAGGTCCCAGGACTGAGCCTTGTGGGACGCCACTTGTAACTGGTATAGAGTCTGACATGGCACCTGCAATTCCGACCATGTGGGTGCTATCCCTGATCCAGTTTGCAATCCATCTTGTGACATATGTGCTGATATCTAAGCTGGTGAGCTTATTTATGATGCCCAAGTGGGGTATTGTGTTGAAGACTTTTGTGAGGTCCAGGTAGGCTGTGTGGACTACCTTCCCTATGTCTATGGCCCTGCTAACTGTTTCAAAGAAGTCAATCAGGTTCATGAGGCAAGATCTGCCCTTAACAAAGCCAAATTGGGTAGGATCCAGTGTCTGGAGGTTCCTGATGTCTTTGTTTATGAGTTCCATGATGATACACTCCATAGCTTTGCAGACCAGGCTAGTCAGGCTTATAGGGCGATAGTGTCCAGGGTCCATTGTGGCACCACCTTTGTGGGGCAGGACCACTGTTGCTGTATGCCATTCCTTGGGTACATATCCTGTAGTAAGTCTGATATTGAACAGTGACTTTATGTGAGGGTTAAGTTCTTCATGAAGCTCGTGTAAGACGCAGCCCAGGACACTGTCCGGTCCCATTGATGCTGTGTTATTGCTTTGGAGAGAGCAGCTCTCACCTGTTCATCTGTGATGTCAGGGAGGCTACACTCTGTTGGGATGGACATTTGCTCTTTTGGGGGGATGGGGGGGAGAAATTTGCACTGAACCTGTCTGCCAGGATGTTGGCAATGTCTGTGGTTCAGTGTATTTTTGTCATTATGCACTACCTAAGAGCATATCTAGGAGTTGCCACCCAGGTTCCTGATATAACTAAATAAGGCCTTGTGATTGTCTTTATTCTCTTGTGCAATTTGTCTTTCGAAGCTGGACTTAGATGATTTTATGAGTGATCGTAGCTTCTTGCTAGTACTGATCAGAGATGCCTTCCCTTTTTGGGATTTTGGTCTATCATGTAGTAGCCTCCTCCTTTTGTTCTATAGCTTATTTATGGCTGGGGCCCACCAGACAAGCCCCCTGCCTTTGGAGGAGTGAGTCTTGGTTTCATTTGGGAGAGCACAATCCATGCATTCCTGTAGGTGTCCATAGAATGCGTTTGTAAAGGATTCTGCGGTTTGAGCCGTATTTTCCACTGGCCCGGGGACTTTGAAGGATACCACCTCGGTTTTGAGAAGTGTGACATTTGCTTTTGAGAAGTTCTTCACTGAGATTACCTTGGCTGGGGGTGGGGACAGGATATGGATGTCCAGTGAGATAAATGTATGGTCTGACCTTACCAATGAGGGGTATACCTCTGGTGTGGAACATAGAGTCCTCATGTTGGTGATGACCAGGTCCAATATGTTTTTCTCTCTTGTGGGGGTGGTGACCAGTTGTTCCATAGCATTTGAGTTTATAAATTCTAGGAACTGTTGGGCGAGGGTGTTGGGGCTTGAGTAGTATTCCCAGTCAATGTTTGGGTAGTTGAAGTCACCCAATATAATGGTGTTTGGAGAGACCTTCATAATCTCCAGTGTTTTCAGGAAAGCTGAGTGAGGTTACCTGAGTTTGTGAGGTTGGTCTGTAGCAGGCTACAAACTGAAAGGCAGTTTTGCCCACTGTTAGTTGCACATGGATGGTCTCTGATGCTTCATGCAGTGCTACTAACCTGTGTGTGTTTCTTTGATGCATATGGATACTCCCCCTCCTTTTGTGGTTCGGTCTGGGTTTTGTGGCCGAAAAGCATGGTATGAAGTATAACCTGGTAGTGCTGGGGTGCTTTCAGGAGCCTTGAACCAGGTTTCTGTTACTGCACAGATATCAATATTCTCCATACTGAACAGAGCCTTGAGTGCATGCATTTTGAGGTGTAGACTTCTGGCATTGAGCAGCATTACCCTTAGTTTCTTTTACCTTGTATCTTCTATGGAGGTAGGTTTGTCTTTTGAACCTTGCCTAAAAAAGGCACTATGGCGGTGGCAAGAGCCTTAGCCAGTATTCGAAAGCCCAGGGGTGACAGGTGCAAGCTGTCCCTGGTGAAACAACGTGGCTTGTCGAGCATGTCATCCCATTCTGACAGTCACTGGATCCCCTTTGAATGACACCAATACGTTAGCCAACTGTTAAAATTGATCATTTTGTCTTTATAATGTGGCATCATTCTTGGTGACGGTAAGATACTACACAATGTCAGGGTCATACTGGCCTGGGCTACATGATCAGAGAGCTCCTCTATGTCTCTTCTCATGTAGTACAGGGAGGAACGTCTCGGGTCATTCACACCAGCATGGACAATGACGGAGTCATATTTGTACTTGCTTTGGAGTGACCTGAGTGCATGTGTTATGTGGTGGATCCTGGCACCCGACAGACAGCTTACAGTGACCCTCTCCTTGTTCAGCCTGGTGAGTGTGACGTCAGTGTGTCTGACAATAGAGTCACCTATTACAAGTGTATTAGGTGTGTTGTTTAGCCTTAAGGGCAGTGACTGTGTGGCACACTGACTTTGTGAACTATGTCATATGTGGGTATTGTTGTGGGGTAGCAGTTGTTTGGGTGTCTGCTTCGGAGGTCTCTGCTGCTTAGGCAGATTTTTATTTAGAACCGCCAAGTATGTTTTTATGTGTTTATGTGTTTGGTTTGCTGTTGCTATAGGTCTATGTGAGACTGGATTTGTGGTGTGTGTGGTTACCTTTTCCTCCTGATATACTGTGCCAGTCATGGGTCGAGAGAGCTCAGCCTCCAGTTTGTCCATATAGTTGCATCTCTCACATGTATCTGAGTTTGTTGGGAGGAGGAGAGGATTGTCTGTGTACATAAGGCAGTTGTAACATTGCCTGAAAAGTCCCATATTCACCAGCTGGACTGGAGAGTACACACGAAACTAACTTTTGGACATGTCAGGATATTATGATGAAATACTCTTTTGACTGATCAAAAAGGATCAGTATGGTGTTCACTGTGTAAAATAGTATAACAGGGGTTTAGTGCTTAAGTTTGTTGGTGTTTTGGAAAGATTATCTGTGAAGGAGTCCAGACAGAACCATGACACTTCCTTCAGCTATGTCATAAATAGCAATGTACACTCATATATGTCCTGAGTCAGGGCCAGCTGTAAATGACTGACAATGCCGACATCCTGTCAGACAGGCCCTTACATACATACCCATCTCCCACTGACAAAAGGCCCTATCATCATACCAGGAGATATCACATGTAGAATGGGTAAACAGCTCCTTCCAAAGCTGAAAACATGGCATCAGTTGGATTACATTGTTTCCCTATATGTGTCATAAGTGAACTGCAGAACAAACAGACCCTGCACCTGAACAGTCTGTTGAGCCTCACCCTTTCTACAGGATATGCAACCGTTGAATAGGTTACAGCAACATATGGCACACTCCACAAGTGTTGGTGCACAACAGACCATGGGAACTATAGTCTTATAAGCCTATGAAGAATGATCTGCAAAGCCATGGAGTCCATCATGACTGAAGTCATAAACAGAGCTATTGGAAGCTGACAAACACACAACCCTACCAACTTTGGTTTGGTCATGGGCAGATCATGGTTCCCAAACCTGCTACACTGTTTGCAAGGCAGCCACCCAGGACATACATCACTGAAATGAGCTACCCACGTCCCATATAGACTTTGAATAGCCCTTTTCCAACATCCCAGACACATGTCATATCCACAAAATCAACAATCTGTGCATAAATATGTATTGTCATATGATGGATTGGCAACTGGTCCACAGATAGATCACACAAGCTAAGAATTGTGGAGTCCTGTTCAAGCTGTTAACACCTGCTGTTCCCCATGGTGCAGTCCTGGGATTGCATAAAACAAAGTGCACACACATTACCATGTCCAGTCTGATGATGTCAGCATCCTACAAATATAGCAGGAGAAATGAAAGCACCCAGTAAAGCATATAGCACGTTGTGTTAATGCATATATCTCTAACCTAGTTAGGTAGGGGTTTGAATCCTCAATTGGTGTGTGTCCATGTGTGTGATTTCTTTTGAGAAGAGTGCCCTTTTTGGAGACTAGGAAAACACATTAAAAGAGGTAAATTCCTCTTTGCCAAGTCTAATGATGTCAGCATCCCACAAATACAGCAGTGGAAATGAAAACTCCCAGTAAAGCATAAAGCGCGTCGTGTTAATGCGTATCTGTCTAGTATCATAACATAGTTAGGTAATAGTTTGAATCCTGCAATTGCTGTGTGTGTGTGGCGGGGTGTATGTTTGTGTGTAATTTCCTTTGAGAGGAGTGACCTTTTTGGAGACTAGGAAAACACATTAAAAGAGGTAAATTTCTCTTTGCCAAGTCTGATGATGTCAGCATCCCACAAATACAGCAGTGGAAATAAAAACACCCAGTAAAGCATATAGTGTGTTGTGTAAATGTGTATCTTTCTAGTATCATAACATAGTTAGGTAGGGGTTTGAATCCTGCAATTGCTGAGTGTGTGTGTGTGTGTGTGTGTGTGTGTGTGTGTGTGTGTGTGTGTGTGTGTGTGTGTGTGTGTGTGTGTGTGAGACACTGTTGGTCAGTGTGTTGTGGGTTTTGCTTTTACTACTGTATGACATATCAGTGAAACAACAGTATGTGCATTGCACACTTCAGGTATCTGTGTGGCAAATACATATATGTACATGTGACCTCAATTAGTTCATAGGTGTGAAGCCTGCTTTCTACATGAATACATCTGTTACCTTTGACAGATTGTGCTGCTGCTTCTCAGACCTTAGGTCACATATGTATGTTTGTGACAAGGCCAGCCACTCTAGTGATCTGTGGCCTAGGTCATCTGTGTCACACACACCCACGACAGTTTCTATAGATTAGTGTGAGTGAGGGTACATGCCTGGGGTATATTTCAGACATGTTCAAACACAACAAAGTCTGTCAATAATGGACATTCATTATAGGTGTGCAACAACTTCGTGAATATTCATACAGACCACTTATTGCTTATGTGATACACCGAGGGACTTCAGAATACCTTTAGAAATGTGAATACCAAAGGATAGATGACATAACATGTGGCTATATGTACACATCGGTACCCCTTCTACATGTCGTGGGCTACTACCTATGTGGTACTGTCGGGATACTATGTTTAGTAAATGTGGACGACTATGCTATAGTTGGCTTATAGCTTTACAGCATGGGTTAGTCAACAGGTATCTGTCTGTATGATACCCTTGTGGAGGATAAGTGTCTCATCCAGAGAATGCATTGTAGGCCACTGTATGCATTACCAGATGTGGATGGACATATCCCTACTGTGTTTGCTTGTACCTAAGAGGGCTACATGCCAAACAGGAGTGGTCCCAGGAATGGGTGGCGGTCAATACCACTGATTACTGGTATAGTATTGTACGGGAAGGATCCAAATGCTACTGTGTTTCCTACATGTGTGTGTGTCAGTTGTCAAGACATCAACTAATGATTGTTTATAGTCAGGCTGTTGAGGTTGTGTATACTACTAGAATGCAAACGAATGACCGATATTAACAGTATCACCCACAGCATAGTGTCAAACCATGTCACACACATGTGTGTACCCAAGTTAAAACATATGTGTAGTAAAATACATACTGGCCAGCAATAGAAACTATGAAGTGTTAACACTGTGTAATACAGGGCATGTCACCCTTCCCATGTGTCCACTATGCACATACATGCAGACAGTACACCTCCATCATGTTCACAAATGTACACCTGCAAATCTGTACTGCACACATCACACACATACTGTCCACTCACCAACATATGCTGCCAGAACTACACACATCAGCCAAGTGGCACATGGGTGGACAATACATTTTTGGAATTAACACTGGTGTAAACAATACTACATTGATAATCATAGCTTTAATGCATCATGCCTGCTCAGATATACCTACAAGGATATCATTACACCTTACTGTTGACAACATGCTAACATTGCTACACTTCTGTTAAGTCACCCTGTGCATCAGCACCATGTTTGCCTGTTCCTGCATCAATGTTAAAGATGACAGGAGGTGACACAGTTTCATCATATGCACAGGGTGTGTTGTTGGTTTGCCAGAGCCCGACACTGACCCATCCAATCGACATGTGTGTGTGTGTGTGTGTGTGTGTGTGTGTGTGTGTGTGTGTGTGTGTGTGTGTGTGTGTGTGTGTGTGTGTGTGAGGGACAACAGTACAGCATGGGTCAATGTTGATGCAATGTGTGTGCGTATGTGTTAGCCCTAGGTGTTTGGTTTATGTGTGTGTGTCTGCATGCACACAGTTCCACCATGTGGCTGCCAAATACAGGAGGTTGTGGGACAGCCACAGACTGTACCTGCCAGGCTGTACAGATCACCGTCTCTGGCCATGGACACAGTACCTGTGCCTGGCAGGGGTGTCACAGATAGTATCGGGTACTAAGCCAGACTGGGTACTATCATCAGAGGCAGAGGGATGTTGACTGGACCCATGGCCACGTGCACGTGGTCTTCTAGGATGGTCTATTGACAGCCCAGCTCCAACATTGCTGGGCTGGTACTGCCACTACGGGAGCGGCTGTGACTTGTGTGTTGTCTGCGACGACTGCCAGCTGATGATGTTGCTGGCATACGTCCATGTCGACATCTCAGTCATCCTGCACTGTCCTGGCACATGGACATGACATTGCGGAGGACATCTAGTGTCTCCCCCCAATGTCTATCAATGACCTCGGTGTAATTACAGATGGTACCAGCAAGGTCACGGATACAGTCATTGATAGCAGTGTTATGGGCTCTCTGCGCCCTTAGTCCCTGTCTAGTGTACCGTTCCTTATGTGCCTGTGCCTGCATTACAGCCCGGAACATACCTGAGGTTGTAAGACCTGTGGGGCCACATCTGCCAGGGGCATTATGACCAGCAGTGCTCCCACAAGAACCCCTGGACATCTGCCTATGTGCTACCCTTCCAGGAGTCTGGGTATGGCTGCTGTGAGGGGATGCATGTGCCATAGATACCACACTATCCTGGTCAATGCCTACTGTATGCTGCCCCTCAGCTAAGGCCATTGGTGATGAGGGATGTATTGGCAGTATGAATGTGCACATAGATGGGGTGGAAAGCTGTGTACTGTTGATTGGCGGACCAACGATAGACCCTGTCAAACCTGCCTGTGCCACAACACATGTTTCATCATTTCCACTATTTGTGGCAGTGACTTCAGGTTCCCTGCTGCACTCAACCAACACAACCTCAGCACCTGTGAGAGGAAGACAGGAAACACACTTTACAATCTGTACATGATGTTAGCACACATGCACACATGCACACATGCACACATGAACGCATGCACACATGGACACATGAACGCATGCACACATGCACACATGCACACATGGACACATGAGCACATGCACACATGCACACAAATACACTACTCAGTAAAGTTCACACACACACACACACACACACACACACACACACACACACACACACACACACACACACACACACACACACACCAACAGCAATCCAGAACATACTCATTAGTGGTTGATGGTGGAGTACAGTATCACAAGCCAAAGAATCCTATCACACGTGTCAGCATGCAGGATGTGTGTTGCTCAACAGTATGCAGTGTGAGTGTAGAGAGTCCCTGTTAATAACAGTATACATGTCTTTGATGCATGTGTGTTGTTCAATGATTGGCCTCACCCTGGAAGACAATGTGTACATGGACACAACATTGCTGTGCAAGTATTAAATGCTTTCCAATGTCCTGTGCACCATCACTCATAGATATACATACCATGGCCGGATGCACACAACTGTCAGGTGTATAGCAATGAATGCTATGTATAGTACTGTAGTTACTGTAACTGGATGTAGTGTAGTACCATGAGCCATCATCAGGCAGCATCATGTGGTCACTCAAGGCCACTAATGTGTGCCGCACTGGCAACTATCTTGCTTTACCTGAACTGCAGCACTTTGTCTACATTAACCATTTCACAGGCAGTTGTTACATGGGTATGTAAGGTGTTCAATGTGGAGCATGCCTAACATGAATGTGTTGTGTGTTGGAGAGTGTCGCACCGCCCCATGATAGGCATCTACCCCTCAGGTATAGTATGTGTGCTGTGTGGATGACATTTGGGATACTGGAGTCTGACTATACAGCAGGTGTCTAAATAGGCCATGTGTATCATATTAACACTGACTGCATATGACAAAGTGGTGTATGTTGTGTGCATGTGTATTGACTCTGCCTATATAATGTCCACTACAGTGTACCACAATTGGTTGGGATGCTCTGTGCATTGCATGTGTTTGAGCAGCTGCTCATGTTACTGGGATGTGCATAGTCCCACAGAAAACATGCAGAGCATGCATTATGTGTAGGTGTATTAGATGTGTATATGGCCTACAACTCACCTATGACATGCACATGTTATTTGCTATATTAAATGTAGAACACTCACCAGCAATGGTCTGCTGTCTTGCTGTCACACCAGAGGGACCTACAAGGATATGAGACAGTTTGTCAGTGCCAACAACTATGGCATTGCTGCTGTGAGTTTGCAACTTTACAGTAGTACGACATGTGACAGTCGCAGGCATACAGATTATGTTCCAAATTATCAGTATTGCACAACACCAGGCTCCACATCTTCTAAATACACAGTACACATGTGACATATGCATGTTCTAACAATCGAGTTAACAGTAGTCTACAGATATGCCATGTTACCTGCACGCTCTGAGTCAACTTGCTGGGTGACTCTGGCCACCATGATGACACATGTCTGTTGTAGTGGTTGGCCAGGAGCCACCATGCTGAGGAGCAGCTCTTCCACTCTGGTGAGGGGCGGGTGTGACGCTGCACCACCACCTGTGGCAAGCTGTTGTCTGCGGACATCGGAGGCATGCTGCCGGACATGTCTAATTAAATCACTGCAGTGATGGCGTACCTGCTCATAACTCCAGTTTTGCATGCCTATGTCATTCACCCAACAGACAACATTTTGCCACAGTGCAGTGCACCCTTGCTGGTCCTGGCTGGTTCTGGAGAACAGCAGGGTGTGATGTTGTAGTAGGGTGTCTAGGATTATTTCTTCCTCTTCAGGGAAATATGCAGGTTTGCGATTGTGAGACATGTCCCTGGAAGATAATGAAACAATAATTGTGAGCAAGCCATGTGGCACACTTAATATTCTAAAGTACAGACATCAAGGAAATTCCATATATAGCAACCTATTGGCTGTCAGTAGATACACACTTTTAATGCCACATATCAGTGCTCAGCCCACAACTGCCTGACAGTGCCTGGCACATTCTATATATTAAACCATGTTCTGCACAGCAACAAAGTGAAACCAGTATATAAGACTATACAAGAGTACATGGCACACTGTATGTGACACAATGCACCACCTAGCCACAGGAGGTATATATCAAGCTAATGGATGAAGAAAGATGTCATCCATTGCAATGAATGTAAAGTACAGTTACAGTATTACCAGTATACCACAGTAATCTTTGATGCCAAACCCCTGCCTAACATATGTGCACAGTTGATATAGGTGGCATACTGCTTTACCAGACTATACATGTTGCTAGATACACACGTATACCCTATAACATAGATATGACTGAGGGCATGGTACAGGCATAATTACACGCACATCAGACATACATACAACACACAAATGTATGCCAACCCAGATGAGCTTTACCTGTGTACCATACAGCACTGTGTGTCACTACTTACAAAACCTTATGCTTGAGGTATGTAATCTGTGAGGACTACAGCGAAGACACAAAACAGTGTTACCAAGCAATATGAACATACACCATACTGTACTGTTTAGGCCTACAGCTTCAGGTAGTACTGCAGTTCATATGGGAGTTGGATTCACCAGCAGTACCACCCACTAAGCATACATGTATTGCTTTAGCCTACAATGGGACATCACAGTCGACAACAAGGGACTACATCACACTGTATGCCATACTACTTTTTCTGCCTAGCAATAGCATACACATCTTTTGCTGGCATCACAGCTAGGACACAAACTACCATGACAGAAACAATTTCACAATAAGCTATCACACCTTTACAGACTTTGCACACATTCATCAACACATTCACCATCACACTCAGTCAACCTCACATGGCAATTATTGCACTAAGTACATGTGTGTGTGCTTCGTGTCATGGGTAGGTAATATGCTATTGGCCCTAAGGCCTACAGCAGCCTAGCCATACTCTGCCCTGGCCTTTGACACACATGTAATTTAATTTCATTTGCCCCTGTCAACCAGAGCCACAGAGGTGATTCCCGGGGTGTATTTCCTATCTCCCAAACAATCATCAGGAGTATTTATGACAACTGCTAATGAAGAGCTTTGTTTGCTATTGATAGGTGGTTTGTTCCAGAGTATGGCATGTCTCTCTGAGTTAGGATTCTGTCCCTCCAGCATGTACTGTTTAGTGAGCTGACAAGGTGTAGGGCCCTAGAGCGTGTACCTGGGAGGGATTGTAATATGTTTATATGGAGGATGTCCAACAGCTATGGGTGTGACATAGCTCAGTATGTTATGCAGAGGTCACCTCTGGGTAGGCGCTATGCAACACAGTGTAGCTGTGATTTTGTGAGTCGGTCTGCATAGGGCATCTGTTTGAGGCTGGTATTACTCTTTGTGAGGTATGTCTGTGGCCTTTCCAGTTGCTGTAGTTGGCACTGTACTCTCTCATGGGTTTTAAGTGTGATAAGTAGAGGGAAACACTTACCTATATTTCCCTAGATGACATACCTTTTGTGATGACGTGTACCACGTAAACAGAGTACATGACCAGTGTGGCGCTGTGATTATCAAAGGGGAGGCTACTGTCTACCTGTGTCCCATGTTCCTTTATCACACCTTTGGTGTTAGGTAGACAAACACGTATGTGGTAGTTAATGGGTACAGTATTCTGGCAGGAAGGGATGGCACTGCAGTGTCAACAATGAGCTTCAGTCCATACCTTGGTCGCCAGGCACCTGTCGCAGTAAGTATGCCCCATGTCTCTCTCCCTCTATCTATATATATATTTACATATCTATATATTTATATGTGTATATATATATATATATATATATATATATATATATATATATATATATATATATATATATATATATATATATATATATATATATATATATATATATATATATATATATATATATATATATATATATATATATATATATATATATACACACATATATATCTATATATAGCTACATATATCTACACACACACACACACATATATATATATATATATATATATATACACATGCATACACACATACATATAATCATCCATTGCTGTACATATAGATGTACATATAGGCACATATGCAGTCCACTATTCATGGTGGGAATATTACTTATGCGACAGTTGTGGGATATACAGTTATGCAATAATATTGCACAGTATTGTGCAGACTGCATTGAAGGTGTCCTCAGCCCATGTAGCTATAGCAGGCCTCACTGGCTACAACACTGCAAAACTGACAGAGCATACCCACAGCGTTTAACCACCACATGTCATATACCAGCACTGCATGCTATTTTCTTTTCCACACACTACAACCTACATAGAGATATGCACATAACAACCTTCAGCAACATATATATGTACACCCTTTACAAACAGTTGCAGTATGTCCCTTGCCCTATGCACATGTACAGATACATAGAGATAAGTACTGCTGCCACATATGGATGATTCACAGTGTGTAGAGTACTCTTCATAAACATCTACTACATGCCAGCAAATACATATGTTACATACATTTCCTTTGTATTACTGTGTTCCGTTTGTTTTTAAAGGAATTTTTTTTCTTTTCTCTGTCTGTTGCTCTTTCTTTTTCTGTGTTTCTCTGTCTGTCTGTGTCTGTGTCTCTGTCTGTGTCTGTGTCTGTCTCTGTCTGTGTCTCTGCATCTGTCTCTGCCTCTGCCTCTGTCTCTGCCTCTGCCTCTGTCTCTGTCTCTCTCTCTCTCTCCTGCTGCAATGAGATTATTGCATGTGTAGACAGCAAGTACAGCCTGCTTTTCTAGGTATCTGCACATGTGCATGTGATGGCCTCTGCACCAACTGGTGCTCACCATTTACTAATTGCATGCAGCCTGCTGTGTGGTAATTGCACTACTCACTGTCATAGCAGCCCACTACTATACAATGCTAGGTTAGGTAGGCGTAGCCCTTTCAGCTTTCCAAAGTGGGGCCCATGCTTGTTTGCTGTGGACACCGTTGTGTCAGTCAGAAGGTTGGTATACTTCTTATCTCTGAAGCTAGGTTTGTAGCCAGTGATTTGCATGTTGTACTCAAACCTGAATGTTGCTGCTTCTAGTACTCACTTGACAGTGTAGAATTTTACTCACCCCTCCACATGCTTACACAAGATACATGGGAGTATGTACTTTCTTTTCTAATTAGACAATTAACTGCCATACAAAAGTAGTTATTGCAATGTATTCCTCTGGCACATGAACTGTTTGTGAACTACTATACTGTAAATATTAATTACCTCACTTCTGAACAGTTTGTTGTTTTATTGTGTTGACATTAGCACAGGCTGCTCAAGACAGCTGGACACATTTCAGTACTGAGTATGCCTGCCTACATCCTTGGTAGAGCTTGAATACACAGGTATATTGTTCTTTTGGGTAGGGGTGCAGAAGTCCAGAGAGCATTATATATTATTGTGTGATGTTTATCTTGCTGAACATACAGGGTTGCTGTGTACCTGTTAATCTAACAAGGCAAGTAGTCTGTCTGTGTAGCTCCCACTTGTGGACATATCCAGATGGTAGCCAGAGGTTAGCCTATTATTCTTTGTCTGTGCACCACACTGGTCTTTTCTGCACTGGAACAATGGCATTGTCACAGTTGGTTGCTAACAGTACATGGCTACATCCTTTGCTATTTCTGTGTTGTACTCCTACATAAGGGTATGCTTGTGGGACTCGTTCCAAAGCTATTTCCAGAGTGTGTAACAGCAGACAAGCTGAAATGCCTGTGTGTTTCTGCCTCTGCCTGGTACATATAAGTGGGTACACCTGTAATATATTACAGACATTAAGTTGAGACTGTGAGTGAATCAGAGCATATGTATTAATACACCTGTTCTGATGTGCATGCAGTGTGTATTATTACTTATTGACATTATTCATTAAGTGTAATTTCCCACTCTTTGGCCTACCATCAGTACTTTTCAGAAGGATTTTGAGGGACAAAGCTAACATTTGTTTAGGAATCAGGGACATCCCTGAAAAGCAGTCACAGTTGGGAAGTATGGCCTCTGCCCTATTCAAATATGCCAATGTTTATCCTGCTCTGATACTGTGTGGGGTTTGTAAAGTGCTACTGTAACATTATTTCCTGCTAGAATGGCTGGTTCTCATTTCACAGTCATGTCATGCAATTCCACAACAACTGCTGGTACAGATCCACTGAACAAGATTTGTGTTATGCCATTCCTATTTTCCCTTTACATTCACTCATTGTAATGCATGATATATTTATTACAGCACCAACTTGTTGTAAATCTACTGTGGCCTTCATGCAGTTTAGTGTGTCCAAGGTCCGGGGTTCGAGACTGACAGAGGTGTTTTATTTTGCTGCTCAGCAGAACAAGGGCCCTGCCATACAGAGTGACTAAGGCACTTTTAAGCAGTTGTAAGCAGGTTTGCGGGGGTTTGCGCGATGCTTAGCAATGCTTATCTAAGGGCACACATGTGCACACTCGCTTAAACCCACTTACTACTGCATAAAAGTGCTTACTCCCGCTAACCCCTGCGCTAATTTCTTTGAAAGAAAAGAAAAGGGGGAGATAGGAAAGTGGTGAAAAATGGGGCAAAAAGAGGGAAAGACAGTAGGGAAACAAGCTCAGGATGTGCAGGACGGGTGTAGGGAAGGTCCATAGCTGCCCATTTTTTACCAGCAACTGCTGTGTATATGCAATAAATGTGGAGTGACATTTGAAACCTTCCACCCCTGAGAGAGGGGTGAGGACAACAAAGTCTGTTGTACCGCCAATTATAATTATAAGTTTACATGTCCAGCGGACATGTGTGCAAAATGAGCAGCTACGTATGGGGCATAATTTTTTTTGTGGGAACAAATTGCCCTTTTTTTTTTCAGGTGAGAGTGGAAAGTGAGGTAGAGGAAGTAGGTATATTTGGGTAGGTAGGTCAGGGAGGTAAACAGACAAGACAAACAAGATGCATACAGGGGCAGAGTATGACACATGGGGTGGGTGAACACAATTGACGGAGACGGATGTTTGGAAATCGCAAGCCCATGAGCCCACAGATGGTAACAGTGGAACTGAGATCCCCACCATTGGGCAGTCACCACTGCACCTTCACAGCCCCGAGGTTGGCTGTGCTGGGGGCTGTGTAGGAGGGGCAGGCTCACCCGTGAGTCATGCCACTCTTGCCTCGAGCTGGCATAGGGGATCAGCAACTGAATGCTGGATCTCCCTACACAACACAGCCCAGACCCTTCGGAGGATGACAGGTGGCCCTTCTCCGCCCACGCTTGCATGGGGGGGATGAGCCCCAACCCCTGCAGTGCTTCTACCCAAAGGTGGCAAAGGACCAACAGAGGAGGGGAGCCCGGGCTGGGCACCGGACCTGCTGGTGCCAGGTGCAATCGCCAGCTGAGGAGGGACAGGTGGGTCCACTGGGACCGGCCTTCCCATATGTTCTGTGATTAGGTGTGTTTAATTACAACATAAACAACAGCATTCCAAATTCGTTCTAACAGCATGCAGTAATATTCCCATTAACCCAACACACCAAGTTTCCAACAGTTGAATAGCAAGCATAACACATGCATATATTGAACGACAGTGGACATTCCAACAGCATGCAGGGATGATTGGTGGCAACAGGCCACCAAGATTGTGGTGTTTGAACAGGGCACATGCATCAAAGTAAATGCAGATATTTATAGAACAATATGACATATGTCCCAACAAATGTTTTGAGATTAGACATACCCATTGAGGTGTGGAATTGCATTGTTTATGCACATACAGTAGGGTGTAGAAAGAAACTTCAAGTAACATCTTATAAGTACTTTTAGTCTACACTACATTCCTATTGACTGCAGGTATATATCCCCTACATGTATTATCACACTTGGCAACATGCATTAGGTTGTATAATGGGTTTGGCTAGTTCATTATATACCTGACCTATATCTGACATACTAACTGTCCAAGATGCAGATGTTACTGCTACATAGTTATTTATTTTATTTATATTTCTATATCTACATATTTGGATGTGTTCAAGTGACATTTTCAGTTAAATTTCTACAGAACCCTACATTTCATGTAGCACACTCACATTTCTGGGGAACACATTAATAAGCTACTCGTGTGCCAGATTTACTTATGCATGCCAGCCATTAACTGACTGTTGTATATATGCTTCACAGCTACTGGCACTTCCATCATCCACTTTATATGGGACTGCCCAACTGTGGGTTGACAGCACTTATTACAACAGTACTATTTGTATAATGCAAGGGTACAACAACATTTCAAAGTAAGTGACACAGACACACTCCATGTATTATACTTTTATTAATTACATTACACACTTTTCTACAGGCTCTCTCCTTTATTTGATATTACAGTGCATACAGAAGACATATTGAAGACATATTATACCTTTATTAATAGGTTACAACACTCTTTTTCAGGCTCACTCACTTATTTTATATGACAGTACATGCAGAGATATTATTCCGGATTTATTTTACCTTCCTTAATGGGTTACTACACTCTTTTTCTGGCTCTCTGACTTACTTTATATAACAGTACATGCAGAGGTATTATTCAGGGCATTTTATGGCTGTATTATTGGGCCACAACACTTTCTTTCAGGCTCTCTCACCTATTTAATATAACAATACATGCAGAATAATTACTAACCTGCCTGGTGGTGTAACCTTAGCAGCCTATCTGCATAGGCTTTCTGATTTGCAGCACGGACACCTGCAGCTGTGAAGTAAATGAAGGGATATGGAGACATACCTATCCATTATATAGACTAAATTAGCATGTCTTACATACTGCATCCCATGGTTACCTACTCAGTAGTGGGGCATCTTGCATGTCACGGGCCTCCTGTATCCATTAGTTCAGTAGGTCCTGCTTCCATCTCTTCAGGTCTGCATAGTGGTGACGGACCTGCTCACCAGTCCGAGGAATGCCTGTGGCACTGGTGAGATCATGAGCTAACCGGTTCCAAGCCTCTGCCTTGTACTCCATCCCTTGGAACTGGCCCTGCAGGAGTCTTGACTCATTATGGTGGATAAGGAGGCAAACCATGTATTTTGACTCCTCAATGCCCCAGTGTTGCGCTCGAAAGCGAGTACCCTCTCCAGCACCAGCCATTCTAACTGCAGATGGGAGCTACAATCAGTTGTGGCGAGTATTCCAGCCTATGGGGCTTAAATATGCTGCATTTCCCACACTTTTTTGTGATTGGCCATTTTTGAAAATTCTCAGCTGACTGCAGACCTGCTTAGCAATGGTTAATCTACCATTTATAAGTATATGTATGTTAACAGTGGCTGTTTATCCTAAGCTGTCATGGCTTAGTGTTTCAGTACTTTGATTATGGTGCACAGTGTCCTGGGTTTGAATCTTGTCATTGCTTTTTATTTTACTACTGTCCAGACAGGCTAGGGGGTGTGGCTGTGTTTAGGCAACTTTGCTCTACGTTGCTCCACGTTGCCCGACGGTGCGCTGGTTGGCGCAGCACACACCTCCGTGCAAACTGATTGCGCTGGGTAAAGCACTATTTAGCTATGGGCAACTACATTGCACCGGGTAAAGCGCTGCTTAACTACAGGAAACTATATTGCACTTTGTAAAGCGCTATTTAGCTATGGGCAACTACATTGCGCTGGGTAAAGCACTGCTTAACTGTGGGCAATTATATGTCAGGATCCTTTATAAATATACATTTTGTTCACTGATACATAGGCCATTTCAATGCTTTTTAGTAAAATTTTAATCATATATGTCAGGAATTATTTTATTTACTAATTTAAAACATAAAAGAGAAAGGGGAGTGGTGGGACTCGAACCGTGACTGCCTCCTCTTTGTGCGAAGGTTGTACCACTACGCTATTGCTATTTGGTTTAATTTGCATAAACATTCCTTATTATGCTCTTCATTGTCGAGATTGCTAACTGCAGCTAAGCAATGGGCACACCCCCGCAAACACGTGCAAATACAGGCAGCTATATCAGGAATTAGAAAAAAAATTAAAGTTTTACTTTTCATAACTGTACTGGGGTTTACAATGTGAGGGAGTGTAGTGTTGGGTACATAGACATTTGAGCGGACTCGCTCATGTGTGTTGACATTTCACAATTCAGACACTTGCAGGGGCATGGACCTTTGGACTACTCGGCAGTCAGACACGCCCCCTGCCTTCCTGCATGGTCCATGTTAGACTTGGAGTGGAGTCAGCATGCCCTCATGAATATGCATGGCACACTGACATCATACCGTTCAACTGCAGTTTCCGAGTAAGACTTATTTAGTCTTACTTGGAGGATTCGTGAATCTGGGGGAGCATATACATTCTTAATATCCAAGTTATTATTTAATACCTGAACTTGTATGTGTTCTTTGGTTCCATTATAGTGTATTTCTAAGTTGCTGTGTGATGAATTATGCTAATATAATATTAAAGGTTTGTTCCCAAATTTCTCTGGATTTCATGTTTTTGTTTCTTTTATCTATTACTATTTTATGAGCTAAAAGGTGTTGTATAGCTACTTGTTTAAAACCCTCCCAAGAGATATTTATTGTATCTAGCCATTTAAAAGCTATATACAGTTTCATTAGTATGAAAATTGTTAAAAGTGTATTTGCTTGTTTTCTTGGTATGTTGGGTGGGAGAATGTGTAATAGAGTGAATGCCCAAGTTAATGTTGATGTTTGATAACCCGTTTTTTGTAATTGTACCTTGAGAGAGTTCCAGAGTTTATAAACACATTTACAGCTCCAAAATACATGGACTAAGTCAGCTATCTGGTCCTTACAGTGTGGGCAGAAAGGTGATTTTGATGTGTTAAATTTGTGTAGGATTGCAGGTGTAAAATAAGCATTATAATCATGAGCTGAGTGTATGCTAACTTTTTGAGGGGTATAATCTTCAGTGTTAGATTGATTGCCTGGCTTATTTGTTGATCATCTATGGATGGTTTAATTTTTCTCCAGTAGTTAGAGAAGAGGATGTCTTTCTGGTATTTGATTTCATTTATCATTTTATATGAATTAGTAATAGTTTTCTTTGTTGTGATAATAGTTTTCCAAAACCTGCTACAAGTTTCTATGTCACTATTGGTCATAGTAACATTTTGGAGGCAACTGGAACACAGTTCTTTGATTTGTCTTAGGATTATTATGTGTGATTTAGGGAGGTTTAAGTTGGTCCTCGTTTCTTGTATTGAACAGTTAAGGTAGGGATAAAT
Organism: Protopterus annectens; assembly: GCF_019279795.1. NCBI lineage: Eukaryota > Metazoa > Chordata > Ceratodontiformes > Protopteridae > Protopterus > Protopterus annectens. The sequence goes on from NC_056737.1 coordinate 965,568,359, forward strand.
ATCTTGGATTGTTTTATCTTTCAGTCTGGGTAAAGGGACTAAGTCCAGCATCTTATTGTTTATTTTTAAATTTAGTTTTTTATGAAGGGGTTGCAGTATTGTCATGGCTTGTCTAAGGTTCAAGAATTGAAAGAGATTTTGTGCTAAGTTGATAGAATGTTGTAAGGGCTCTATAATGTTATAAGTTTGTATTTCTTTCTGCTTCAGGAATGGAAGTGCTTTGGGATTGAAACCTAGAGCATTAATATATCTATAATAGATTGTCACCCAAAGAGGAGACCAATTTTCCATTGATGGGTTATGTTCAGCTATTCTTAATATTCTGTTAGTGTTAATGATCGAGTAGTAAATTTATAATCTGATAGATTTAGTCCTCCTTTGCTTTTGTGGAGTGCTAATTTTGGATAGGAGATTCTGTTTTTTTGGGGGGTTCCCATATAAATTTTGCTAGGAAGGTATGCATTTGTTTGAAGAATTTATTATGTATTGTTGTCTGTGATGTCATGAATATATGCATTAGTCTAGGTAAAATGTTTATTTTGATTATTGATACTTTGGCCAAGAATGGTAGTTTTAGGTTGTTCCATCTTTTGCAGTCTTTATTTTGCCGTTTAAGGTTTACATTGTGTTAGTAGAAGTCTTTGTTATTCTAGAAAAAGGTGATTCCCGGATATTTAGTTTCTTCTTTAAGTTTTATTGTGTTTAACAATGGTATTAGTGAGATGAGCTTGGGTGTTTTTAGGGGGAAAATATTAGTTTTATTGAGGTTTAGTTTGTAGTAAGACATAGTCGAGAAATGCTCAATTGCAGCTATTATTTTGTTTATATCTGAATTTGGTGTAGTGCAGTATATGTTCAGATCATCCACAAATGCAGTGAGGTATATTTTGAAGTTGTGTATTGATGGAGGATTGTGGTATGTATTTTGTTTAAAGTATAGAAAGAGTGGTTCTAGGTACAGGTTAAACAGGAAGGGTGATAAAGTCCTGTTTTTTAATGTAAAGCACTTTTGCCTATAATAAGACTTCATCAAAACAAATTTAGTTAAACATATTATAATACTTTAAACAAGGTATGAACAAAAACACAACCAGTCATTTTATGAAAAGAATTTTGAGGAAACATTTCTCCTGCTGTGCTCTTAAATTTAAAATGTTTGCAAATGAAATTACATCTTTCAAACCAGGTGCAACTGGGGCATTCAACCTGAGTTGCCATTTTATTTCATGTTTTTTTCTATTAGTGATTTAAATGCCCCCCTCTCACTCTTGCTATTCAAATAGTGAAAAATGTTTTAAAGTTTGAATCAAAATAAATCGCCAAATAAAAATATTATCAATAATTAAATGACCATAAAAAACTTCTGTTAGACATATTTAATTGAGTGTCAAACTTAAATCCTTGAGGTGACAACCTATGTTAATATCATTTTACATCACTCTTGTTTACTAATATTCTCCAAATAAATCCAGACCCAGTAAATATAGTATTGCTGCATATGAATTATTTATATTTGCAGCTTTTATTTAATCATTTTAATGTTTAAATTAATTCATTTTGTTGAAGTCTTATAGTTTATAATCACATAGTTCAGTCAATTGTTTTTTTCCAACAGGTGCTTCCATAGAAATGAAGTATACAGGATCTCCTTGGTGGAGCCGAAAACTCGAATCGGTTAGAGGAAAAAAGAAAAAATATTTAGGTATTTTAAGGCTCATCCAATTATGAAAAACAGATCTGTTTATAATAATTTTAAGAAATACTTCATAAGATTAGCTAAAGAACATAGGATCGCCTATAAAATAAAGTTAATGCCTAATGCATTACACAATAACAATGCTTGCTTTATGGTTTGGATGACGCCTTAAAATTTAGTATTAAGAGATGGGTCCAAGTGAATAACTCACCCAGAGATCTTAGCTAATTTGTTTGTTTGTTGATGTTTTTTGGAAGATACCCTGCAATTGGTAATGATTTCCATTCTCTGTCAAACTTAGTTGATAGTTGTTCACCATTAATGGATGAACATATAAAACTATCCCTAGATTGTATTAAAAAGACCTCAATGGCTGGTCTAGATGGTTTAATGGCTATTTTCTGAAAAGTATAAAGGACTATTTGTATCCTTGTTTGGCTTATTTGTTTCAAAAAACCTTAACTGAAGCTTTTGTTCTGATAATTTAGAAGGAGGCTATTGTTATCCCAATACATAAAAATCACCCTGGTTATACTATTGGTGATTTTAGAACAATTAGCTTGATGTGTATTATGGGGAGGTTTTTTGAGAGGGCATTACATTTATCCTTCAAGCATCTGTTTAGTTTTTTCCTTGTGAAATCCATCAACATAGATTTATATGTGGAAGTCTAGTCTGTCTAATTTAGTCAATTTATATGAATGCATAGTAAATGTGTTGGACAGAGGCGTAGCTACAAATGTGGTCTATTTTGACCTAGCTAAGGCCTTTGACTGTCCCACAATCTGATTTTGTCAGCATTTTGGATAGGACAGATAAAAAGTTTTTGCAAAGAGATGGGTTATGGACTGGCTGGTATGTTCAAGAACAAATTATCAAAATATGTGTCCATCAAATGTGGTGCTCCCCAGGGGTGTTTTTTTTGGACCTTTGCTGTTAAGTCTGATTATGAGTGACTGTCCAATGTCAAAACAAATTGGTTGGAGTAACTTTGCTGAAGATTTTTAAGGTTGGAGGAGTGTTGACTAATAAAAAATCATCAGTGGTAACTACATAAGTACAACATAAAGGTATAAAATTCAGCAATAACAAATGCTCATTTAATAAAAAAAAGGCTAAAACATTATTCTTATAGTACTGGTGCTCTTTGCCAGTTCATGATAGAGGGTTAATGTAACACATGGCATCAAGCAGTTTTGCATTATAATATGTATCCCTAACAAACAGCAGTGTCAAGGCATGTGTTTTCCAGACCATTCCTGTATTTAGTGTCTATTTACAAAAATCTTATCCTTCTAGACAGAAGACAAAACATTGTGATTTGGAATATCAAAGTACTTTAAGGGAAGCATTGATATATACTCAATATACATATTCAAGTGTGCTTGGATAGGTAAATATCCATCCCTGTTGGCATGTGTGAATGAACACAAATATGCTCACACCTACACACACATCCACACATACAAACACACACACACACACACACACACACACACACACACACACACACACACACACACACACACACACACACACACAAACACAGACAACAAACACAGATTTAAGTGGCATGCTAATGGCCTGCATAGACGGTATGAATTAGATGAGGAACTCCCAGAACTAATCAAGTTAAAAACAACACAGACTTAATACACTATTATTCAACTGGGAATATTCAGGAACTATTCTAAGGCTAACCTCCTGCTATTAAGTGAGAATCTGGCAAAACATCAAGCCCCTATAAATCCTGAGAACACTACTGCCTATGCATATATGTTCATAGAAACCCTGTGCAAGCATGTTAATAGCTGCATAGAGGCAGCTGTACCCACCAGGAAGAAGAAGAGAACTGACTCAAAAAACAAGCCAGCCTGGTGGAATCATAAAATCAGTCAGATCTATGACAGGAGGAAGAAAATCATGGCAAAAATTAGGAGGCGCAGCACCCAGAAGGATAAATGCACTCTCATGAAACTAAACAAACAACTCAGAGGACAAATAATGTCTACCAAAGCCAAATTTGAGGTACGTTTGGCCTCCCAGGCCAAGGACAACCACATAGCATTTTTTAGCTATGTCCGAAACCTCAAAGGCAATACACAATTGTGTGCAGAGCTCATTGTAAATGGAGCCACCTATACTGAGCCAGAAGATATAGCAAACCTACCGGCTGATAAATTCAGCTCCAACTTTACTCCTCTCACCCCCTCAACCTTTCCTCAGGAAATATCATCAAATATAACTCGCCCTTCTATCACTAGGGAACAGATCCTTAGTGCTCTTTCTAAGACCAAGAACACTGCATCAATGGACCCAGACAATATCCTAGGATGCCTTCTAAATAGCATGAAACATGACCTATCAGGGCCTCTGGAATTACTATTTAACTGTAGCCTCCAAACAGGCTTTGTGCTTCATGAATGGAAAAAGGCAACAGTCATCCCTCTGCACGATGGTGGGCCATCTACAGACCCATAAATCTCACTAGTCTTATATGTAAAACCATGGAAAGAATTATCATGGAGATTATCAACAGAGAAATAGTAAACCTCCAGACAATAGACCCAACCCAGTTTGGTTTCGTCAAGGGCAGATCATGCCTACTCAGCCTAGTGGACTTCTTTGAGAAGATCACCAAAGCAATGGATGAGGGCAAAATCATTCACACTGCCTACCTTGACCTGGCCAAGGCATTTGACACAATACCCCACTCAAGCATTGTTGACAAACTCAAGAGGTTAGGTACAAACCTGTATGTTGCCCGGTTGATAGCCAACTGGTTCACAGACAGGACACAGGAAGTTAGAATTGGGGAGTCCACCTCTACAAAGAGGCCAGTCACAAGTGGAGTTCCTCAGGGATCAGTCCTTGGACCGCTCCTCTTTGGTAGTTACTTCTCAGAAGTCAAGACCAGTGTCAATGGTGTCTGGCTGACCAAATTTGTAGATAATTGCAAATTAGGAGCTGTCATTGAATCTCAGACTGACACAAGTGTTCTCCATGAGGGGCTGACACAGACAAATAACTGGTGTCAGAGCTATGGACTAAAATTAAATTCCAAGAAATGCATAATAGTATCCTTTGGGAAGTCACCCATCCCTGGTAACTATCATATTGACAACACACACCTTAGAGTTGACCCAGTAGTTAGGAACTTAGGGACATACATAAATAGTAATCTAGTGTTTAATCATCACGTGTCTACAGTAGTGAGGAAACCATTCTATGTTGCGCAACCTATAAACAAAGGTATGGCATCTAAGTCCAAGGAAGTCATTGCTCCACTGTATTCGTCATTCATCAGACCTATCATTGGGTACAATGCACTCTTTGGTATGTACCTAATCAGGCATATCCAGCAATTGGAATGTCCACAGAGGTTCCTCACTAAAAGAATACAGGGAGTAAGTAATATGTCCTATGCAGACCGCCTCAAAGCTGTATCCCTGTATTGTGTCTCCTACAGGCTTTTGAGGGGAGATCTATACCTGGCATACAGAGCATTGTCAGACCCCACTCTGATGGACCTCCTGCATATTCACAAAACAAACAGGACCAGAATTACCCATTCTAAAGATGTACACATTGCCTGTGATATAAACAGGACCTGCTGGAGAGATAGGTATGTATCCCAGAGACTACCCCATCTATGAAACAGGCTCCCCATCCATGTAAAGCAAAGTTCCTCCCTAACCCAATTCAAGTGCAACTTGGACAATAGGATGGAAAACTGGGAATTCATCCCTGGTTTGGCACCTATGTCTCTAATGCAAACTGGTAACCTGTAAATGGTTCATCTCCCAGGCCCACGCTTACACTTATCAAGGGTATCGGAACTTGTCAGAGATTTGGGATGCATGGCTAGGCTTAAAAAGTCCCTTGTGGTCATTAGCCTAGTAAACACCTATGAACTTATTATATTAATTTTTTTTAACATTGTTTTCTTGTTTGCACATCATACTAACTGCTAATAAATCAACATGTTACATATTTACTTGCTACAATCTTTGTGGGTTATCTTCTTTTTTTAGTACTGTACTATTAGCCACACATAGTTCATCTTTATTCATGGGATGGCATTCGCATGACAAATAACTATGAATTCCTTCAGGTCTCACTTTGTTGAAGTATAATATTCAAAACAGGTAAGAAATTAATATTTTACAGAAACTGCATCAATGCAGCACTTAAAAACAAAATCCTTATACTTAGTTTTACAACTTAGTAAATAACTGACCTGCAAGCAAATAAATGTTACCCAGATAAAGTTGCTGTTATCTTCTTGGGGACTGTATATCACTTTGGTAGAAGCAGAAAAATGTTTCAGATCTTATTTAATTTAATGAGGTGTGCAGCTAGCTACACATAAGTTGTGCCATTCATCCTGCAACCTAAAAGCATAATACACTATACTAGACTTATTATTCTGAATAAGATTATACAAAGTTGACAATAATTTTTGTAGTTGGCCATTGGTTACAGTTGCTAAATCTACCAAAAGATGCTGTAGTGTGTAACAAGAAATTATTTTCTTTCTAACTAGACAGAGGGCTTAAGAGTGCATAAACAATCATGCACCTGTATTCATTGCTGTTGAGTGAATTCACCTATTTCTGATAAAAGTAACACCTTGGAGGAAACCATCTCTAACTTTCTAACAGCTGGATGACCAGGTTGTAGCTCCATCTAAAGGTTAATAACTCTCCTGCTTATTGTTGAATGTCTTAGATCAGCAGAATTTTTTAAAAGTTTAGTTCCAGTCAAAGCAAAAAGCCTACAAAATACCACAGCTCTTGTTTAAATCAGAAATGCTGCATATGCCGCATGGATCTGAGCCATGTCATAGAGCACCACATTCTGTGTACACAATGCCTCTAAACTGGGACAAATAATGCCCCGCTCATGATTACCACAGGACATGGGACAAACACCTTGAAATCAGGACTGTCCCATACAAAATGGGAGAGGTGACAACCCCTTAAAATTAAATGACCATGCTCATATTCAGAGAAAGATGGCCTACCAGTTTTACACCACTGATGTAAAACCAGACCATTGAGACAGACAGACAATTCCAGAAAGCAATGACCAAATATTGATCATTGAAAGTTTTACAAAGTAAAACAGTTTCACATTCCAAGAGTAATAGCAATCAGGGATATATAATCATAGCCCATTAACACCACTGAAGGACAGAGATCTCGGAGCTGCCACATCTAAAGTGGAGAGCATCTCCAAAGACCCTACCCTGGTGAGTGTTCCAAATTTACTATAATTACAGACATGTGATCCTGTACACCTGAGAGAGTTCCCTTTGTAGTTGAATCTAGGAAGGGAAGAATTACACATATGAATATAAAACAATATGTTGTCTACAAAAATAAGCAAGACCACTTCTATTAGCAGTGAATGAGCACTACTCGTATTATAGTAAAAGTGTAAATCAGTACAGTAGAAAAAATTAAGTACTGTTTATACTAAGAACATAATAACTAGTTAAGATTCAGGAACAATGCTTCAGATACATTAATAGTAATACTATATCCAGCAAAATTACCTGCACATCAGATAAGTAAACAGAAGTATATATTATTAAGTAATTGCATCTGTTCATATCTGTGTTGTACTTTTACCTTTGGAAAAATGTCCAAGAGGAGGAGTGTGACTTGTGCCATATATGTGCATGCATGAGAAGCCCTGACTATGGCCAGGCCAACCCAGGTTTGAGTAACAGCTCGGACAACTGGAGAAACCAGGAAGGATGGGCATTACCCCTTAGGGGACAGTCCTGTGGGTGTCTCTGACAACAATCCCTGGTGCTGGGGACATTGTTATCAGGGAGTATATCCAAAAGGGGAAATAGGATGGAAGCATGGTTGGGCTGCTGCAGAGATGAGGCAAAATATTTCATGTCCACATTACATGCCTGCCCTGGCCTTTACCACAAGAGGCAGAGAGAAATAAAAAAAAAGTAGGTCATAAGAACCTCCCCAGATAGAAGATGAGCAGCAACCCCACAGGACACCCGTACTGGCCCTGGCTCAAATCCTGGAATTGGACCTGGGGAGCTCTGGAGTGCTTTTAGACTCAGCAAAGGATGTGGGGTAGTGGGACAGCTTTAAGAATGTCAGTAACAAGAGAAAAAGAACCAAATAAACAAAACAAACAAACAAAAAAGTATACACACACATACATATATATATATATATATATATATATATATATATATATATATATATATATATATATATATATATATCTACATATATATATACATGCATAGCAGCTGGACACACATATGACAAGCAACTTAAGAAGTGGAGCCCATAAGTAAAACTGAGAGAATGCCTGCACAAGGCAAATTCAGAACAGAGGCAACTCACATGCAGAATAAAGAACCAGGTGTGGTGGTCCTTTTAGCATGGTGGGTGCAGCAGTATGTGCCAGATACTGATAAAAGAGCTATAATGTATTTATTTATTGCTTTTGTTTACCAGGAAAGTCCGACTGGGCAAAAGTCTCATTTTCAGCTGAGACTTGGAGGAAACACTCCATTTTGACAGAAACAATAGAAGGCAGTTATGCAAACTTTGCATAATAAATGTACATACAGCCACGGTGGTGCAGCGGTAGCATTGTTGCCCCACAGCAAGAGGTTCTCCCTTTCGATTCTCGGCTGGAGCATCTTCTGTGTGGAGTCTGCATGTCCTCCCCGGGGTCAAGTGGCATTCGAACGACATGCGTAGGGTGTGCCTTCATTGAAGGTTGGGCATCGAGCTGGCACCTCGGCACCGTAAAAATCTACTGCCAATCATTAGTGGACTGTAATTCCGCTGTGGTGACCCCTAACCAGGAAAAGCCAAACGAAGAAGAAGAACAACAACAACATAGATTCATAGGTGTGTATTAGGCAATGGCCCTGGACCCATTACAAGCCTAGCCCCAAAAAATTGCCCAAGCACCATGCCACCCAATGTTATTTCACAATGCTCCTATCCAATACGGCAACTGGAATGATCCCTGGAGTGAACATGCTGTTACCCATCCACTCGTCAAGGATGTCTGCATCACTTGTGGAGTTGATAATGACTACTAGCTTGCAGTCATCAGTGAACGTGGTCAGCCAAAGTCCTTCTGTGTTGGCCTGGACTTCTGAGAAGTAGATGCCAAACAGGAGAGGGCCCAGGACTGAACCCTGTGGGACTCCACTTGTGACTGGTCGGCAGTCTGACTTGGAATCTGCAACTTTCACTCTTTGGGTCCTGTCTGTGAGCCAATTTGCAACCCACCTAGTGATGTAAGGATTGATGCCTAGTTTGATGAGTTTATCAATGATACATAAGTGGGGAATGGTATCAAAGCCCTTGGCCAGGTCGAGGTAGGCTGTATGCACTGCCTTACCGTCATCCTCATCAAAGATGTCAACCAGGTTCAGCAGACAGGATCTCCCCTTGACAAAGCCAAACTTTGTGGGGTCAAGAATTTGGAGATTGCCTATATCTTTGTTAAGCAGGTCCATGATGATGCGCTCCGTAGCTTTGCATACCAGACTTGTCAGACTAATGGGGCGATAGTTCACAAGGTCTGCAGTTACTCCCCCTTTGTAGAACAGGATGACTGTAGCAGTGCACCATTCGTTAGGGACATAGCCTGAGGTAAGGCTGTGATTGAACAGGGCACACAGATGTGGTGCCATTCATTTTGTAACTCATGTAGGACACAGCCAGAGATATTATCAGGTCCCATGGATGCTGTATCCTTGGCTTTGGACAATGCAGCTTTTACTTGTGCTGCAGAAATGGTGGGTTCCAGGCTTTCTTCTGGTATTGTGATAGGGCCCTTGGGGTGGTGGTAAAGTTGGCAATGAGTCTGTTGGCTATAGCTTTTGGCTCAGTATAGAAGGTGCCATTGTGCAATAACTCAGAACAAATCTGGGTATTGCCTTTGAGATTTTTAATATAGCTATAGGTGTCAGCTGCAATTCTCCCTTTATAGCTGGCTTCAGAGGATTTGAAAAGGGATCTCAGCTTTTTGTTGAGACTGATAAGGGAGGTTTTCCAGTCTTGTGACTTAATTTTTTCTGCAACAGTTTCTTCCTTCTGTTGTAGAGTTTATTGATGTCTGGGGACCACCAGATTGGCTTCCTTTTTTGGAGGAGAGTGTCTTAGTTCTATTTGGTATGGCAAGGTCCATGCATTTGTGTACATGCTCATACAGTGCACGGTGTATGATTCGGCAGTCATGCAGCTATTTTCTATTGGCATGGGTGCCAAGAAGTTAGCCACCTCTGTCTTTAGGAGCCCAAAGTCGGCTTTAGAGAAGTTTTTCAGTGTGGTCGACTTAGTAGGGGGGTGTAGGTGAGATAGAGATTTCCATGGTGATCAGTCTGTGGTCAGATTTAACCAGATTTAATCAGGGAGGAATTGACTATAGGTATGGACAACAGTCTCCCATGTTAGTGATAACCAGGTTGAGAATGTTGCTTCCTCTAGTGGGGGTGAGAATGAGCTGGTCCAGGGCATTGGAATTGATAAATTTCAGAAAGCATTGGGCCTGTACATTGGTACTTGAATAGTTTTCCCATTTGATGGAAGGGTAATTAAAGTCGCCCAGTATGATAGTATTTGGTTGGACCTTGATAAATTCCAGGGTGCTTAGGAACTTGGAGTGAGATTCTAGGAATATGTTTGGGGTTCTGTACAGGTTATGACTTGTATTGCCATCTTACCCAGTGTTAGTTGTACCTGAAGTATCTCAGATGTATTGTGCTGGGCTACTAGTCTAGTGGTGTGTGTATTCTTTAAGAATAATGAGATACCACCACATTTGGAGCTTCCGGCCATATTCTGGGGCCGAAAGGTATGGAATGAGTTGTAGCCTTGGAGCACAGGGGTGCTTTCTGCCTCTTTAAACCAGGCATCTGTTACAGCACAGATATCAACATTCTCCATTTTGAGGAGAACTTCGAGTGAGTGCATCTTGAGATTTAGACTTCTAGCACTGAGCAGCATGACCCTCAGATCGTATTTGTTTGTAGCTGTTACAGGGGAATTTTGGTCTTTGGAACACTGTGTAAAAAAAGGCACTATAAGAGTGACAAGAGCCTTAGCCAGTACCCGGAATCCCAGGGGTGACAGATGCATGCCATCTCTGGTAAAGCATCAAAGTCTGCCGATCATGCCATCCCAGGAAGACAAATACTGGATCCCCTTAGAATGACACCAGATACGTAGCCAATTGTTGAAGTCAATCATTTTCTGCTTGTACTGTGGTATCATTCTGGCTGATGGTAGAATACTGCACAGGGCTAGGGTCATATTTGCCTGGGCCACATAATCCAAGAGTTCCATCACATCTCTTTTCATACAAGCAGACTAGAATGATATGGCAAAATAACTACATGCATAGAACATTAAATGAATATACATGGAATTGTAATGATATGACAGTTAATGATAACATGGCAAGTTAAATGAAGAATACAGTAAAATATTAGCTAATATCAAGCTTATATGAGTCTAGCTACTTTCAAATGGAATGCCATAATGGAAATATAATGTACAAAAAGCAACAGGTACAGCCAGTTGTCATTTTCAGACGGTGCAGCAGTAATAGTTTTGAACTGGAGTCTGGTTACAAAATTGTAGGGAAGCAGTTAGTCATGGAAACAATCAATAATGAAGGCAAATGTGTGTTGCAGTCGGGCATGAGCTGGACTAAGACAGTGGATATTGATGCATTACAACAGTTAAGAGAGATCTTGGTTTTATTCATTATTAAACCATTTTGTTTGTTTTCTGGTTGCCTCTGTAACATTGCCATGAAAATTGCAGTTTACAGTAGTCTGTTCCAAAGCTGTTGCATGTTGGAACTGGAGAATTTCTCTATTGTAATTTGTATCTATGACACAATCACACAGTCTGCAAGTTGTGATATAGAAGATCAGTCCTAGAACTATTAAATTACACCTTTGGAACAAACGTACCCTTAATTGTCCATGATAACTGCCAGATCCTTAGACTAAATGGCTACACTATTCTGTTTTCTTAATAACTGAATGTCTTGAATTCATAGTAGTTCAACAAATGATGAAAGAAGATTGAAAAAAAATAATGAAACCTAAACTCACACTCACACCCAAGTCTTCATAAAATATTACCTATCTGATACCACAACAACATAATACAAATATATTGCTACAGCTACACAGTATCCAGGCAAATCCTGCTTTTAGTAAATATTGTCACATACCACTATGCTGAATGACCATGAATTTCATAAGTACAGTAATATCAGTGGGTCAGCCTAGATTGAACGACATAATACTTTTACAATATGAGGTTTCAGCAGTTTATCTTAAATAGCAATTGAATAAATCACTTTCGCCAAACAAGCTGCTACCTGCTCTGAGATTCATGGCCATTGGATTCTTTCCTCTCTAAATGTTTTATTCTGTCATAACTATAATGGCATCAGACTGCCAAACGTTCCCTACATCCTCTTAAAACTGATTCTAGTAAACAAATTCATATAAATAAAACTTAGATCATTTCTAGCTTTCACTGTCCTATCAGTTTTATCTAGTGTATTTTGGAACATCCTTAACATTTTTCAGGCATATAATACAGTGTACTGTGAGATGTGAAACCTTTTCAGCTTTTGAAATCTTTAGCATATCCTGGCACTAATCTAATAATTTCATAAACCTCTGTATGCTCATCCTTAACTTAAAATAGTAAAATTCTCAGCGTTTTTATTTGGTTATGTGTGTGCTTAATAACCGCGGTGGTGCAGTGGTAACATTGTCGCCTCACAGCAAGAGGTTCTCCCGTTCGATTCTCGGCTGGAGCACCTTCTGTGTGGAGTCTGCATGTCCTCCCCATGGGCGAGTGGCTGGCATTCGAAAGACATACGTGAATGGGTATGCCTTCGTTGAAGGTTGGGCATTGAGCTGGCACCTTGGCAATGTAAAAATCTACTGCCAATCATTAGTGGACCGGAGTTCTGCTGTGGTGACCCCTAACCGGGAAAAGCCAGAAGAAGGAGGTTATGTGTGTGCTTAACATGAGGAGCATTCATACCTCTCATCCTCTTAGGACAAGAAATGTGGACAAAACCAAACATAACAGGGCAACAGAGTCCCCAAAACAGGGACAAATTTCAAATATTGTTCCTATAAACTTAAAAGTTGCTAGAATTGTAGGATTTGTGTTAGCATGAATTTTATGAAGGATATGAAGTCTGAAACTCAAATGCATGTCATTATTTAATGACTTCAATCAATCCTCAGTGATTTGTCAGAAAACCACAAATGTTATAAGGAAAAGACCAAAAATACGAGGCAAACATCTGGAAATTTTGTGAAAATCTGGACAGTTGAGAGGTCTGAGAACATTTGCCCTCAGATACCTGCACTATCTAAATGTAAATATGAGATAATTGATTGTCATTTGCATCATAAAAGTCTGACATCTAACTAGCAGCATTTTGATGAGAAACATTGGATAGTTATTGAATGCTCTATTGTCATGTCGAAGGTTTAGATACTAACAGTAAACAATTAATAAGTCTTGGATCTGGTTTGCTTTTTTGGCAAGTACAACTGCTTCTGTTTAGATCACTTGAAAGTGAGAAAACACCTGAGGTAATTAACATACTGATGCAACGACAGGGTATATTATGATCCACTGTTGTTACAACAGTGAGTAATTCCAAACTAATGTATGACACCCAGAAAGTGTGGAACTGTGTTTATTAAAATTAAAACAATAATAACCAACTTGCATACATTCTTGCTGGTTTCAGACAAATCCACAGACAACAGATATGAAACTACAAATAGGTTAATAACTATGATTAGCTTTACTGAAATGTATGAAATGGCCTATTTAAGTCACTAATGTACCCTACATCTGGCAGACTTCCCAGCAGGTCTTCTTGTTCCAAAGACATCTCTAGACACATATCATAATTTACTGCTTGAATGCTACAAGAGCACCAAATCCCAGTTTGCCAAAAAAAACTATATTGGCAATTGAATAAATGTATCAGCTTTGCATAAATGAAACTAGATTTTGCAGAAACAAACAATTAAATAAAACCCATGTGTGGAGTTGAGGCCACCATGACTTGTAACTTATTTATTATAAATCTGTCATTGCATAACCACAAAAAGAGGGAATACCTTAACCTGAGTCCCTCACAAAAAAATGTCACTTCATATGGATCATTTCAGTCAGCAGATATTTGGTGAGGTGGGCTCCCATCACATGATAGATTCCACAGAGAACTATCTGCTAAGGGACCAAAGAAAAACAAACTGTCACAAATATATCACAAGTACACCACACTGTTAATGACCTTCCACAAAACTGTGTCTTTGAGCAAAAGTTCTTCAACCAGAAAATGTTATAGAAGGTTCTTTACATGGCTGCACACTTCTTCTTCTTCTTCTTTGGGCTTTTCCCGGTTAGGGGTCGCCACAGCGGATCACATGTCCGCTCATGATTGGCAGTGGAGTTTTACAGTGTCGAGTTGCCAGCCCGGTGCCCAACCTTCTACAGAAGGCACACACACACACACACACACACACACACACACACACACACACACACACACACACACACACACACACACACACACTCACACCTAGGGCCAATTTAGAGTGTCCAATCCACCTACAGCATGTCTTTGGGATGTGGGAGGAAACCAGAGCACCCGGAGAAAACCCACGCGACCACAGGGAGGACATGCAGACTCCACACAGAAGGCACCCCAGCCGAGGTTCTCTTGCTGTGAGGTGACAACACTAACCGCTGCACCACCATGACCGCCCACATGGCTGCACACTAATGGACAGAACAATAATATCACAGTAGTAATGCAAAGCAGCAGATAAGTACCATTAAAATGTTCTTCCTTCAGATTTACAGTTTGCTTTAAGCCAGGAAAAGTATTGAATCTGCACCTCAAAACTTTGATTGATGAAAGTGTAACAACAAGGATGGTAATATTACAATAATTGCTACAGTTCAGAAAATTCAAGTGGAATAGACTTGTCTTAAAACTTTGAAGCACAAATTTGACATGTGAAAGCAATGTTAAAACTTTAAAACTGCATGAAACAAAGTAGCTATCAACATGTGAATGGCTACTGAAATGCTGGCAAAGTGCTGCACAGAGTTCTTTCATTCTTTTTTCAGACTAAAACACTCAAAGAATGGTTTCCAAGTGAAGTCTGGTTAAAAAAACTACAATCCACACAAACTGAACAAAACAAAAATAGCGACCATGGATACTATAATCAATATAATTTAAAGAAAACCTTTTCTCAAAAAAACAAACATATTTAAAAGTTAAAAACAACTCAATGACTCATTAATTTATACACAAGATAATCACATGACTAATAACATCAGCTATTTAAAAATATATATGTATGTAAAAGGTTCAACTTCATAATGTTGAATTACAGAAAACTCAAACTTCATATGCTCGAGACCATATGATTGAGTTTTCAGTAAGTCGAAATTACGAAGTGTAATAAAAAAAAAAACCAAACACATCATTTCTGCAGCATCCCCCACACCCCCCTACCTAAATATACTAAGTCCAGGATCGTGCTGCAGTAGAGAAAATGGAAATCTCCCATTCTGCGCTGTATGCTGAAGTGCAGAACGGGAGATCTCCTCGCTATAGTGCTATCACAAAGATGGTATATTTAAGTAGGGAGGGTGCAGGGGAAACGATGTGTTTAGGTTTTTTTTTTTATTATTTCACTTCTTAATTTCAGTCACTGAAAACATTTGAGGTTTCAGCAATTCGATATTGTGACGTGAAACCATATAAAAACATACTGCATGTATATAAATCCATATACATCTGTACATTAAGTGTTATTACATATACATAAATAATATATATATATATATATATATATATATATATATATATATATATATATATATATATATGGGTCCCCTACAGAAGAACGACAGCTGAGAAGACCGAAACCCACATAACTGACACCACATGGTCGGCAATCAAAATGCCGACAATGGGGAAATGGAATGTCTCTGTAGTGCGGAATGGAAAGATTTCCATTCCTGCACTGTAGTGCGATCTCAGAATTGGTATATTAAAGCTACGGGGGGTGTGGGTGGCAGAGCCTCCCATGGGGGGTGCAGGGGAGCGTAGCCCCCCCTGCTAGCACAAAAAAGGAAATTTTAGTTTCCTTTTTTGGTGCAGTAATTACGTTGTTGTTGGTGTTTCGATTGTCGACTATTCAGTGTCAGCTATGTGGGTGTGGGTGTTTTCTGCTGTCGTTCTTGTGTAGGTGATCTATATATATATATATATATATATATATATATATATATATATATATATATATATATATATATATATATATATATATATATATATATATATATATGTATATATATATATATATATATATATATATATACACACACACACACACACACACACACACACACACACACACACACACACACAGACATATACATTTAAAAACACTATATATTATCAGTGTCTCAAACATCTGTTTTTTAGAACTGATTTTAAAGACTGCAAATCATTTAAGCCAGGGCTATATGTGACACAGCGGTATATCGTTCTTGTGTAGGTGATCCATTTATATTAATATATATATAGATATATATATATATATATATATATATATATAGATATATATATATATGTATGTACACACACACACACACACACACACACACACACACATATACATTTAAAAACACTATATATTATCAGTGTCTCAAACATCTGTTTTTTAGAACTGATTTTAAATACTGCAAATCATTTAAGCCAGGACTATATGTGACACAGCAGTATGTTTTTTCTATCAACAATCCATAGCTTCAGTGGTAATGTTAACAACATCTCTTAGCATATTATACTGTTCTGAAGTGTTGCTAGCAAAAGGGTATCCTGAATGCCCTTAAATCAGTAGAGGACTCTATGGCATCAATGCAGGGAGTCTCAAAATTTGCAGCAAGACTAATATGGCAGTTCCACCACAAAAGGAGAAGCACTTGTTGGTTTGGCAAGTCTAAAATAAAGTTTGTTGTACCCTCTCCCTAACCGATACTGGACTCATTTGAGTCCTGCTAAAACCAAGCTCATACTTCTTTTTCTACTCTAATGTATATGCCCCCTCTGATCAATCTTTCAATTGAAGTGTTGTGTGTGTTTTATATTTTTACTAAAACTGAAATTGCTGGGTGGAATGGGAATGGATATAACGGTTAAGGTTTTTACCTCAGAGATACAAAGTACAGAGTTTGATTCTGAGCTCTGGTTATTGGCTAGTTTTGCAATAGTCTGCCAACTGATATTATTTGCATAAATACACAATAAATATAAACAGAGTGACTAAGTACCTATGTGTTCAAACTGATCACAAAATGAAAATTAGATCTGTAAATTAGACTGTACTGACTTGAAATTTAGTCTTAGTCTGACAGTCTGCACAGAGGGCTATAACTATGAGCTGTTAAAAAGTTACTTCCTGTGGTACAGGGTTTCTTTTCCACAGCCTTCATTTATTTGCTGTGTGACTCTGATCAAGTTATTTAACCAGACAGTGCTTTGGCGAAGTTGGGAATTTTAGGTAGCTTCTTTAATGTTTTCCAGGTCTGAATGCTTAGTTTCTATCTGTGAACCTTTGAACCTAAATAACGGCTGCTGTAAAACAATTTGCCATCACCATGGATTAATATATGGGGTTAGGGAATTCTTCATTTCAGAGGACTGCCAAAAGGTAGCTAATAGCATCCTTCTGCTTAAATTATTTTACGGGCAAGTACTTTACACCACTTTTCTTCTTTGCAAAATAAACTTGAAATGGCTTATCGCTAGGTATTCAAGTTTGCCTCAAGAGATAAATATCACTATTTGCATTGTCTGATTATGTGATGATTTAGCTACTAGAATTAAAACTGCTCAATTGTTTCTGGCCCACAAATTACTCTATAATTCCACCTGCCCATTCTCTCTCTCTTTCTCTCTATCTCTCTGTCTCTCTGTCTCTGTCTGTCTATCTAGTGTCTTGAAATGACACTCTTGGTTTAATTTCTCCAATTTTTTTGGGTTTCTAATAACATCACAGGAATGTACCAATTCCTAAGTGTCAAAGTATAATTAAAGTTTGTGAAATTAGTATTGTTTCAATCTTTGATGTTAGCCAAAAGGGCTCATCACAGCACCAGCAATGTGCCAAGAATTGACTCCTTCTGCAATTCATACAGAGTCGCATGCATAGCCAGGTCCATCACTAAGCATCAGTCACCTTGGGCCACAGGTCAGGAGGGGGGCCCGCTGGCTGGGGGACTGTCACATTTACTTTTTAATTAAAAAAAAAAAAAAAAAAAAAACTTTTTTTTTTCATACCTGTTGCTTCACCATTGCACAGGTCTGTTATTAAGGACTTCCTTTCTGAATTCTGCGCTCACAAAATTTAAATACAAGAAGGCATTTCTGTGCTGCTTCTTCCACAGAATATATACAACACCACCATGAACACAGCAGTTCTAGATAAGTAAGGTGTGTGTGTGTGTGTGTGTGTGTGTGTGTGTGTGTGTGTGTGTGTGTGTGTGTGTGTGTGTGTGTGTGTGTGTGTGTGTGTGTGTGTGTGTGCGTGCGTGCGTGTGTGTGTGTGTGTGTGTGTGTGTGTCTTCACTGAAACACTACAATTAACGCTTGGTATACTACAGGTGCTAGACATATTCCTGATGAAACAGTAAAAAAAAAATAAAAAACTCACAGTATAATAAGCAACTATAGTTGATAGTACATTGACTGGTTTGTTGTCTGCATATGTATTTCTCTCTCTCTCTTTGCATAAACTATATCCTTGCTCATAGGAAAATGACATGGCAATCGCACAGAAGTAAATCTATCCATTTCCAGTCACAGTCAGGAGAAATCAGTGCTTGAAATAAATACAGAAATCTAAGTAAAAAAGTTCAGAAAACTAGAGAAAAAACTACTCACCAAGAAGGAAATTCAGGTGAATACACTTCAGCCTCAAAGATTTAAGTGATGAGGAATCATTCAGAAAGTAATACATGCCATAATCCGTATGGAAAATGTGAAGCTCAATTATAATAAAATGGATGATTTCTATAATGTCTTGGCCAGTTCTGGCAGTGTACACTTCCAAAAATGTGCAATAAAATTAAAAACAATGTGCACCTAAAATAAAAATAAAAAAGTATATTAATACAATTAGAAGACGTCAATGTCACCTAAACCTAGCAAATATACCTTATACCAAACACACTTCCAGCTTATCTTCAAAAACTATACAATGCATTAAACGAGAATAAAACTGTATAAATGAAAATAAAAAACACAGAAAGCAGCAATGTATCAAGGCCTTGCAGTGCAAACACTTCATGAAACTCCAGTGGAATTATTAAATAAAATATTAAGTCACAATGACTGCCCCTCCTTGTTAACGCTATAAGACAGCATGCATGCAAAGTAAATACAATTTCACATTCATACAAAAGAGTAAATATGTAAATCATAAGCAGGGTACATATAAAGCAACATATATAGGTAAGCAGTTTCTGATAGAAATCCCCTTCATTTAAACACGTTTAATTGGTTATAGTTGTAATATTGACACATGGAACAGAAGCACTATAATATATAAACTTTTAGTTATGTACTTACCATAACTTTAGATGTTTGGGATCCATCTCGCCTACATTCTGTACTGATGGGCTCGGAGCCGATCCCTCGGCTCCGACTCAGCACGCTATGCTATAGAGTGAAGCCTCTTATTGGCTGAGCTATTTTCTATCCCAGGATGCACCACCACTAATCCCCCAGATCTTGTTTGTCCGCATTCATGCACACATGCATCACTTGTTTATATAACATTGCCAGATGTTTCAAGATGAAACAACAGGATTCGGACCTTCTGATCTCTTCTGATCTCCAAGGAAGGGGGAAGGAGGGTGGGTTATTGGGAATGTAGGCGAGATGGATCCCAAACATCTAAAGTTATGGTAAGTACATAACTAAAAGATGTTATGTGATCCTATCTCGCCTACATTCTGTACTGATGGGACAGCGTCCCTAGCACCTAAATCCTGGGTGGCTCACTGGAAAACACTCCTGAGCACTGTGGAACCAAATGAAGCTTGTCCCCTAGATGCCACATCCAATTTGTAGTGAGAAATGAAAGTGTGCGGGGAAGACCACGTAGCCGCAGCACAAATGTCACTAATGGCAAGCTTAGAATGGAATGCTATTGAAGTAGCCATAGCTCTTGTAGAATGAGCTTTGACAGAGGTCGTAAGCTCTTTATTAGAAGAGGAATAAGCTTGAGTAATACAGTCCCTGATCCATTTGGCAATAGTGACCTTTGTGACGGCTTTGCCCAATTTATTATCCGAAAAGGATACAAACAATTGATCTGTTTTCCTTGTTTGTTTGGTCCTATCTAAATAAAAACGCAATTGCCTGTGGACATCTAATGTGTGGAATATGTATTCCGCTTTGTTTGAGTACTTTGGAAAGAAAACTGGAAGTTCTAATGACTGTTGTAGGCAAAAACTGGAACAAACTTTAGGGACAAAGGATGGATTTAGCCTGAGAGATACTCTATCTTTGTGAAAAACCAAGTACTGAGGTTTTACAGACAAAGCTTGAAGCTCTGAAACCCTTCTGGCAGAAGTAATCGCAACCAGAAAGGCAGTTTTCCACGATAGAAATTTTAAATCACATGTTGCTGCCGGTTCGAAGGGGGAGGAAGTTAAGGCACGTAACACCACATCGAGATCCCATGGAGGAGCAGGATGAGAAATTGGAGGTTGTAAAAGCGCAGCACCTTTCATGAAGGTCTTACACAATCTGTTGCTCATTAAAGGTGGGTTTATAGACTCATGAAAATTGGAAATAGCTGCCAATTGAACCTTGATGGTAGAGACTGAAGAGCCTTGATTGAAAAGGGAAGTTAGAAATTTCAGGACTTCTGATACGGGAATAGTGATGGGATCCAGACCCCGGAGTTGAGCCCAAATAGCAAATCTCTTCCATTTGCTAGAATACAATTTCTTAGTGGCAGACTTGTGGGCCGAAGATAAGATGTGTACAACTTCCGGGTCTAAGGTATGATTCCTGACTATAGTCAGAAGAGGAGGAGCCAAGCTGTCAATTTCAAGGTGTGTAGGGACTGGTGGAGTAGTCCCGACTGATGAACCAATAGGTCTGGGATCTGATCCAGGAACCATGGACCTTCCAGTGCATATTTCCGAAGATAGGGGAACCATACCTGACGAGGCCAGTAAGGAGCAAACTAAGATCATTTTGCTCCCCAAGTGAGATGCCTTTTGGATCACTCTGGGAAGGAGGGGAACTGGGAGAAAAGCATATAGCAAGCTGGTGGGCCACGGATGGGCTAGTGCGTCCATAGGGCTCTCCCCCGGAGCTGGGGTGAGGGAGAAGAACTTTTTGCACTTCGCATTCAGCGGGGTTGCGAAGAGGTCGCAACAAGAAATTCCCCATTTACTGAAAATCTGATTTGCAACCGTAATGTTCAGAGACCACTCGTGTGGAGAGAGGATAGTTCTGCTCAGTCTGTCGGCTATCACATTGGACTTGCCAGGGATATGAGTCGCCACTAGAAATCGTTTGGTCGACACTGCCCATTCCTAAACTCTCATGGCTTCTCTGCAAAGGGGGTAGGATCTGGTCCCTCCCTGCTTGTTCAGGTACCAGACAAGTGACATGTCGAAGTGAACGGCAATTACGCCCTGAGGAAGGTAATCGTGAAGGGCTTGTAGGGACAGAAGCACCGCCCTCATTTCTAAGATGTTGATATGAAGTAGGGTCTCTTCCGAATGCCATTTGCCTTGGACTGACCTGCCCAGGGAATGCCCCCCCACCCCATCTGGGAGGCGTCCGTAGTCAAAGTGGCCACAGGAGGAGATGGAACAAAGGGTCGTCCCTGATCCAGATTGGAGGGCACCAGCCACCAGCGAAGGTCCCATTTGCAGGTTTCCGTGATCCATATGAGGTGACTGAGAGGGAGATCCTGAAAGGACCACTGTGTTGAAAGAAGCCACTGGAGATTTCTCATGTGCAACCTTGCTAGGGGAACTAGAAGAACTGTGGCGGACATAGATCCCAATAGCTGCAGGACCATTCTGGCTAGGGCTTTGGATCTGGGAAGTAAGGCTCGAACTTGAGCCTGTATGGTTTGTATCCTTTCTGTAGGTAGATAGACCCGCATTCGGTTTGAGTCTATCTCTACTCCGATGAATCTTATGCGTTGAGATGGCAGCAACACAGACTTTGGAGGTGATTCCAAGGGAAGTGCCCAGTGATATCGTGGCTTGTAGGCTCTGCAATAGTAGATGCTTGGAGGTGGCAGTTAGGAGCCAGTCGTCTAGATACGGAAACACCTGGAATCCTAGACTTCTCAGTTGAGCAGTCACGACCGCCAAACATTTGGTGAACACCCTGGGGGCTGTGGTGAGACCAAAGGGCAGCGCGCAGAACTGAAAATGACTGTCTCCTAGGCTGAAGTGCAGATGTCTCCTGGACACTTGATGTACCATGATATGGTAATAAGCGTCCTTGAGATCTATGGAGCACATCCAAACACCTTTCTCCAGCAGTGGGAGAATGGATTGTAGGGTGACCATTCGGAACTTGGACTTCTTGACTGAACGGTTTAGAATGCTGAGATCCAAAATGGGCCTCAAGTCCCCAGTCTTTTTTGGCACCAAAAAGAATCTTGAGTAAGTCCCTAATCCGATCTGGTCTGTGGGGACCGGTTGGATGACTCCTTTTTGAAGCAGCTTTGAAACTTCTGAGGCTGCAATATCTCGTTGACTGGGTGGCGGGTCCGGGATTTTTTTGGACTGAGGTGGGGAGTTAGAAAAAGGGATGGCGTAACCTGCGGCGATAATTCGAAGCACCCATCAGTCCTGAGTGATACCTTCCCAGGCTTTTAGGTGCCTCAAAAAATGACCCCCGACTGACTCTGGAGCTGCACAGTCAGGCAATCTCTCAGGGACTGTGAAAGGCTAAAGAGCCACGAAAGGACTCGCGGTCTCCAGTGTTGCGGGGGCCTCTGCCGCCTCTGGGACGGCATCTTCCAGAAGAATTTCCCCCTCCTCTGCCTCTAGAAGGGGGATCGTCCTGCTGTGAGGGATAAGACTTCTGAGATCTACGGAACCACATTTTCCCTCCTCTTTTAGCCTTGGGGTAAGGCCGAAAGGGAGTGGAAAATCGTGCCCCTACGGCAGTCAAAGTCTTACCTTCTTGCTCGCAGCGGGTCAATGTTTCCTTTACCTTGGGTCCAAACAAAGAGAACCCATAAAAGGGGGCATCAGCAAAGGAAGACTTGAAGGCCTCCGCAAAATGACACAGGTGGAGCCAGGCTTGCCTCCGTAGAGCAATGCCTGTACCCGCCGCTCTACTCGCCCCTTCGGCCACATAAGAAATGAGCCTCATGGACGAGTTTGATATGGATGACAGTGTAGCCAACTGAGAGCCAACTGTCTGGGCCAGCTGCTTAGGCAGGTTACCCAAGAGGGTATCTGAAAGTTCCTTAATCAGATCCCTCTGAAATCTGGTGAAGTGCGTTAGATAGTTCAGGGACCTTAAAGTAAAGGACGCTGAACTTAGGGTGCGCTTACCGTACCGATCCATGCTCCTAGACTCCTTATTAGGAGGATGGACGGACGTCAAAGCCTCTGCTACATCTTGCTGGGTAGCAGATGCCACCACCAAGGCATCTACAGCCACACCTTTCGTCAAAAACTCCTTTTCTGGGGGTGCTGACAGGAACTTATTTGGATGAGCAGGCACCGGTTCCACAGAGTCTGGGTGTTCCCACGCCCTTCGACAGATCAAATCTAGGAGCTCGTTGAAGGGCGGAGACACCCAGGAGGCAGAGGGCTGAGCCCCGAAGGCCTTAAGGAACACCGACTCGTCAGCAGAAGGGGGTTTGGATTGCCAGCCGCCTCGTTGTTTAAGGGCTTCCAGGATGTCTGCAAAGGAGACATCATCTGAGGACGACTTAGGGGACCCCTCTGCATCATCAAGATCAGTGTCTGACATGAGAGACTCATCGGGGGAGTCAACGTGCTTCCTCTTGCACGATCTTTTCCTGGGGGGTTCCTCCGAAGAGGCTTCAGAGGGACCTCCAGGAGGGGGGGAACCCCCAGTGGGGGTGACCTCAGGTCCCGGGGCTCCGCTGTCTAAGGACAGGGGAACTGCCAAAGACCCAGTCTCCGTATGCAGGGAAGGTGCTGGAGAGACCGTGGAGGTAGCCAAAGAAGATTTGGCTAACGCACTCCTCATGGCCCTGAAGGCGGGACCACCAGAATCCTGGGAAGATCCCACCTCCGTGGCCACAACGGTAGATGGTACCCCCCACAGCCGACGCACCGAGAGGAAGGCTTGGGACCAAAAACATCAGTCCCGAAGCATCCCCCCCGGGGCCGACAGAGGAGGTCCACGTACCAAACTCCGACTCGAGAGCCGGGATTGGAGTAAGGGTCGGGCCTGACCCGAAAACCTCCATTGGTTCCACCAGCACTGGCTCCAACGGTGCCGAGGCTGTTGGAGGAGGAACCATAACAAAAGGGTGGACCATCGGCTCTGAAGCCGAATGGGCTGGAGCCGAAACTAACATTTGGAACACAGGAGACTGGAAAAGTCTTAGGAGCTCCCTGTCGATGTCCGAATCAGACATCTTGGAGGATCTAGATGACACCAATCGGGTCCGAACCGACTTCTCCATCGGCTCCAAAGGACTTAGGGGACCGGCTCCGAATGGACTCGACTACTATCGGTTCCGAGGGAGACTTCAAAACAATTTCCCTCGGTGCCGAGGAGGGCTTCGGCGCCAAAGGGGAAGAGTCTGAGCCGGCAACCCTCATCGGCTCCAAAATCAGTGGAGCCGATGAAGGGGACCTGCCTCTCGATGCCCCAGTCCTCGGCTCCGAAACCAGAGGAGTCGAGACTGGAGGCATCGAGGCAGACCGTTCCGCCCTCGGCTCCGAAGTCCGTGGAGCCGATGGAGAAGCCTGCCTAGGTTTCTTAGCAGTCGGTTCCGACGGGCTGGTCGGAGCCGACGCTTTCTTCTTCTTAGCAGGAGAGGAAGAGGAAGATAAGGCCTCCTCGAAGGAGGGTTTAATCAGCCCTTTCAATATTAATTTATTCTTCCTCTCTTGGAGGACTCTCGATGAAAAGGCGTGACACACGCTACAGGACTCCTGTAGGTGCTTGGCGCCTAAACAATATACGCACGAGGAGTGGTCATCGGTTATAGATATTTTATAACCACACCTCATGCACTTTTTGAACCCTGAGGGTCTATGTTCTTTTGACATCTTAACTGACTACCAAAAAACACTGCACCAGATAAAGTAGCACTATCTGCTCTAGATTTTAACACAATACAAAAATTTTAAACCAACTTTTTTTTTTTTTTTTTTTTATAAGGACACAATACAATATCAAAAGTAAAATACAGAACAGGAGGGCCAAGACCTTCTAATTTAAACAGATACTTGACCTCCTAGAAAAAATAACAGACACTAGCTGAAAAAATAGGGGAAGGCCCCTCTAACTTAAATGGGAAACCTTTCCCTTAATCAAAAACACAATTTTCACAACAAATTTCTTCCAAACACACTCGTACAACAACAATAGCTGTTAAAACAGCTTTTTGGGTAAGAATAAGCAAATTCCTGACAGGAACTTTGAAAGAAAACAGTACTTAGCTTAGCCAAGTTTGAGACCACATCCTAGCTTGTAAGCGGCAAACGAGATCTAGGGGATTAGTGGTGGTGCATCCTGGGATAGAAAATAGCTCAGCCAATAAGAGGATTCGCTCTATAGCATAGCGTGCCGAGTCAGAGCCGAGGGATCGGCTCCGAGCCCATC
Source organism: Protopterus annectens (assembly GCF_019279795.1). Taxonomy (NCBI): domain Eukaryota; kingdom Metazoa; phylum Chordata; order Ceratodontiformes; family Protopteridae; genus Protopterus; species Protopterus annectens. The sequence goes on from NC_056737.1 coordinate 965,594,016, forward strand.
AGTACAGAATGTAGGCGAGACAGGATCACATAACATCTAAAGTTTAATTAGTCTTTTTGACAAATGCTAATATAATTAGATGTGCGAATAACAATGCTAATCCATTACCCTGTCTAAAGCTCCATTTGACCACAATCTGGCTCTGGTTACATATGTGGGTAGCATATCTAAATAAGACTGTAAATTCTTTTTTATAAGACCCGTTGCTCCAATTACTATTGGAGCTGTCTGGGTATCCTTCTTCCATACTGCCTTCATTTCTGTCTGCAAATTCTGGTATTTTATGACTTTGTGCATCTCTGTATGTAAGACACTGCAATCGCTGGGTATAGCAATTTCAGTGATCAATGCTACTTTTGTCTTCTTTTCATGGACTACTATATCTGTTTTTCTTGCATCTATTTTTGAACTGTTGGTAATGGGTAATTCCATGTGATATAATCTACATCATTCTCTATAATGCTTTGTGACTCATGTTTCCAATGCTTCTCCACTACTTCAATATTGTAACGTTTGCACAATTTCCAATACCTCAGTCTTGCCACATTATTATGCCTTTCAGTATGCAGGCTCTCTGCCATTAGTGTATCACACCCAGCAATAAGATGTGTGACTGTTTCCAGTTATTTTCTACAGAACCTGCATTTGTCCGTTTCTGCCACATGTTCAATGGCCTTTGCAAACCGACATATATGTAGATGACTATCCTAGTCTGCTAATATTAACCTTTCATCTTTTGGTTTAAATTCACCTCTCCTTAACCATTCTTTAGTCAGATCCTGATCAACGTGAGGTTATTCCAGGCGTTTTCTGTAGCTGCAACTATTGTTGTACCTTTTCTGCGTTTCTTTCCTTCTTATCTAATCCTTCTCATTGTGGTATTTCTTTTGTTGTTTGGCACATTCAGTTGCTGCTTTATTTTTGTCTACTTTTGGTTTGGTTTCCATTCCCACTTGGCACCAATATGCTCCTGCTAAACTAAGCAGAAAAGTCATCTTAGATTTGTTCTCTTCATGTTTCAAAACTTTCACTATGTTTGGATCTGGTGGGGTCAGCAGATATGTATGCAGTCCTACGAATGCAGATCTATACATGTAATCAATTTCAAGGTGGTCCATACCTCCTTCAGAATGAGAAATACATAGTCTTGGTATACACTGATTTTTATACATTTGATAAGCATGGAGCAATTTTCTTGGTTTCCTGTCCATCTGATTCAATACATTTTGGGGCCAGTCTAACTATAAGTTAGAAGAGGAAGAAAAAAAACACTCTCCTGATAGACATCTGTAATGCAAAACAAAATGTTTATGATTAATCAGGAAGGCAAGACATACATTTACAGGTAGAGTATTTGGTCACTGATTTACAAAACAATAGAAGCTGCTACCTTGCCTTGCTATGGATAAATCCATTCTAAGGAAGATCAAATCCATAAACCATCTGTACTTTTGGGATGATTAGGGATACATCAGTGGTTTATCCTGAATATTTTTATTTATTTATTTATTGCTTTTGTTTATCAGGAAAGTACAACTGGGCACAAGTCCCATTTTCAACTGAGGCCTGGGAAGAAATACTCCATTTTCATTATTAACGAACTTGCATATATTACTTAATATTGCAACTACTTTAAACACTGTATGTCTAGCTATTAACATTTATGTGATTTTATGTTTAACAATATCATGGTCAACTTAAACTAGGATAATCACTCAGACTAGGACTGTCTCCAGGTATTTTGAATATGTGCAATATCAATTAACTGTAAAGTAATGCACTCAGTTTTTCTTCCATGTTGTTTTATCGAGCAGCCTTCCACTGCATGAATTTGAACACATGCTCATTGTAGAGGTTTGTCAAGTAATTGCACTTAATATTGACTCTGACAATGTATTGTATGTATTCTTATTACACATATTTTTCCTGTGTTGTTACACTGTTGCTCTAGATGCATAACCCTATTCAACTGCAACTGCATTGCAGTCTATTCTGTCAATATGTCTTCCATCTAATTACTAAAGTTTTCATTGACTTAGAGCTATAAGCTAGATTGTACTTCTGATTGGAATCCCCTTGCTAATAACTATGATCAGTTCAGTGCTCTTTTCGATTAATATTCTGCAATGGCTACAGTAAGATATTCCCTTTCCAGCTTCTTTTTGTGCATTCTCCCTCTGACTAAATTCTTTACTTTTCTTTTTATGATCAGTGCAGCTAAACCTTGTCACTTACTACTTCCCTGGCTTCCCTCCCTCTCTCAGACATCCAAGTAGTGATACCAGAGTTTTAAGTTCTATTTCTGGCAGAACTCCAGTCAACTAATTTACAATAAAGTTATAGCTAGTCTTCTAATAACTATGCATTCTTGTTAACTTCCTACCATTTTCTCTGTTTTTATTTACAGTTATCCAGTCCCAAAGCACAATGCCAAGGAAATGAAAAATAAAACATGGAAAAAACACCACGCTAGGAAACAAAAACTGTATGTTAGCGCTTTCATTTACTAAAAATATGTAAACTTCTTCAGACAATTCGCAAACACAAAATCAACCCTTAAATACTTTAAAAAACATGACATCATTTCCTGAAACATCATTTCCTGAAACAACCTTACCTCAATTTAAAGTAAAAGAACATAAAATGTAAAGTGTAAACTACATAAATCTATTCATAGATACTATGTTAAATTATTTTCTCGTGAAATTCAGGTTTTTCGTAAGGGATGTAATTTGAAAGCACTTTTGGAAAATAATAATTCCAATGTGCACCGCCCATATAAAGGGATGTTCAAATGTGAAAATTGTCATTGGTGCAAGTATATAAAAGTGAGTAACTCATTTACAGTAAAAGGAAAAAAGTTTTACATCAATGAGAAGTTTAATTGTAACACTAGGGGGGTGGTCTATCTTAGTTTGTGCTCTAAATGCCAGGCTTTTTATATAGGGAAAACTGATAGACCACTGAAAAACAAAATTTATGAACACTACTATGCAATTAACAAAGGGAACACTACCAATGCCCTAGCTAGGCACATTTTATCATTTCCTGAGCATGAAATTTATTCATGGCTATTGAAAAAGTATCTGAGAATGAAAGAGGGGGACTGACTAGCCTAAAACATGAAGAAAAAGAGGTTTTATGGCAGTTGAAACTAAATGCTTTGGTCCCACCAGGTTTAAATGATGTAATCTTTATCAGGAGCACTTTAAAACTTAAAGCTTTATTAAGATAAAAAATAAACTGAATTTCACGCGAAAATAATTTAACATAGTATCTATGAATAGATTTATGTAGTTTACACTTTACATTTTATGTTCTTTTACTTTAAATTGAGGTAAGGTTGTTTCAGGAAATGATGTTTCAGGAAATGATGTTTCAGGAAATGATGTCATGTTTTTTAAAGTATTTAAGGGTTGATTTTTTGTTTGTGAATTGTCTGAAGAAGTTTACATATTTTTAGTAAACGAAAGCGCTAACATACAGTTTTTGTTTCCTAGCGTGATTTTTTCATGTTTTATTTTTCATTAGTTTGTTGAATTATTTAGTTTGTTTACAATGCCAAGGAAAGAAAGTAGCTGATAAATTGTTTCACTGTACCCATAAATACTTATTGGGAAAAACCTGTTTCTGCACATTCCAGTGTCAGCCCTCTCAACAAGCAATCCCATGACTCACAATATCAAAAAAGTACACAGTATGGCTTTACACCATATGGTTTATGTAATTTAATTCATTTTGTATAGAATGTAACTATACTAAAGTAACACTTTCTGCCTAATATTATTTTAGAGAGTCAAGTGTGCATGCCTAGTTGGAATCCCCTTCTCTAAGACAACTAAATAACCCTTTACATAGATTGATCTAGAAGCATAATTGGGTCTCTTTTCCACTACGGTAATTTATTTGATATTATATTTTTTATTCTCTAAGCTCACTGTAGTATATTCTAGGAGCTCTTATTGAGTGGCATTATGAATCTGAACTAAGTAACTGGAGTTAAATCCTAAAGAATCTGAACCAAGTAACTGGAGTTAAATCCTAAAGATTTTTCCTTACCTCCTGCTCATCCTACTGATTATTATTTGGATGTAAAATTCTACTGCAGGTGTAGATCCCACTCCTTTCAGCCCTTGCTATCCTTGGGTTCAGTCTGTTCCCCTACCCTACCCCAATTCTCACCCACCACCACATGCTCTAAACTTATACTTTTTTGCTGCATCTCCAGCAAAATGCCTCCCATCCCAACCACAGTCCAGGCAATCTATTACACCACACCCCCTCCACAACTCACTTCTAGTAATTTAACCATGCACCCTTTTTTCTACACTACTGTACCACAATAAGTGCACTTATACTCTATCCCCTATAACTGCTTCATTTCCAACAGCTCGTATTCCTCCTTTAATTCCATTTTGACTATTTTCTTTACTCCAAACCTGCTCTTTTACTCATGCCTCTCATAGGTTCATAGGTTTATAGGTGTGTACTAAGCTAATGGCCCTGGAGCCTATATAAGCCTAGCCCAAGGAGATTCCCTGGCATTATGTCACCCAAAGTTAGTTCCCAGTGGCCCAGTCAAGCAAGGCCACTGCAGTGATCCCTGGGATGAACTTCCTATTGCCCATCCACTCATCAAGATTTCTTTTAAAGAGGGCCAGTAAAGTGCTCTGCTTGATGTGAATGGGAAGTTTGTCCTAGAGTATGGGAAGTCTCTAGGTTAGGAACCTGTCCCTCTGTTTATTGTGGTAATGAGGTTTAGCTCCCTGGAGTGTGTGGTATGGAAGTATTGGGATTTCTTTAGGTGTAGCATATCTAGCAACTCTGGGTCAGACATGGCTTTGTAGGTCAAGCAGAGATCACCTCTAAGTAGGTGATAAGAGACAGAGTATAGCTGGAGTTTTGTGAGTCTGTCCATATAAGGCATGTGTCTAAGGCCTACGATCCTCTTAGTGAGGTATTTTTGTGGCCTTTCCCGTTGTTGCAGGTGTCTAGTGAGGTACATACCAAATGGGGCGTTGTATTTTATAATAGGTCTAATGAGGGACGAGTAGAGAGGGATTATGACCTCTTTCTTCCTGGACGAGAAACCTTTTGTAATGAGATGTGCCACATAGAAGGACTTTCTGACTACAGTGGCAATGTGGTTATCAAAGGAGAGGTTGTTGTCAACCTGTGTCCCCAGGTCTCTTATCACACCTTCAGTGTTTAGTGGACTACCGCCTATGTGGTACTCCATGGTCACCAAATTTTTCCCAAAAGGAATGACAATGCACTTTTTGGTATTGAGCTTAAGGCCATGGTTCTGGCACCAGTCATTGGTGTCAGTGAGGCCTTTTTGTAGAATGTCTACATCAGTTGGAGAATCAGTAATGGCTCCGAGTTTGCAATCATCTATGAACTTGGTCAGCCAGAGTCCCTTTGTGTTTGCTTGAACTTCAGAGAAGTAGATGTCAAACAGGAGAGGACCTAGGTCCAATCCCTGTGGGACACCACTTGTAACTAGTCGGTAGTCAAATTTGGAGTCCGCTTTCATAGTGTGGGTTTTATCAGTGAGCCAGTTGACAACCCATCTTATGACATAGGGGTTTATGCTGGTTTAGTGAGTCTATCTATGATTCATGAGTGACGGATGGTGTCGAAGGTCTTGGCAATATCTAGGCAGGCTGTGTGAACTATTCTGCTCTCATCCACAGCTCTGGTGACAGACTCAAAGAGGTCTATCAGGTTGAGCAGGCATGATCTACCTTTCACAAACCCAAACTGTGTGGGTTCTAGAGTTTGGAGAGTCCATATGTCCTTATTTATAAGGTCCATGATGACATGCTCCATAGCCTTCCATATCAGACTCATTAGACTAATGGGCCGGTAGTTCCCAGGGTCTGTAGTCGCTCCCCCATTGTGGAGTGGGATGACCATAGCAGTAGGCCATTCAGTAGAAACAAAGCCTAAAATGAGGCTGTGATTGAACAGGGTATTCAGATGTGTTGCCAGTTTACTTTGTAATTCATGTAGGACACAGCCAGGGATATTATCTGGTCCCATGGAAGCTGTATTCTTGGCTTTGGACAGTGCATTTTTTTTACCTGTGTAACTGTGATAATAGGGACTTGGCATTCCTCAGGTTTTGTGATAGGCCCTTTAGAGGGGGAAAGGAGGGTAAAGTTCGCACTGAATCTGTCAGCCAATATGTTGGCAATATCAGTTGGTTCTGTATATGTATTGCCATTGTGCTGTAACTCAGAGCAGATCTGAGTATTGCTATGTAGATTCTTGGCATAACTATAGAATGTCTTGTGGTTGTCTTTAGAATCTGCCGCAATTTTGTTTTCATAGCTAGCTTTAGAGGATTTGATGATGGATCTCAGTTTTTTGCTGAGGCTAACAAGGGAGTTTTTCCAGTCATGGGAATTCACCCTTTTCTGCAACAGTTTGTTCCTTCTGTCGTAGAATTTGTTTATGGTGGGGGACCACCAGATTGGCTTCCTTTTTTTGGTGGAGAGCATCTTGGTTCTGTTTGGTATGGCCCATTCCATGCACTTGTGTATGTGCTCATACAGGTCATTGGTGTATGATCCAGCAGTCATGCACCTATTTTCCATTTGCATGGGTGTCGTGAAGTTATCCACCTTTCAGAAGCCCAAAATTGGCTTTGGAGAAGTTTTTTTATGGTGGTTTTCTTTTGGAGGGGAGAGGGTGGGATGTGGATATCCTTGGTAATTAGCTTGTGGTCAGATCTGACCAGGGAGGAGTTGATTACTGGTGTAGAGCAATTGTCGCCCATGTTAGTAATGGCCAGGACAAGGATGTTTCTACCCCTGGTGGGGGTAAGAATGAGTTGGTCCAGGGCGTTGGAATTAATGAATTCCAGAAAACGTTGAGCAAGTGTGTTGGTACATGAGTAATTTTCCCAGTTAATGGAGGGGTAGTTAAAGTCTCCCAATATAAGGGTGTTAGGTTGTACCCTAATATTTTTCAGTGTGTTTAGGAATGTGGAGTGGGAGTCTTGGTACATGGTGGGGGGTCTATAGCAGGCTACAACCTGGATTGCAGTTTTACCCAGTGTTAGTTGTACCTGAAGTATCTCTGATGCGTTATGTTGGGCTACTAGTCTGGAAGTGTGCATATCCTTTATGAATATGGAGCCACCACCACCTTTAGTGCTTCGGTCCAGGTTTTAGGGCTAAAAGGTGTGGTACGAATTATAGCCGGGTAGTGCTGGGGTGCTCTCCGGAGCCTTGAACCAAGTCTCATTCACTGCACAGATGTCAATGTTCTCCATTTTAAGGAGTGCTTCGAGTGAGTGCATTTTGAGATTTAGACTTCTAGTGTTGAGTAGCATAACCCTCAGATTTTGTTTGCTTGTAGCTGTTATGGTGGTAATTTTGTCTTCAGGACATTGCCTAAAAAAGGCACTATAGGGGTGGCAAGAGCCTTGGTCAGTATCAGGAATTCCTGGGGTGACAGGTGCAGGCCATCTCTGTCCCAGGCAGACAGATACCGGATCCCCTTAGAATGACACCAGAAACTTAGCCAATTGTTGAAGCCAATCATTTTCTGTTTGTACTGTGATTTCACTCTGGGTGATGGTAGGATGCTACTCAGAGCTAGGATCATACCTACCTGGACTACAAGATCCAAGATCTCCTCTATGTCTCTTTTCATGTAGTCTAGGGAGATACATCTCAGGTCATTCATACCAGCATGGACAATGACAGAGTCATATTTGTACCTATTTTGGAGGGGCCTAAGTGCACGTGTTATGTGGCAGATCCTGGCACCTGACAGACAGCTGACCGTAACTTTCTCCTTATTCAACCTAGTGAGTGGGACATCAGTGTGCCTTACTATTGAGTCACCTATGACTAGTCTATTGGGTAAGTTGTTTTGCCTTATGGACTTTGATTGAGTGGCGCACTGTTTATGTCAGCTATGTGTCTTATGGTTAGTGCTGGAATGTGGTTGTTGTTTGCGTTTCTGCCTCGGAGGTCTCTGTTGTTTGGGCAGATTTTTATTGAGAGCCTCCACGAAAGTAAGTGTGTGTTTTGAGTTACTATGTGAAGGTTGTGGTGGTGTAGGTTCTGGAGGGCTGTGTGTTGAATGTGGTGTGGTGCAGGTGTTAACCTTCTCCTCTTGACTGGTTAATCCAGTCTTGGCTGGAGAGTGCTTGGCTTCCAATTTGGCTATATATGTGCATCTCTCACAAGTCATAGTGTTGGGAGGTAAGAGGAAAGGGTTGTCTGTGTACATGAGGCAGTTGCTACATTGCCTCAGGATGCCCAAGTTCACCAGGTTGACAGGAGAAAGCACAGGGAACTGACCTTTAGACATGCCTGGATATGAACTCAATATATTAAGCACTGAAGCCTTTTACAGGAAAATATCAGTCAAAGTGTCTGAGTCTGTACCTCTGTACACTGCCAAACACTTGAGGGGAAACTAATACATAGACCCTGAAAATTTAAGGATGAAGTATGTAGGCAGATATTCTGAAGTTAGGAAGAAATCAAGCAGCACTTACTGAAAATAAAGAATTAGCTTGTCAAGAATGATAAAAAGAGGGGAGTTGCAGAATAGCTACTGCCAGGCTACTACTAATGCTGGTTTCAGCACAGCTTCACTCCGTTGGGATACAATACTCCTTTGCTTATTCTCTCACCAGAAGCAAAATGTTAGCACCAATCCCAAGAAGAGAAGCAGGCCACAGCCTGTTTGGTGATCCACAGTCTTGTTCCAAATGTTGCAAAGCTCTGCAGGCTTGTAGCCTTTTTCTGGTAGATGCCTCAAATAGCAACCAGACCAATCAGGTACGATAAGCACAGACACTCACTCTCCAACCAGAATGAGTCAAGAATCAATGCAATCTGCTCCTTCTGTCACCAGGATCAGAATATAAGCACAGATTCCAAGCTCTCACCTATAAAGCAGTTATTAAGCTTTCTGGTGATCAGCAGTCTCCAGGAAATAATGTAACTGCACTCCTTCTCTCACCAGGAGAAAACAGCAGCACTAATCCCAAGATGAATACTGAGAGGCAGAATGTGGGCTCTCCAATAACTGGTGGACTTGTAATAGATGCTTAAAGGTAAGATCAAAAAATGGTTTATCCTAAACACTGCAGTGTGCACTAGAGGAGTTAGATGTGAAAGTAGGTGACTTAAGTTTTACCTGTCTAAAAAGTTAAGTTTTAGTGGAGAGTCACTATTTTTAAAACAGCAAGATAGATTGAAAGGGGTTGGTCACTTTTTTATTCTGGTACTATAGAATACAATAAGATGGCCAATAAATTTAAATAGTTGAAGGGGAGTGATTTCACAAAATGATAATTTTGTGCTTACTCGCACCAACCAGTAAAAGCAGAGAGGAAGTGAGATATATGGTCAAATTAACATAAGAGGCAGGCAACTAGAAAGACAGTGGTGCTTAAGAACACAACAGTAACCAACTGGGATGGTTGGAAAAAGTTCTGTCTGTGGTGTTGTTTCAAGTTTTAATATGCAGTTAAAAGCAGAATACAAGTAAAACACAGTGGAAAGAAAACAAATCACAGTATACAAAATAGAAAAAGGCAATAAAGCAATACAGAATACAACAAATAAAAAGCAAACCAACCTTTCCCTCACAACAAACTGTAGCAGAGTCTGGGTGAGCCTTTCCTTCTTCTCCTTTCTACCCTAACAACTCCTCCAGCAACACAATCTTCTTCTATTCCCACTCTAAAGTCCTCAATACTAACCACTACAACCTAAAACTAATACAAACACCCAAATTGCTTAAAACTCCAAAAACAACTAAGCATTCTTTCACCGACTTAAACTTATGTGGGGGCATTCACCCCAGCCCTGGTCCCATCCCTACTATACAGACAAAAAAACTAAAATGTATCACTCTTAAGATTATAAACTTATGCAATGAACTGACACTCTTTCATACCTGGTTAACACACTTTAACCCAGATATCCTTGTTATCACAGAAACATGGCTAAAACCAGAAATAAAAGATACTGAATCTCTTTCCCCTTGTTACAGAATTATCAGAGCAGTCATAGCACATAAAAAGGTAGCAGAATAGCCATATGTTTTCCAAATAACTTGATTGTCACCCTATACTCAAAAACTGTAGCTAAATTCTATACAACCAAAATCCTTATTACATTTCTAAAACTTAACTCATCTGAGAACATCTGCATCATTGTTTTATACATCCCTCCTGGGCAAAACATTCCCTTTCTAGAAAATATTCTAGCCTGGATGTCTGAAACAATAACTAATGAAACCATTATCCTAGGAGATGTTAACACCTACTGGCAGGTGCTATCCTCACACCACTAAACAAACAGTATAAACCTCTGCAGCTTTAATCAACTAATAAATATTCCAACCAGAAATAACAAAAATAACATTTAACACTCCATCATGGGCTGGATACTAGTCTCTAACCCTTCTATCTTTACATCTTCAGGCACACTCCCCAACTCCCTAAGTGACCACCTACCAGTCCATACTCACAGCACCATCATTCAACTCACAAAGCAACACATGTTTAAAACTATATGCAACCAACAAAAATTAATGAATCTCTAAAAGCTATAGACTGGTCCACCCTAAAAAGACTTCCCCTTAATGATGCAGTTGAACATTTCAACAGCACTTTCTTCAGCATTATTAACACACTAGTCCCTCGGTGACAAAAAGAATAAAAAATAACCATGCCCCATAGCTCACCAAATCATGCAAAATTCTAATGAAAAACAGAGACAAAGCATGGACTTAAACTTGTACTTGCTGCATAAAGCATGGACTGCCGGTCCAATGAATACAAATGACACAAATCTTCAGTTATGTAGACAACTCCACAATCAGACAAAAAGACAAATATTACACAACAAAAAAAAAACTCTACTATTCTCACATTCAAGATAACCACAAAAACAACCCCAAGAAATTCTGTTCCTCAATATCATCATTCCTCAACCCAGGACATAAAAATAATCCCAATCCATACCTCAATATACATCCTCTTCAAATAGCCACCAAATTCAACACATACTTTATAGAGTCCATATCCAACCTAAATGTAAACCGAACTCGTCTATCCCAACTCACTACTTCTACCAATGAATCCAATACTAACTTCTACATATCCCAAACACCACACACATACAACCTTCCCCTCACTCATAACTAAAAACCCAACCATCCCCAGTTTACTTTTAAGCCCATCCTTTTATCTCAAATAAAAAAAAAAAAAACCCACAAAACCTGAAACCTTGCTCAACCTCAAGCAGACAACCTCCCACCAGAAAACATAAAACTTGTCGCATATGCAATAGTATTCCCTGTTATATCTTAATTAATGGATCCTTAACTGAATCATATGTGCCTAACCTATGGTAAAAGTCAGATATTATCCCTTTACATAAGGGAGGCAAATCCACTGATATGACAAACTTTCATCCTATTTCAATCTTGACCCCCTCTCTCTAAGATTCTAGAAAAAATGTGTGCACTTACAACTTCTACATCATCTTACACACAACCTTCTTTCCCACACTCAACATGTCTTTAGACCTGCCCATAGTACCTCAACAGCCTTACTGTCTTTTATCAACTATGTCAGCAAAGCCCATGACACTGGCAAATAAGTATCTGCAGTATTTCCAGACTTGTCAAAAGCATCTGACATGGTATCTCACTCCAAACTCATTAAACAACTTACCAACATTGGTATATCTTCCTCCTTATTTCATTGGTTTTCTAGCTACCTAGTTGACAGGTAGCAAGCAGTAAAATAACAGGACTATATGTCCCCATATCACGTCACCCCCATAAGTATACCTCAGGGATCCATCCTTGGCCCATTACTATTGTATGTCTTCAGCAATATTTTTATTTATTTATTATTTGTTAACCGGGAAAGTCTGACTTGGAATGAAGCCAATTTTCAGCGGACACCCGGGGAGAAATGCTTCAGATGCACGTTTTTGTAATAATATAACTTACATACAGCCTCCTGTGAAGGTGCGGTAATCATATATGCAGATGACTCCACCATCATCTGCATATCAGACTCATTAATCCACTTATAACATATAACACAGCAAGCTTTCTCTTCCATAGAAACCGGGCTCTCTAAAGATTAACTCCCACTCAACTGAAAAAAAAAAAACACAAAGCTCCTTCTCTTCACCCACAACCCCCATAGCTCCAACAAAACAAACTTAAAATCTTTTCAGCTAACAATACTGAAATTGAATTGGTTCAGCATACCAAATTACTAGGAATCACAGAAAATAATCATAAGTTTGACCTCCACGTACAAAATAGTATCAAGAAAACTCACCAAAAACTAGGCATACCATACAGGAATAAACACTTCCTCATGGCATCTACCAAAATTACCCTGGTCAAAACCTACTTCCTGTCCTTCTGTTATATGGGGCCCCAATTCTAATTAACTTACAGACCTCCCTAAAAAGAAAACTTGAAAGCTGCAATAATAAAATTGCCAAATTTGCCATAAACACAACCCCTCTATCTCATCACTGTAAGCCCTACATTCCCTAAGATGGCTTGAACTCCCCCTCAACCTCCAATATGTACAACTCACTATGGTACACAAAATCAGCCGCAACCCAATAGCTTGTCCTGCTCTTAGCACATTAGTCAACTATTATATCCCAAATAAACATCTGAGATCTGAAGACAAACATCTCCTCACAATGTATAAACCCAAAAAAACCCAGGCCTAAGCCTTTATTCCTGCTCTGTGGCAAAAATATGGAACGTCCTTCCTTTAACTATCAAAACTGCTACTAATCTGCACTCCTTCAAAACCTCTATAAAAGAATACTTCAACGACGCTTGAATTTGCTCCTGCAGTAGCCAGGGCTGAGGTACTCTTATACGTTTCTACCTCTTTTCTTTCTATCCCTGCTACTAAACATACCCTACCCTTCTTTCCGCTACACATACTACCATGGGGTTACACTCACACCTTTTCTACATCTATTCCTACTGTCCCTTCTATCACATCCTACCCTGCTTTACTCTTACTAGCCTACGCTTTCACTAGTATAAATTGTTATTATGTCTTATGACCTGTAGAATATTAATAATTAATAAAATAATTGTTATGTAAATAATGCTGCATTTTCCTGCTATTAGATTTTTCATATTATCTGTGCTTGAATGTTATGACTTCATTATGTCTGTCAAGTTTTTCATTCTGACAAACTGAGTTAACTTTATGTATCTGGAGCTTTTCTGCCCAGGCCTCCTCTGAAAATGGGTACTTTATGACCCAGTCAGACTTTCCCGGTAAACCAATGCCAAATAAATAAATAAATAAATAATTTTAGAGAATGAGTAGAAAGCAGATAAATAAGATTTACATAATAAATGTGCAGTTGTACGCACACACACACACACACACACACACACACACGCACACACACACACACACACACACACACACACACACACACACACACACACACACACACACACACACACACACACACACACACACACACACATACACACACACACACACACACACACACACACACACACACACACACACACACACACACACACACACACACACACACAAAGCAGTAATTATATGACAGTTAATCAAAAAAAATAAATGTGCATAATCAAAAAAATAAATGTACATACATAGAATAGTAAATGAACATACATAGAATTGTAATAAAACATGACAGTTAAATGAAGACTACAGTAAAATATTAGCTAATATCAAGCTTTTAAGAGTCTACTTACTTTCAAATGGAATTAGTTGAAAGTAGATATTGAGGAGGAGAAAGTGAAGCAATTATAGGATGAAGATGGTGACAAATTATGAAGGAGTATTGTGGAGGTACAGGTAAAAACAGACAGAGAATAGCAGTAGAGATGGTAGATGAAAGTCTGATAATTAGAGATTCTGAAGAAGTAGCTGTATTATGGCCAGTTATATAAAAGAGTGGCGACAGTAAGAGTTTGAAGATTATCCAGGAATATCACATGCACAGATCTAGCAACAGAGTAGGCAGGACTTTAGTTGAGTTTCAAATGATTTTAGGGAGTGTTCTTGTCATCTTGCTAGTGGGATGGAATTCCAGGATTTAGTGAGGAAGTGTGAAAGTAGTGATTTTCCAGCAGAATTCTTTATTTTGAATGCAAGTATTAGGTATTTGTCTTATGAACTTAGTGGCCTGAAAGGATTATATATTTGTATGAGGCTGAAAATAGATGGACAGTTGTTAGGTTTATACACAATGTTATGGATTTGTGGAAGTTATGAGTAAGTTAAATAATGTGGGAATTCCAGGCACTGCAATTCCCTTAGGGCGGCACAGTGGTGTGTTCTATTTGGAAGGTTGGCAGCGAATCCTGCTATTTTGTAGTAAGATTGATCAAGTTTGTTTAGTAAGGTCACTTGGATGTTATGAAGGATGGGAGCAGAATACGTTAGAGTAAGCAAAAGAAGACAAGAGGTGATGTGCTTTTTATAGTGTCTGAGAGGAAAAGGTTGATTGTATAGAGAGAATTTAGTTCTTGGTGTAATATTTTCACTATATTTTGGATGTGTGAGTCATATTTTATGTTCTCATCTACATGGATGATAAGCAATTTACTATGTGTGACAAGTTTGATCATTGTTTTGTTGGATGAGGTAACTGAGAAGGTTTTGTTGATTCTAAGCTGTTTGAGAGTAAATAGGACTAGTTGGGATTTATTTGAGTTAAGAAATAGTTAGGCAAATATCAGACAGGTTTTTATAGAGGAAAATGACTCCTGGTTAAGTTCTTGTAGTTTGTTCATGTTTTTGTGATACAGATAACTATGGTGTTATCTGCAAACTGTACTAGGGATGCAGTTTTGCAGGCTTTATGTAGGTCATTGCTGAAGATGTTAAAGAGAATAAGTCACAAGACTGATCCCTGTGGTACAACGACTGAGACAGGGAGGAAGGATGAGATGTCTTTTTGGCACTTAGCTTGAGTTCTATTTTCGAGGTAGCTAAGAAACCATGATATAGTAATGGTGTTGAGTCCTAGGTTATGAAGCCTGTGTAGAAGAACAGAGTGAGATTGTGTCAAAGGCCTTGGATAAATCAAAGAAGAGGGCAAACAATAGGCTTCCATTATAATTTGTGTTTATTATATTGGTGAAAATAAGTAAAGCAATAGAGGTATTCAGCCATGCTGAGATGAAGAGATTAGGTTATTTTGTGTGAGGTAATATAAGAGTTTTCACCGGATGCATTTTTCAAGCGTTTTTCGTCTAGTCGAGAGGATGGCAATAGGACTGTAGCTGGTGAATTCTGTTTTTTTCAGAGGGTAAGGACATATGCATCACTGAAGCAGTGATTTATTAGAATTGAGATAGGGTAGTGTATTACTTCTGCAGCCATCTTGAGTTATTCACCAGGTAGATTGTTAGGGGCTAAAACAGTTGGTTTTAATTTAAGTAATAGTTTTTTATGTAAGTAGTGGTTTTATGTACACATCTTGAGCAGCGCAGTCGTGCAGCAGTTAGCATTGTCGCCTCACAGCAGGAGATTCTCCAGTTCAATTCTCAGCTGGGATGCCTTCTGTGTGGAGTCTGCATGTCCCCCCTGCATTTGTTTGGCTTTCATCCAGTTGCTCTGGTTTCCTCCCACATTCCAAAGATGTGACTGGAGCATTTATCCCCGGGCCTCTGCTGAAAATGTGCTCTGTTCCTGTTGGACTTTCTCAGTAAACAAATGTTAAATAAATAAATAGTTGGGCATTTTGGAAGGAGAGGTTATGAAGAGAAATGGAGGATGCCACTTTTGTCTGGTTGTTGGTATTTGGGGAATTTGAAGTGGTGATGAGATTGAATGAATGAAATGAAAGTTGAAACACAGCATAATTGGTAGAGTTGTTGTTAGTATTAAGTATAGGAGATGGTTGAGTGGTGTGGCTAGGATTGAGCAGCTGGTTTATAGATGCCAGAATGTTTTGGGTTTTTTGTAGTTTTTATGTTGCAGGTCAGTGTAGTATTTTTTTTTTTTTTATCTAACTTAATTTGAGTGTTAGTTTGATTTCTGAATTCTCTGAATTTTCAGATTTGTTAGTGTTTTATTGGATAGCCATGTATTCTACACTCTGTCTCTAAGTCTCATAAAGTGTTTTGTATTTCAAGACAACCAGAGATCAGGTTTGTCCTGAACTTTCTTTTTCTGAATGGAGCAAGTTCATTTAGGATGTTCAAGAAAATAAAATTAAAAAAGCCACTGCATCATCTATGAGGTGTATTTTAGAGCATGCCAACGATATAGTATTAGATAGGAGATAAAGGAATCTTTATTGAAAAGTGTGAGGTTACATGACATGCTGAAATGTATCTCCTTTTGAATATTAGTTTGCTTTATTATTAGTATGAAGAAAGGAGATGATCACTTATGGTATCTGGAAAGGTACCTGAGGCAAATATTTTATAAGGCACAGGGGTAAGAATCCAATCAAATAATGTTCCGTTAGTGTTATTTTTATTATCATGGGGGTGATTATTATGGGTGGGAGTGGTGATTAGCTGCAAAAGATCAAAGAGATTTATTTATTAGTTAGATGAGTCAAAGGATAAGAGAGCCAGTCAATATTAAAATCACTCAGTATGTATTTTTTTGTGGAGATGTTGGATGAGACCTATCGGAAGAAGTCTTCTGCAGCACAGAAATTATTACCAAGTGGCAAATAACCACATATGTTGGATAACATATTGTTTTGGATGAGTTTGAGGGTAGATATGAGAATTTCTGCTTTACCAAATTGTAGAGGATTTAGTGGTGAAGGGCTAAGCTGCAGAGACTGTTTGTATAGTATTGCAGCTCCACCAGCCCTTTTATTTTGTTTGTCTGCTCTTAGTATGTTATAGTTTGGGGGTAGAATTTCATTATCTTTTGTTTCTTTTTTCAGCCAGGTTTCAGTTGGTACTACTGTATCTGGAGTATGTAGGTTAAGCCAGGAATGAAACTGGTATTTTATTCTAGATACTTCTAATGTTTATATGTGTAATGCTAAGGGAAGAACAAGTGGTGCTATGTTGTAATGGAGGGGTGTGGTTTGTGGGGTGAGAGGGGCTGGAAAGTTAAAGGTTTGTGGGGATGTAACTCGTCCAAGTTTTGGATTGATGTCACCACTGGGCTTTAGTTTGGGGGAGATATGTTGGTTGCAAGATAAGCATTTAATTTTTAATTTTCACTTATGAATTATGGGGTTGTGTAAGTGTAGGTTCTGTTTGAAAAAGTATGTGGTATTGGCAGAGTGCAAGATGGATGTTATCTTAATTGAATTAAGGGTTGGGTACGATGCGACATGTTGGATAGCACAACTAAAATGATGGTGATGGATTGTATGAAGTGTGAAGGTAAAGATGTTAAGTGGATGAGTAGCAGGAGAAGTGAGAGAGTCAGCATGGAGATTGGTATCATTGTTGTTAGTCATAGGATGAAGGATAGAAGAGGGGGTAGAAAAGAGGGCTGATGTGTTGTATTGGGAAACAATATGGTGTTGAAGTGTTGGTAAGTAGGATGGCAGGGAGTATGTTATGATAAATAGGACAGAAGGGAGAACTGAATAGTGGATGGAGTATTGAATGAACTAGGGGCAGGACTGCAAATAGTTATGTGGTATTATAGACTGGGATTGGCTGATCTTTGAGGTGGGTGGAGATAGGGACGAATAAATCCAGAGTAAGTATGTGGATGGGTTGGAATAGGGGGTAGGGTAGAGGAGTGGAGTAAGGGCGAACAGAGGTGCTTTCACTTGTTCAGAATGTTGTGGGACAGAAAACAATTAATCAGTGAACTGGGTGTAACTGTTACTGTTTCCCCTTTACTGTGTAAATCAAATTATATAAAGCAGGAAATTAATGTGAAAGTTTACACACTAGCCATATAGGACACTGGTAGCAAGAGTAGTTTAGTGCATAAAAATAAGAACAGAAAAATAAATAGCAGAAGTGAAGTCAGTTGTTGTTGGACAGAATCTACTGCTTATTTGGGAACTGTTAAATACAGAAAAAAGTGAAATTAGATTAATAATAAAAAATGTCTGGTTAATTACCTGATGTTGAAAAAAGGGGGGCATGGCATAGGTTTACCTAATGTTGGTCTATGACAGACTGTTATTAAAAGTAAACTAAGTATTGATAGATGGGGGTTGCATAAAATATCCAAATATGTAAGAGATGTCTATTAAAAGCTGTATATAAAGACATATATTAGGCTATTAAAATATGGGCAATGCAGTTTTTAATGTATGACATGTTATACTATAGTATCTAATATACAAAACTTTTGACTACCTCCCTGATGTAGTGTGCATGTCTTATACAAATGCTACACCAATGGTTTGACTCCTTGAAGTGAAGAATTGTAAATAAGTATCTATCAAAACATCTTTTTATGGGGATATATATCCACAGCATGGTAGTAGATAAGCTGTCCTTCATTTTATCTTTAACAGGCGACTGCTGAGGTCCAGATACTTGCTATTGCATTTAGCATGCAAGCCTAGGGGGCAGTCAAAGATGGATGAGCGACTGGGTCCAGCTGACTGAGGAGAGAGTGTACTGGTCAATGTATAAGAATGAAACAGACATGAGAAAAAAAAACAGGTAGCAGTGAAGGTAAAGAGATACAAATTGGCAAGTACATTAGGACATAAAATTCACATAATTTTGTCATCAGTCAGATGCTCATAAGCCAGTACTTATTATACAGCAGGAACTTCTTCTTCTTGTAACATTTGTTAATGTCTGTTATGCACTTCACAGATAAAGATTCTAGTTGTCTACTGATGTACTATATTCTTCATCTGTAAATATGTTGTAAGTAATTGCTATGTAAATTGTTAATTGCTATGTAATCCAATGTAACTACTGTCTGTTTATTTTAACTGTGGAGCTTTTCTCCCCGGGCCTCCGCTGAAAATGGACCTACGTCCAGTCGGACACTCCCGGTCAACAAATATAAATAAATCAATAATTAATTAAAAACCTCTGAAATAGCTCATTACAGTGTCCAAGGTTTCTCCTCCATTTACCTATATTACCCACTAAATGCCTCTTTCTTGGCTTTGTACGCTATGAATTGTGATTTCTGACTCTACTGGTCCTGTTTGATCTGAGTGCATAACCCAGGTCTGTCAGCATATGTCTGCATGTTGCACATTACCAGGCTATAACTCAGGTCTGTCAGCATATGTCTGCATGTTGCACATTACCAGGCTATAACTCATACCACACTTTTCGGCCATCTAACCTGGACCAGAACACCAAAGGCGGAGGTGTGTCCATATTCATTAAGGATATCCACACCTCCAGACTAGCTGCATAGCATAATGCATCCGAAGTTATCCAAGTCCAACTAACTCTGGGCAAAACTGCAATCCAAATTATAGCTTGCTACAGATCCCCCACCATGCCCCATGATTCCCACTCCTCTTTTCTTGATATACTGGAAAATATTAGGTTTCAACCAAACACCCTAATAATGGGTAATTTCAACTAGCCCAGCATTAACTGGGAAAACTACTCATGTACCAACTCCTTCGTTCAACGCTTTCTGGAGTTCATAAATTCCAATGCCCTGAATCAACTTATCCACATCCCCACCAGGGGCAAAAATATCCTAGACCTAGTCATTACCAACATGAGCGACCTGTGTTCCACACCTGAAATCTACTCCTCGTTAGTTAGATCCGACCATAAGCTAATCACCCTAGATAGCCACATCCCACTCCCACCCACCATTAAGGAAACCATGGTAAAAAATTTCTCCAAAGCCAACTTTATGCTTCTTAAGACAGAAGTGGCATGCAGATAGACAATACAATTACGACTCCTGAATCCTACACAAATGCACTCTATAAGCACTTACATGAGTGCATGGACCGTGCTATCCCAAACAAAACCAATATGCTATTCTCCAAAAAAAGGAAGCCAATTTGGTGTTCCCCCGCCAAAAACAAACTCTACAACACAAGGAAGAAACTGTTGGAAAAGAGAGTAAAATCCCATGAGTGGAGGAGCTGCCTGGTCAGCCTCAGTAAGAAGCTGAGATCCCTCATAAGATCCTATAAAGCTAGCTACGAAAACAAAATCACCACTGATTCTAAGGGCAACCACAAAGCATTCTATAGCTATGTCAAGAATCTCAATGGCAACACCCAGATCTGGTCTGAGTTACAGCACAATGGCACAACAATTACAGAACTAACTGATATTGCCAACATCCTGGCAAACAGGTTCAATGCAAACTTTACCCCCCTCTCACCCCCTAAAGGGCCCATATCTATACAGGAAGAATGTAGAGTCCCTGTAATCACATCTATGCAGGTAAAAGCTGCACTCTCTAAAACCAAAAACACAGCATCCATGGGACCGGATAACATTCCAGGCTGCATTTTACATGAACTTCAGAATGAACTGGCTCCCTACCTAAGCACCATGTTCAGTCATAGTCTCATGTCAGGAATTGTGCCCACTGAATGGTGCACAGCAATAGTCATCCCACTTCACAAAGGGGGAGCCACCACTGATCCTGGGAACTATTGCCCTATTAGCCTGACAAGCCTGGTCTGCAAGGCCATGGAACGTATCATCATGGAACTCATAAGCAAAGACACTGGTAACCTCCAAACACTGGACCCCACCCAGTTCGGGTTTGTGAAAGGCAGATCATTCCTTCTGAACCTGATCGACTTCTTTGAGGTAGTCACCAAAGCCATAGACAAGGGTAAGGTGGTTCACACAGCCTACCTTGACCTCACCAAGGCTTTCAACACCATCCCCCATTCTGGAATTATAGCTAAACTCACTAAACTAGGTATAAATCCCTATGTCACAAGATGGGTTGCCAACTGGCTCACTGACAGAACCCACACTGTAAAAGTTGCAGACTCCAAATCTGACTTAAAACCAGTGACAAGTGGAGTACTACAGGGTTCAGTCCTGAGACCTCTCCTGTTTTGTATCTACTTCTCTGAAGTACAGGCTAACACAGAAAGCCTCTGGCTAACAAAGTTCACAGATGACTGCAAACTAGGAGCCATAATCAAGACCCCAAATGATGTGGACATCCTACAGAAGGGCCTCACTGAGACAGATGCCTGGTGTCAGAGGCATGGCCTCAAGCTCAATGCCAAAAAATGCATTGTCATCCCCTTTGGTAAAAACTCTGTACCCATGAACTACCACATAAATGGCAGTCTACTTAATGCTGAATGTGTGATAAGAGACCTTGGGACCAAGGTGGACAGTAGTCTCTCCTTTGATAATCACATCACCACAGTAGTCAGGAAATCTTTCTATGTGGCACACCTCATCAAAAAAGGGTTCTCATCCAGGAAAAAAGAGGTCATTGTTCCCCTCTACTTGGCACTCATTAGACCCATTATAGAGTACAACGCCCCTTTTGGAATGTACCTCACAAGACATCTGCAGCAGCTGGAAAGGCCACAGAAGTACCTCACAAAGAGGATTACTGGCCACAAACAGATACCCTACACTGACCATCTCAAAAAACTTCAGCTTTATTCTGTAGCATATCGCCTACTGTGAGGAGATCTCTGCCTAACATATAAAGCTATGCTAAACCCAGAGCTGTTGGACATGCTACACCTTAAGAAATCCCAATCCCTCTGAGCTACACACTCTAGGGACCTAAACATTGTCACCACAATAAGCAGGACATGCTGGAGGGATAGATTCCTGTCCCAAAGACTTCCTATACTCTGGAACAATCTACCCATCTATGTCAAGCAAAGTTCCTCATTAGCACTCTTCAAGAAAACTCTTGGTAAGTGGATGGGAAATAGGAAATACACCCCGGGGATCACTTCTCTGGCTCTGCTCCACAGGGGCACAGGAAATTAATTTTCTTGGGTGGCGCAAGCCAGGGAAACTTGTTGGCTAGGCTTACTTAGGCCCTTGGGCCGATAGCCTAGTACCTACCTATGAACCTATGAACTTACTGATATCAACGCAGTATGACATGCATTCTGACAGCAGTCTTTCATTATGATATAACTGTGCTTTTCACTTGTCAGTTAGTACTGCATTCATATGAAAAGGAAATTATGGGGGGAATTCAGTAAAGCCTACATGGAGTGATTTTCCGTGAAGGCATAGTGGCAGAGCCCCAACACAGAAACCAGCAGCTGAGTGATCCAGTAAACAGAGCAGAGGGGTGTGCACGAGCGTGCGGACAGAGAAGTGTCCATGGAATGCAAGTCACCTCATAAGCAGGTAAATTCCATGCCAATGAGGTTGATTTGTGATCCACGAAGCTGCACGCTACCCATGTAGGAGGTGTGTCAGTGTCAGAAATGTACACAGAAAGTAACCATGTACAGAAATTAAAAAATTAAACAGGGGCTGCAAAAGCCCAAAAAGAAGTTTACATATTGCAATGTAGGGATGAAAATGGCCAAAGCTATGCCCAGTGAGTCCAAAAAGCAATGCAATAATTGTAGCATATTATTTTTTTAATACACATATTACGTTTGCACAGCATGCAGCAACGCGCAAACATGCTGTTATGCAAAAAAATATTAAAATGTTGAAAATTGGAAAATAAGACATTTGCAACAATAATGCATTAAAGTGCCCTGCATGCATAGTGTACAATGACAGGTTCCAGTGGTTGCTAAGGAAGCAGGCCCTGGAGTAGTGAAGTGTCCAGGGAATATGCAAGGATCTGTATGCAAATGAGCTGGGGATACTGAATAGCAAAAATGGGCTACTGTGCCCATAGATAAAAACCGTGTAGGACCAGAATTGTGTTGGTGATAGTAGACCAGGCAGCTGAGATCAAAAGGGATAGTGTCATGGTGTGTTTAAGTGGATTGCAGCTCAGCGGCACCTGTTTATGCTCAGCTAAGAACTGCTAAGCAGGGGGGTGTCCAGTGCTGCTAAGCTGTGTTTAGCCCTGCAGTATGTGTTTTAGCTGGTTTAAGCAAAGCTGAGCATGCCCATGCATGGGGGTGTGTCTAAACTGCTGATCACTATTTATAATAGTGTCACAAGTTTGCATGCCGCACCCCATTGCTTAGCAGTGAAAGAAATTAAAAAATAAAATACCAGGAAAATAGTATGGGAAAGCCAATTAATTATAAATGACTAATAAGCCCTGTTCTAATGGCAATGGGTCATTCAAAACCTTCAATGGTAAACCTGGCAGGTAGAATGCTTCATAGTCAGCCAATCACACAGGCTTGCATCTGCAGCATACCACTATAAAGTATGCATGCACCCTTCAATCTGATTTTCCCACATACTCTGCACCATTGGAGTACACACTTGGGAGCTTTAACTGACAGAATGACAGGGGCTGCTGCTGTTCTGCTACATCTGTATGCACTAGGAGCTGAGGTCAGTGTTGGTGCTGATGCTGACCATAGATCTAAACTGAGAAGGAGAAGAGTGTTCAGGCCCAGGGTAAACTTCCAGGAGCTACATGAGCTGGAGATTGTAGGGTGCTACAGGGTGGACAGGGAAATACTACAAGACCTCACCGAGCTCGGCTGCCCTCATCTCAGATCCAGAGCCAACAGACGGGAACCCATCCCAGTGGAAACAAAGCTATGTGTAGCCCTTAGAATTCTAGCTACAGGTACTTTTCAAAGATCTACTGGAGACATGATGGGGGTCTCACAGGCATCTGCATTCAGGGTACTCCACCAATTCCCTGCTGCCATGCAAACACATGCCAGTGAGCACATATATTTACTCCACACTCCTGAGGAGAAGGTCAGCAATATGCATCTCTTCCACAATGTAGCACACTACCCTGAGGTACTGGGTGCCATAGACTGCACTCATGTCCACATCAAAGCAGGTAGAGTCTATGTCAACCACAAGGAGTATCACTCCATCAACTGCCAGGTTGTGTGCAATGCCAAGGGCATTATCATGAATGTGTGTGCTGGCAGCCCTGGCAGTTATCACAACTCCCACATCTGGCATGCATCACAGCTGTACCAGACGTTTGCCAGGGGGGACATCCCATATGGCCATCTACAGGGGGATGCTGGCTATGCACTTGAACCGTGGATGATGACACCCAACAGAAATGCACATGCACCTACTAAAGAACACCATAATGAGGCACATACATAAACTAAGAACATCATAGAGTGTGTGTTTGGGCTGGTCAAGTCACAGTTCTGCTGCCTTGATATATCTGGTGGAGCCTTGCAGTACTCTCCAGCCACATGTGCACACATGTTCACAGTATATGCCATGCTACACAATATGAGCTTGTGGAAACAGCTGCAGCAGGAACATCACATGGAAGGGGCACACAGCTCTCCACCAGTGCCAAGGCCCCCACAGCCACAGGGGGATTCGGAGGAGGAACGCCCTGAGTCTCTCCCTGTAGGCAGACGTAGGCATGCCCAGTATGCCCTGGCCTTGGCAAAGAGGTAATGCATAGCACATGCACTGACATCCTAGAGACCTAGGGACTCACACCTCACTCCGACTCACATACATAGTAAAAAGAATCCCAGCCACACCACACAACCTCTACCTTACCATGTAATGGCTGTGTACTGAGTGCATCTGACAGAGGTGGCCCTGAAGCACTGTGATCTCAACTGCTGCAGGTACAATAAGCCACTCATCTTTTAAACAAATGCATGGGGTACTAGACTATGGTAGCATATGTATGGACCTGCTGCATGTATGCTAGTGAATACAGTGGGCTACTTGAAAACCTGCAGGCAACTGACAGCTATGTGGGACAACAGGTGTTCTCAGCCCAATACTGGCTGACCCATAATATGCAGTAGGCCCCAATGCAGCAAAACCCACTGCACTGAGTGAGGGAAATGACCAATAGTGGGGTCATAGGACAGACACATGACTATCAATGCTAGAGTCTCCTAACCCTAACACACCCATGTTCCCATACAACTGCAGTAACATTATGTTTGCAAGATTATAGCAGCAGACCACACACTCCCAGAGCTGTCCCAATCAACTTGGTGACATGTTCCATTTTCACAATATGCAGGAGTCAATGTGCTATGCATGTCAGGAATTAAACTGCACTGTCAGGTGGCTGTTGTAGCTTAGTGGGCTAAGTACATTACCATGGTTGATGGTGTTCATGGTTCGAGACTGGCTGTACCACTATTTTGCATGTAAGCAACACCTATGGTAGGAGTTCTACAGACTGTCCATATGTCACTATTTGTTACTGCAAGAAACCTGGACAGAACCAGAGATAATGGAGGGACAGGGGCCACAGATAGCTCTGAGTTATCTACATGGTGGCTAGTAGAACAGCAGGTTGTAACAAGTCAGACTAGCAGCAAGATGTAAAGGCCATCACATAACTGTGTCAGTACCTACAACAACTCAGTGGGCACAATCATACCTCTCAAATGTACAGACTTTCACAGAATGACCACAGTTTTGCCTCATTTTTCATAGCATTGCAATTTTCTGGCAAACTAGTGGCAAATCAATAAAAGTTGACGTTAGAAAATAATGACAGACATTTAAGATGCAGACTTCATACCCTTCAGAAAATTCATGCTAATGCAAAACCTGTTATTCTACTAACTGTCTAAGTTTGTGAAAGCAATATTAAAAAATTGTCCCTATTATTGGGCCTTTGTCCCACTTTTATATATGGCTTTGTCTAGATGTCTTGCTCTAACAAGTTGAGAGGTATGGGCACCATGTAGCATTATAATGCCAATACAACACAAACTGTCTGAAGACCAGAGCAGACATATGGGGTGCAATGCTGGACATCCTGCAAAACAGGTACAGTCAGCGGTGTGAAGTCTGTAACCCTGTGTGTGCTGCTACATCTTGTACCCCAGTCACAGCATACCTACAACTACATAGAGCTGCAACTGTGAACAAATCCAGAAACAGGAGTGGGACAAAGGCCCACAGATAAGGAGAAGGATGAACTACTGGCCTGACAAATGTAGAAAGTACAGAGTAGAACAAGTTGCACAGTAGCATGGGTTCTCTGCTGTGTATGGAATCAGTAACTCAAATGCCTGTCAGCAGGTCCTCATGTCAGTCTATAATGATCTGCCACTGATGTACCAGGAAATCACATTGCTATGTAAAACATACCAGACAAAAGATGAAAAACCCTGTTCAGTCTAATACAATCTGTACATACCCTAAGAATGAGTCATATATTACGACCAGCACACAGCTGGGGAATCTATTGGGCATGCTGTCAGGGAGGCGCTGGACTGTGTAATCAGGTGCAGCAGCCAGCTGGCTGTAGCATACGAAATCCTGGACTGGAGTACAGGCAGGTCTGGACTGGAGTCCCCTTGTAAGTACTGACAGTCACATTAGACATGCTCCTACACTTAGCTAATTTCAGCCCATATCTGAAGCCTCATCTGCCTATAGAACTGAAATGTCAATATCTCTCTGTCCATGCAGACAGCTATGTATACCTAACTGTCTCTCCCTATCCCCATCAGACATGATTACCTTTATATATCAGTATGTGGCACATATACAATATATAGGTAGCTGTAGGGTTTTATATAGATATATATCTATATAGGCAATATATATATATATATATATATATATATATATATATATATATATATATATATATATATATATTGAGACAGAGACAGACAGACAGAGGGGGAGAGAGGGAGAGAGAGAGAGCAACAGAAAGAGAGGGAGAGACACACATAAAGGTATAGAGTGATGTAGTGCTGCAGCCACTTGCACACCAGTTGTTACCAGTGGCACATGCAGGCGCTGAATGATGTTTCTTCCTGGAGATAAAATAATGGCTAGCCTTGTAAGTGCACCAGGGCCATTACTCTAGTAACCTCCTATGATCCTATGAACATATAATCCTACTGAAGTCCCAGGTGACATGTATCGAGAGTAGTATATTGTGTCACATGGTATGCATGCAAGATTATGCTGTCTCCCCCATTGTCCCTGACACACTGTTCTACACATATGCACCTAGGTAAACATGCACATGTACAGCTGTTCCTTAGCGAAGTATCTTTTCTATGTTGCCACCATGCTATCCTGAGCCACTGTATTGACACCAGCTCTCCATGGTGTAGACACACAGACCCCTGGAACAGAAACAGAAAAAATCTGGAAGCCAACTGTAAGTCAGTAATACTACCACCAATGCAGCATCATGGAACAAAGGTACATACACTTAGATGTGTGCTCATGGCACATGCCAGCAGACAGCACCTTGCAGGGCATAACACTACTGCACTACAAACTTTCATTAAATGTACTATAGTCACCCTGTGCATATTTGCATGCCTCTCCATCAATGGTATGGATGATAGGGATGTGGCACAGGTATCATCACATGCACAGGGTGTGGTCCGGGGTTGCCAAATGCCTAGGCTGTACCACACAGTTGGCATTGCGTGTGTGTGTGTGTGTGTGTGTGTGTGTGTGTGTGTGTGTGTGTGTGTGTGTGTGTGTGTGTGTGTCTGGAGAGGTGCTGGTCAGCTGGGCCATGGAGAGGAGCTGTGTGTGTCTGTTGCTGACCTGCATGTGACAATGATGTGTGAGTGTGTGCACGTACATAGTCATGCCATGTGCTAGCCCTACATGAGAGTATGTTGGAGAGTTGTGGACCGTATATGGCAGAAGGTGCAGTTCACTGTCTCCAGCCATGAGCATGAGAACTGGCTCTGCCAGGAGTGGCACTGGCACAGCCATGCCCAGGGTCAGATACAGTACTACTAGCTGATGGTGACTGGGGTCTGCTAGGACCATCTCCTTCACAGAACCACTCTTGAGCATGTGCCCATGGCCTGCCATGTTGTGTTGTGAACTGCAACTTCCCTTCTGTAGTGCTGGTGGTACTACCACAACAGGAGCATGACTGTGCACAGCCACGTGGACTCTCAGCTGCTGGTGATGTTGACCTACAACACCCTACTCCCACCACATGTTCCAGCACAGACAATGTGCAGTTAAGGACTGACAATGTCGCACCCCACCATCTGTTCACTACATCGGCAAACTGATGCATGGCATCACCAATGTTGTGGATGGAGTCATGGATGCCAGACAGTGATGCATCCATGATCCTTAGCATCCATCTGGTGTTAAATTCAGAATGTGCATGTGCCTCTATGCTGGACCGAAACATGCATCAAGTGACTCGTGATGTGACACTTGCAACAGGTGGTGGATGAGCAGCAGTCCTCCATTGAGCACCCCTGTCAATCTGCCTGTGTGGGACTTCACCAGCTCTCTGGCTATGGCTAGTGTCTACAGTCCAAATGCCATTGTCACCACACTCTCCTGTTCGATGCCACTACCCTCTGACTGTCCAATATCTGTGGCCACAGGGGACTGGGTATATGTGGGCATACTGACTGTGTGTGGCGACAATGGGGGAGGAAGTGGGATGTCAACTCATGGGACACATTCAGCCCCCAACAACCCAACTTGTGCCTCACTACAGCCACCATCATCATCAGAGTCCGATGAGACACTGACATCAGGTTGTGAGGGGGACACAGTCCAACCCCCATGGTCACATGTGAGGAGGAAGACAACATGACTACATTAATACATGCACTATTATGTCTGCTGATACACTCTCTCTCTCACACACACACACACACACACACACACACACACACACACACACACACACACACACACACACACACACACAAATACAAGTGAGGTGCCACAGCCACATTATACATACCTCACCTTATTACTGATCCCTTGCACAACACACAAGCAGACCACAACAGACACAGACAAGGCAAGCCCTTAACAACATGCAGTGCAGCTATGGCTAGTTAATTTTACCAGTACTATACACCTGTGAGATAAATGACATGTCAGTGTATGTGATTAACCTTCAATTAAAAAACAGTGCACCCATCTCCACCATACTATTGCCCCTTGCATAGTAGACTGCATACACCTTCACAAAAATATGTGCAAATATGTCACAGCTCCAACAAATCTGCTACTGTGATTACCAATTCAATGCATTACAGTGAAACCCTCCACAACTGAACATACAAGTATTGTACTATGGCTAAGCTAAACAGTTATGTCCATGGCAAACTTGCAGCCCTTAACATTCCTATGGTATAGATGAGCCATAATAAGACATTTTCACACTCACTGGCTACAGGATGTTGGACTCCTGCCACACCAGATGTACCTATGGAATTGTGCGGGAGATGTATTTTCAGCAAACAGAAATGTGGCACTGGTACAGGATAATATGTGCATATACCAACATGTACAGTACAAACTGTGATACTGCCCACATCGCTGACATTCTGAGTAGGTATGCACACGTGTGCATTACAAACCATCCCCCCAAATGCAGATTGACCTGACGTCCATGTACAGATATGCAGAGGCTGCCACTATGACTGCTACAGTATTTAAGTAATGACCACAGGATGCTAACTCGGACGCTCTTCTGCTGTGGAAGCTGTGCCATCCACCTCCACAATGTATGGGGTGATGGATACTTGTGATCTGGTGGCTGAACCCAGATTTGCAAGGAACCCCTCTGTGGCTGAGAGTGGTTGTCATGTTGCAGGCCCTCCACTAGTGCCAGCATGGTCCCTGGCCACAGCTGCATCCTTTTGCCATGCAGCATTTATCATATCAGTGGCCCAGTGTCAGACCTGCTCATAGCTTTTGTCCTGTAGCCAGATGTTATTTACTGATGCAGCAAGGTCTGCCCACAGTGCAGTGCATTGTTCCTGCATATAGTGACTCCTCAACAGCAGGATATCATGATACAGTCTGAGGCCATCAACTGTGACTTCATTCTTGGCTGCAGAAAATGGTGGGTTCCTCTGTCTGTACATAACTCCTGAAAGACAAGAGGGGAACACATCACAGGACCACGTGCATTGTTCTCCATTATGTGCACACCCTCCACATCTACATTTGCCAGCACTATCCTCCACTAACTCCCACATCATTCCCTGCCATCTCTCATCACAGTATGTATGTGGCTATCAACAACATAGTGGCAATACATCATGCATTTCCCTCCTCATCCTGCTGTTTCCTGCTACTTGCTGCATGTTCTCTAAGGTGTTCAACTGCATCTTTTCTGTTGCACCTATTACTGCTTGTTTATAGCCTGTCTACATCGTATGTGGTACTGTAAGCCTCCTACATTTCTTTTAAGCACCTAGGCTGTAGGACCACCCCTTTGGTCTCCCTGGCCCTCCTTCCTCAGATTCTGACAAATATGGCTTGGCAAAGTCCTACAGTTTCCCCTACTAGTCTGGTTGATATGGGCATCAGTGTAGCAACTGTCTCATGTACATGGACAACCATCTACAAACACCACCAAGGAACACAATTTGTGAGAGAGATGCAGTGACATTAGGCACCTACAGTCAATACTCGCTCCCTCTCAAGACCGCATATCTGGCACCAAGAAGGTTGTCAACACAATCAATACACCTCACACACCACCCACACCTATACAGCACACAACCATATATGCAGAGGTTCGCAACATAAACCTCCCCAAACAAAGGAGACCTCTGAGGCAAAACCACAAGCAAAATCCACAGCCCTGCACACCACATGCCAATCATAGCCACACACCTGTGTCCCACAGCCAATAGGGCGACACCAGAAATGAAACATATTAGTCATTGGAGACTCCATTGTGAGACACACAGATGTGCATCTCACCAGGCTGTATATGAAGAAGGCCACAGTTACTTGAATGTCAGGTGCCAGAATCTGCCATATCACATACGCACTGCTGTCTCTCAACAACAGTTACTGTTATGAGTCTGTCATAGTCCATGTTGGTGTGCCTGACCTGCGATGTACTTCCCTGGCCTGGACTATATGATGTGACAGATGATTGCGTTCACTGAGTATGTGTGCCAGGCAGGTATGTCGCTAGCCTTAAGTAGCAGTCTGCTGTCACCAAGAATGATTCCCCAACAGAATCAGGAAATGACTGACCTTAACAATTGGCTTGGTTTCTGGTGCTATTACAGGGGGATCCAGTACCTGACAGCCTGAGATGATATGATCAACAGACCACAATGCTTAGCCAGAGATGGCCTCCATGTGTCTCACCTGGCCTTCAGGCTTCTGGTCATGGTTCTTGTCACCACCATAGTGCCTTTATTAGGAAAATTGGTGACATTAACACTAACAACATGAAACTGTCAACAAATCAAAAAGTGAACACCATGCTGCTAATGAACATGAATCTGCACCCATTGCAAGCAGTGTTAACCCTGGAGAATGCTGACATCCATGCAGTGACAGACACATGCTTCAAAGCTGCAGAGAACACCCCAGCCTTACATGGTGACCCATCCTATCATATAGTCAGGGCCCAAGATGTGGGCAGTAAAGCCAAGGGATGTGGGGTTTCACTATATATAAAAGACATACACACCTCCAGGTTGGTCAAACAGTAAGACACATAGGAGACACTCCAGGTGCAGTTAACCATTGCCAAGACCCCCATTCAAATCATAGCAAGCTACCAGCCCCCACATGTGACCAGGAAGCCCATTCTGCCTATATGGACCTGTTCAACTCTATCAGTATTCGACTCCGTACTCTGACCCTGGGTGACTTTAAGTACCCAAACATAGATTCAAAGAACAACTCACACCAGCACGCAAATATCCACAGATTCATGGAATTTGACAATGCAAACACCTCAGAACTGCTAGTTGCTACACACACATGAGGTGAAGATCACTGGGAGTTGATAGTAGACAAAATGGGTAACCACTACAGCATCCCTTCATTGTCATCACCATGGTAAAACCAACCATAAAGTGTTCATGTCTGCAGTCACCATCTCCCACAATACCTATCTAGCTAGGGTCAGACATACAAACACCTCCAAAGCTGATAACACCCTCCTGAATGATGGTACAAACAGCTTCACAGCTCCCTGCCCCTCTGTAGGAACTGGTACCAATATTCACAATACACCAAAGCACTATTCGTGCATTTGTATAGATGCATGGAGTCAGGTATATCCGACAGGACTACATCATCCTCTGCAAGGATAAGTAAACCTGTGTGGTGGACATCTGCAATAAATACACTCTATAACAGGAGTGAAATAATGCTGTCCAAGACCAAGAAGGAGCAGGTGCCCAATGTGAAGCAGTGTCTCCTTAGCCTGTACAAGAAAATAAGAGCACTACTGAAATCCTGCAAAGCAAACTCTGAGCTCACATTGGCGCCATCCACTACAGACAGTCATATCGCCCTCTTCACATATGTCTGCAACCTCAAAGGAAGCACCCAGACCTGCTTAGATGTGGTGGTCAGGGATACCAGATATACTAGTGCTGTTGATATACCAAAATTGCTGCTTAACAGAGTCAATAAAAGCTTCACCCCCTGTCCTGCCTGTCAGTACATCAGGACATCCCCAATATCTGCCCCCTTCCCTTATATCTAGGGAACAGGTCATCACTGGCATCTCAATGTCATGGAATACAGCCTCCATGGGACTTGATTACATCACAGGATACATCCTACATGACCACAAGCATGAACCTGCAGCACCATTAGGGACTGTATTCAAACAAAGCTTGAATACTGCCTTTGTCTCAGCCAAGTGGAGGACACTCACTGTCATCCCTTTACACTAAGGTGGAGCGTCCACCAATTTGGCACATTATAGACCCATCAGTCTAACTAGCCTGATCTGCAAGGTCATGTAACAGATTATCATGAACCTCATTAACAAGGACATTGGCGACCTCCACACACTCAATCACACACAGTTTGGCTTTGTCAAGGGGGGATCATGTCTGTTACATTTGCTTGACTTCTTTGACACAGTCACCAAAGCCATGGATGAGGGGAGACAGTTCACATTCCCTACCTTGACCTGGCCAAAGACTTTCACAGTATTTCCCACTTGGCCATAATATATATACGCTCTCAACTAGGCATCAATCCATATATTACCAGATGGGTAGCACACTGGCACCCTGGCAGCACCCACCTGCTCAATACAGGGGAAGTCACCTCAAGTGTTAGAACCATAACTAGTAGCATAACCCATTGTTCTGTCTTGGGGCCACTGTTATGTGTGATATACTCTTTTGAGGTGCAGGCACAACCAGTGGGCTATGGCCGACCACGTTTGCAGAAGACTGGATGTTCGGTATTGTCACAAAATCCCCTAGTGATGTGGACATCCACCAAGAGGGCTTCATGCAGTCACATGAGTGGTGCCAGACACATGGCCTCAGGCTGCATACCACAAAATGCAGCATCATCCCCTTTAGGGAGAGTGGCGTTACCACAAATTATCAGATTACTAACAACGTCCTAAACATGCAATCAGTCATGAGGGATTTGGGCACACAGGTTGATGGCACCATGACATTTGTCCACCATGTTGCTTCCTTTGTAAGGAAATACTTCTACAAGGCCCACCTCATACATAAGGGTATCTCATCCAGGGACATGGGGGTAATAACATCCCTGTATTTCTCCTTAATAAGGCCCATTATTGAGTATAATGCTCCTTTCATCATGTACCTCATAAAGCACATGCAGCAGCTGAGGAGACCACAGAGGTCCCTCACCAGGGAATACCAGGGCCTCAGACATCTACCATACACAGATAGGCTAAAAGGCCACCTCTCTACCCGGTTTCATACAGACTTCTCTGAGGTGACCTCTGTGTGACATAAAAGGTGATCATGGACTCCACCTTGATAGGACTGTTGCAGATATGCAACTCATGCTCCAGTCGAGTTACCCCCATACGCTCCATCTACCTAGTCTGTGGCATCAACAGGAGTTGTTGGCGGGTCAGATGTGTGTCCCACACAGTCACCCAGCTGTGGAATGGACACCCTGTCCACATCAGGCAGAGTACCTCTTTACCCCTTTTTAAGCAAAACCTGGATAACTGGATGGTAAACAGGTCATACTCCCTTGGGATACCACCTGTGTCCCTGTTGGACTGGGACTTCAGGTGCTGAGTTGCATAAACATGGTCTAAACTCTGGACTAGGCTTATGTGGGCCTAAGGACCAATAGCCTAGTAACCTCCTGTGATCCTAGGTATACCAGTTATGGCCCTGTGTGCTGTAATGGACTGTGTTGTCATGTCTCCACACCCATCACTGCCATCTACTGTGGTGTGTTCCCTATGGGCGATGTCCCAGTACCATGTCATACAGCCACCATCCGAGAAATAGGTGTGTGGTACTACAAGTGTATGGGGACAGTCGATCAACATGTGTGTGGCCCAATGACAGATATCAGTGTGATAAACACAGCATATGATATACATTTTGTCACACACAGACTAGAGTTCGAATTCAGAGACAAGTACTACTAAATATTTATAGAAACAGTTATGTATTGTTAACAGATGTTCTCCCCACAGGAATTACAGGTAAATAAATGGCTGTTGTAGCTGTTCAAATGGGTTACTAATTTGTGTGTCCAGATGTACCAGAGTGTTAACGGCTTTGTTCAGCAAGGTGATAAGAATTCAGTAAATAAAAAGTCAACAAGTAAAATAGTAATATAAGTTAATAAAACTGTTTAATCTTGGAACAGCTGTATGCCTGGTGTATCTGTGAAAGTCTGCTGATAGTCTAACCCCATGCCTGCCAAGGATGACATGATAAGCGTAAACTCTCTGTACTGTGCACGATACATGTCTCTCAAGTGTCACGCTGTTATGAACTGTGATTACTGATGCCAAATTTCTGGGACACAGATTTAATAGCCACTTGATTTATCTGAATAGCACAGTCACACTACATCAGTCCACAGTACAGCATGATACTCATATATGTTCCACTGACATGTAATAGTCCTCTGTAGTTGTGTACCTGTAGGTGTTACAGCTTGGCCCATACTGTCCCATGGGGATAGCTTGAGAGGTATGTAGGTGCTACAGAAGCTACAGGGCACTTTTATATATAAAGTAAGGGCAGACCTGTAGAGTATATCAGAGTATGTTGCAGACAATATAGCCTATACTGGTAGCAATGGAATATCTTTCTCTCTCCCCCTACCCACTATCTGCATCACAATTTATTATTGGTATACATTGAGTATGGCTTACTTTTAACATATGTTGTTCTCAAAATGTTATGTTGGGCCTTGTGGTTTATTATTGTGATATATTACAATGGTTGCATACTAATATACCTTGATGAATTACCTGAGTTGTTGGCCTTTTGCTGTAACTGTTACTGGCATGTTGTTACAATATTGGCTGTTATACCACTTACTGCTGTGTTCCATATGCTATGCAATCTTATGTTACTGGGTTAATTGGAACAACCTGGCATAGTATTATAACTAATGTTTAAATATTCTGTTCATTACTAACCTATGCACTTTGAAAAACACCAACACTATAGCTCGACTGGGTAGGCCAGTTCCTGCGAATCCACCTACCGTACCTTAACCGGCCATGGCACTGGGTCAAAACATGTCTAGGA
The DNA here is from genome assembly GCF_019279795.1 of Protopterus annectens. Lineage (NCBI taxonomy): Eukaryota > Metazoa > Chordata > Ceratodontiformes > Protopteridae > Protopterus > Protopterus annectens. The sequence continues at coordinate 965,629,532 of NC_056737.1, forward strand.
CCAAACCTGGAGCTGCCCCCTCAGCCGGTCCTGTACCACTTGTGGGTCGAACTGCCTCAGGGGATGGGGCGACTGGTGTGGAGAGGGAGTGGTCACCCAGCAACAGCTGCCAGACATGGTGTGCAGTATCATGCAGAATGGATTTGACAGTTGACTGGGCTGGACAGAGGGCAGACTGGCCTTGGCAACAGCCCCCACCACAGCCACCTTTGCGGCCATGAAGGAGCAGTGGTGACTGCCCATGGGTGAGGAGCTCAGTCCCTCTGCTGCTGTCTGGGGGCACATGGCTCTCCGATTCCACAACACCCTCCCCGTACAAGGTATTTACTCCTCTCATGTGTCATACACCATCCATGTCTGCTGTGTTGTCTGTTTGCAAATGTTACCTCTCCTACCCAACTTACCTCCCCACATGGACCTATATCCCTTCCTCAACATTCCACTCTCTCACTAAAAAAAAAAAAATGGGCATCTGTCCCGCAAAAAAAAATATCGCCCCATACATAACTCTCCATTTTTCCCCCATGTACACTAGCCATAATCAAGCCTTACAGCAATTAATCAACACAGTTATGTTGCCCACACCCCTCTCTCTGGGTTGTAAGGCTCCAAATTCCAAATTGTCCACAACCTGCACAGCTGTTACTGCACAAGCAATGAAGAGCTATGGTCCTTTCCTACAACTGTCCTGCACATCCCTACCTACCGTTCACATTGTTTTTACCCCTGCTTCCCCCATTACACCACTTTCTTATCACCCCCTTTTTTTTTTTTTTTTTTTTTTTTTTTTTGGAAATAGCATGGGGTTAAGCAGAGCTAAGTGCCACACTACGTCATGGCTCATCGCACAAACCCACTTAAAGCTGCTTAAAACTGCTTTAATCACCCACTGTCTTTCTGGCATAGTTCACATCAGCAAAATGATTAGTCCTGCCAAGTTGCGAACATGGGACCCTGCCAACTAGGGCATAGTGCATTAGCCCACTAAGCCACTCAGCTCTGAACTATAATAGCTGTTTCCATACACATATCCTGAGTGCCAGTAATACACAGTTTGTACATATAATGGGGAAAATGACAGCATACTTGGGACTGTGATGGAGTCACCAAACCAGTACACAGCCAGATAAATGCTGATGGATGTATGTGAAGCATACGATATCAGGTAGAGCTGACAACTGCACAGACTGTTGCAGAATGTCCACAGCTGTGCCACCTACTTTTGGCATGGTTGTCACAAAACCTATTCTGTTTGCTGAAGTACTGACAAGTCAGTACAGACTGAGATTAGAAAATCATGACAGAAAGTTCAGTGTCACATGTCATACCCATCCAAACACACATGTTCATGCCAATCCTGTGTAACAGACTGTATTTATGCACATATGTCTTGCAAATACATCTGCTATAGTATTGACTCAGTAGCTCAATCTGTTACATTCCTAGCATGCTTTACATTTTACCACCCACAGTCCTGGCTTCCATTACAGTGTGTTGCATGTCTAGTACATGCTTGTCAATACAACAAATGACTGACTGAGATGTGCAATTTTAAGCAGAACAACATGCTGCTACTGCAGTCATTCCTAGCCTACTGTACATTTTGCCTCACACAATTCTGGCATCCATTCCAGTCTGTTGCATGTCAGGTACATGCTTGTCCAAATGGCAAATACTTGACTGAGCCCTGCAATTTTAAGCAGAACCAGTTGCTGCTACTCCAGTCACTGCCACCCATATTAGCACAACAAAGGCCTGTAGGTTGGGACACACTTCACAAATATATATAGGTGTCCTAAATGTTACCTACCACTCTCTGGATGGCACTATTACATAACATATGTAGCAGAGGCACATGCCTCACCTGGTCTGTTATGGGTACCATCAACCTGGCTATGCTGTGATAACAGAGCTGACACTGCTTCCTCACTCACATATACAGCTTGCTGTCCCCCAATGTGTTCACAATCCCCAGTATGACTCCTGGCCAGAATGCAGCAGCTGCAGCCTGCAACATATGTGGCAGTATGTTCAGCTACCTGCTGCAGACCTACCATACCTCCCAAACACCTAGAAGAGGGGATCCACACAACACCCATACAGAAAGAGTTGGAGGGAATGGTTAAGTGACAGGGACATGTGTCACAGTCTTCCCCTACAAACATACACAGCTGATAGACCAGCAGCTACTGCAGCAGCATGCATATTCTGATGTAAATGATGCATGACACTCAAATCTGTCTGTCCCCTTACTGACCTCAACCCACACTGTTAAACAGTAAACTGCCACATAATCAGGAAGTCTGTTCAAAATGGTCAAACATAGCATGCCAAACTGTAGGCATACTACATAAATCCAGACAGTGGACAGTATTTTTACCTACCCTCTGTGATGCTGTAGTCCCCACTCCTCGATAATGTACATCTCACAGGCCAGGAAAAGGGCCAAGGCCTACATGAAGGCCTTAAATATGAAATAATGAAAATGCAACCCAGTTGTTCTTGAGGCATTTAGCAAGTGTGAGCCACAGACTGGTGCACAAGCAATCACCTGTTCATGAGCATTGCCTATAAAAGGCAAGCTGCTGCCTTAGGTAAACAGGTCTGTGATTTTCTTTATGAAGATAGACTGTGAGAACATAAGGCATTATACTACAGGATTTCTGCACATAAAGGCAAACAGCACTATATCAGGTAAGTAATAGAAGTCCCCATGTAATGGGATGCAGATGGAAGGATTCAGTTATGGGATTACAACTGTAGGTCTGTAGTACATATTTTGGAATGACATGTTGTTATTAGTCAGCTGTCTGGCACCTACAGGCTTCCCTTTTGGCTCTGCCTGCTGTAACATAGATCACAGCTCTGGCCCTCTGAGTCCTCTAACAATGGTCGGCTCATGTATGAATGTTACTGGATTGTCATTAAGACAATAATGACAGTAAGTACTGTTGGATACAGCTGGCATATCACATGCTGTACTGTCAGTCAGCTCCTCTCAGTCTATGAATGTCACAAAGGCATACTTCAAACATTGTGCAGGTGTCCCTGACCGATCCTGATGTAGTCTGGCTAGGGCACAGTGTACTCCACACATGCATCCCATCACTTGAGAGCTATACCAAGCATACCTGTTGACCCCCTACAGCAGGAGAGCAGGTCATAACCAGTAGTAGTGGGACTCAGGCCTGGTCTCAGCGACAGAGTGTACATATCGGGCATACAATATAAGGGAATGAATGCAGTACCAGATATTAATGTACCATAATTGTTTTCTGAGGGGCCTGGTGTGTGACAGCCAGATTATGCACAGTCTGGAAACAAACATTAAACATTGTCCAACTGTTTGCCACACATCCACATATGTCTGGCAGAGGGTCCACATATATCAGGCACAAGTACACATTCTGCAAATGTCTGTGTACTGCAGATGTCGGCCACCTACAGGGAGGATATCCAGCAGCACATCTGAAGTGCTGTCTGTCATTGTCAGTCAATGGTCTTTTACTAGGAGTCCAACCATGACCCTGGACTCCAGAATGCCACACTGCTGCACCCATAAGCATGCACCCTCTCCAACTCCTGCCATAGTTCCTGCACAGGTCAAACTCCAACAGGTTCTGGCTGTAGTCACACCTGTTTAGCTTAAATAAGGGTGTTTTCCTGCCCTTTGCCATCCTTGGGCCATTTTTAAAAATGTGGTACTCCGCTTAACACTTCACAAACCTGCTGAGCGCAGCCAAGCAGTGCTTAAACTGGTAATACTTAGCAAAGCTTAGTGGTGTGCAAACTAGCTTAGCTGAGCTGAGGACTGCTTAAACAGGGTTTGCTTAACAGTGCCCAAACTAGATAAGTGGAGTTGCACATTGCTAAGCAGTGCTAAAATGGGTGCTGTTTAAGTACTGCTTAGCTTGGCTTAGTAGTGCTTAGCAGAGCTTAGCTAAGGGCAAACCAGATTAAAAAAAAAAGAAAAAGAAAATAAATAACTTATTTGTTCATTACTACTAGTTTATTATTATGTATATGTATTGTAGTTCTATATTTCCTGACTTTATGTATTTTAATTTCTTTATCTTGGAGTGTGTATTTTATGTATTGTAAACTTGTGTGTAACTGGATCTCTTCTCCTTGGGTCTCCACTGCTAATGGGCAGACACGGCCACGGTACTCTCTGTGTAGGCCTTCCACTATTCCTACACAGAGATTTTTAAATCCCCACCTATGTCTTGCACATTTGTGATCTTTAAATGTGCGTCTAAACAGTAATTGCATATGGATCCTATAATATAATGCATTTAATGCACTACTATGAAAAACAGATGTTGTCTCACTTTGCATCCTCATCAACAAACGACAAACAAATAAATGTGCTGCTCATTATGAATATTGCCAGAAGACTGGTTAAGCTAACTTTTCAGGTTGTGCAACAAGATAAGTCAAGATTATTCCAAGAAGAGACAAAGACCATGCTTCTGTGCCTTAATTCAGTGCCCTATAGCTTCCTGAGACAGGATTGTTAGCTTGCCTTCTGAGCTATTTATTAAAGATCTAGTGGTCCTACATTTCTTTCATCTTTGCAAATCCAAAGTAATACAAGAAACAAGGGCCTACATCTGCATCAACAGATAAATAAAATTAAATGGAGAAGCAGATTCACTACCCAGAATCTCCCTAACCTCTGGAATAAATTTCCCCCTGCAAATCAAGCAGTCTGATATACAATCCTCCTTCATAATGCGGCATAATCAGATGGGTATTCCATAAGCCAGCCCAGGCTTGACTAGCTTAGCCCTCCTTGAGAAGGGAGGTTCAGGCTAAGGTGAGAGATGGCAAAGCATTTTGATCACAAGACTTAGTTGCACTGAATATTCCTATGATTTCTGCAGTAAGGTAATAAGAGCTAGCTATGTGAACAAAATAATATAGAATGGACCATTCTTTGGAATAAAAAGGTTTGACTTTCCTAAACAAGGATGTCAGGTATTTAGCAATACAAGAGTATAATGCAAGATCCACCATGAACTTTGTGACTACATTTCAGTGTAAGCTGCCTCCTGTGCTTCTTCTTTTTACCTCTCTGCAGTGTTTATAGATTCCTTTACAGAGACTATCGCGCAACATGGAGATAATAGTTATCAGTGTAGCCAAAGAAATACATCACTTCCTGCACGTAATACATATATTACTAATGGATAAAGATACAGGAAGCTTGTTGCCTGTGATGTATAAGTTAGTAAATAGACTTAGATCATTTTTAGGTTAGTCATCTCACTAAATCTGAGATATTCCACTAGAATTTTGACCAGATTAAAAATCTGAAGTCTCCCTTTTTTTTCAGTGGTATGTTTCTAAACTGCAACACATAGAATTTATCTTGGCATTCTGAATGTGTCAAAACTGAATATTTGTGAGGTACTTACCATAAATTTGGAAGAAGAAGTCATACAAATGTCATTAGTAGCTCTAAATATTGAAGTACACAAATAAATGGCTAACAATCAATCCCAAAAGATGGAAACCCAAAACAGTGAAAAAACAAAACACATATGTTTTTGTAGGGGGCAAGCCCCTATGCACACCCTACACACCCTATACCCCCTGTAATTATAAATACCATCTCTGAGATTGCTCTGTGGTGGGGTGCACAATCTTTCACAGACATGACATGGGCAGAAGCTATCAAAAGAGTTTTGATCACTTCTAACTGTGTTAAAAGGGTCTGTATCGCATTGTCAGAAACACTATTTATCAAATCGCTATTCAGTGAATCCACTTTGTCGAGCTCTTGCTTTGTCGAATGGCCATTTAGTTGACGTTTTTCATAGGGAAACACAACAGCTGTCCAGCATACTGCCTATCACAAAATTCTAAAAAGTTAAAACCCACCCAATTGGGGGGGTTTCACCCCCCCACACCCCCAGTGTGGGGATCTGTGCCCCCCACACCCTCATAACTAAATATACCAACTCCAAGACTGCACTACAGTCAGGAAAAGGGCAAATTCCAGATGATGGCCAACTGTTGTTTTTCCCTATGAAAAACTTCGATTAAATAGCCATTCAACAAAGTGAGAGTTCAATGAATGGGTTCGCTGAATAGTGATTCGACAGTTAGTGTTTTCAATGATGTGCTATAGACCTGTGTTAAACATGTTTAAGACTGAGAATGTTCAATTATATGAAGTGTTTCCAAATGACTGACAACTTATTAAACAGCAGGTTCTAGCTGGAGGTTTTAGTCAATTTCAGGACTTGAGTCATGAATATGCTTTTAAATCTTGGGGCAAAATTAATATGCAAGTGTTTCAGGCAGGCTCTAAGCCCAGGAAGACTCTGACACTCAAGCTCAGTTCGTATCTGTGCAAGGGGTGTTATGAATACCTAAATTATTCTTGCTACTTCTCTAAAGTTTCTGCATCATACATAATATTAGAATGATTTGGAACCACTTTCAAACTTTATTTTATAAAATTTAAAACTAATCTTTTCTGTCCTTTATTCATGTTCTGACAAGTTTAGTTAACATTAAAATTCCAGTTTGTCTCTAAAGCAAACAAATGCAGAAGGCTTGGAGAAGATTTATGAAAACAATTCTCTGCCTTATATGACTTCTTATTTAAATCACTTCTGGTATGATTGCTTTCACATGTAACTTTGGTTGTACTTAAACAATGGGGATCTCACGTAAATGAATCTAACATTTATTCTCTAATGGAAACTAATTAGAGATGGAGAGAAATGGATCATTCTATTAAGCTCTTGAAGAAGTTGAATAAATTAGTATCATGGAAGATGAAACAGAAATTGACATTCATATTCTCACAAAATGAGATAGACTGTATTGGGGGTCTTTATACTTCACTATTTATAAATAGTAGATTAACTGATTAATAAGAACTTAGCCATTATACCTTAAATCTAGACCTTTGTGGCATTGTATACAGTGAAACTACTTCCACTAAACACCTTGGAGACTGCCAAACCTCCTGTTCATAGGACAATTACATCACCTTGATGAATGTTTAATAATTACCTTTCTGGTCCTAAGTATTTGAAGTGGAAGTTCCCTCAGCTCTGTTGAGGAAGCTGTGAGTTATAACGTGGTCTGTTACATTAATTAGCTAGCTGTCTTTGTTTGAATCTTAAACCATGCAGGAAATCTTAATTAAGCAATACCTGGCACAAAAGGCAGTTTTTCATAACTTTATTAATTCATCCACTAAATACCATGGAGATCTTAAAATTAAAAGGTTATTTATACCTTCTGTGCAAAAAAAAGCTAACAAAATACTAGAACTCAACATTGATTCCAGCCATACTTCTAAACTGCCCAGATTTTTGCAGAATGTCCATATTTTTGGCTTATATTTTTGGTCTGTACTTCATAAAATTTATGGTTTTCTGGCAAATCATTGGGATGATCTGAGGATTGAAGTCACTAAATAATGGCATACATTTGAGTTTCAGACTTCAAGTATTTCAGAAAATGTATATTAAAACAAACCCTGTTAGTCTAGCAACCTTCTAAGTTTATAAGAGCAATATTTAAAATATGTCCCTATTTTTGGACCTTTGTCCCCACATTTTCTTGGGCTTTGAACAGATTTCTTGCACTAAGAGGTTGGGAGGCATGAAATTTCCAGCCATGCCTGAATGAATTCATTAATGTAATCTGACCTGCTATTTTCTGGCTGTAGAGGGTTGTACTTTTAGATGGACATCACCGAGGCTGTCTTTGAATGATGATATTTGTCACACTAGCAGAGATATTCAGGTTATTGCTTCTGAATGAGGGGAACAAATAAAAATGTTGTGGTACTCCTTCAAAGATGAGAGTGGGGTAAGCAGGCCCCCCTCTCGTTCCCATCTCCCATCTTTAAACCTCCTGATCAACTAACAGAAGACCTAAAAGACATGGGGTTGCATTTTTGTTTCAGTAACAAGCTAAATGGTCATTAAGAATAGTTCTGCAAACTCGTCTTTATTTTTCCAGTATTTTCTATTTTCTGACAAGCCAAGATTATTTATTTAAAATCTGACTCTACTACTCTGTATTAGCAAGCTATATCTCAGAATTTATAGGGTGAATATGTTGTAATGTAATGATTAGTTGTAGATATTCTCAGTGTTGTACTCAGAACTGAGTTTTAACTTGAAAGATTGTTAGATGATTCAGAAGTTTATAGTCTAAATGTTTATGTGGCATATTGTTAAGAGCTGCAAGGAAATTTGATAAAAACATGAATAAAAGAAAGTGAACATATGTTCAAAAACTGTAATGGGCTAGCTTACAAAGTTTGTGTTAAAACCTCAGATACAGGAAACTGAAATCTGCTAGGTACACCACAAAAGTGAGTTGTTACAGACAACAGTTCTTCAGCTCTTCTGAAGGGAGTGGTCACATCCTTAATATCATACTGATATATTAATTCTCTAGCACAGAATTTGTAAAGATTTTGCTTTTGTGTTGTGTGTGTGTGTGTGTGTGTGTGTGTGTGTGTGTGTGTGTGTGTGTGTGTGTGTGTGTGTGTGTGTGTGTGTCCAACCTTTTTCTTATTGCACTACAAACTGGTATGTCTGTAGTTTTAAAGACAACCTATCTATCCTTGTTGGTGACCTGGGGTTTAGATTGTTAAATGTTATTTCTAGGGATTTAGAGACAATGATTACATTGAAATGTTTATCAAATATGTACACGTAATTGTTTTCATACCTCCTTTTCAATCTTTTAAAGACCTACTAGCAAAAGTTATCGTTCTTTGATGTTATCTTGTATCACACATAAAATTATGTCTCAACTTACTGTACATGCCTAATTTCCTAACATATTTCTGGCGTGGGTATCACAGTACAGCATAAGAGTATGTGTACTTCTTTCACTCTTCAATAGTTAGATGATTATTTTCTGGCAACATAAAAGTCACATCTTTCTTGACGAGCTCCTTGTGTAGTGATGGGCTTGCACTACAGGTGGGTTGTCATAACGGTTAAGGTCTTTGTTTCATAAGCACAAAGGACATGGTTTGATTCTAACGTTAGGAGATTTGCAAGGCCTTAAAGGGAGTCACTGTTATACTTCCTTATTTTGTACTAAATATAGAACTGCAGTTTTGCAAATTGCTTTCACCTCTGTTGGATATGGCTATGCTCTCTTCCATGAGAAACTGAATCCATAATTTTAGCATCTTACACACACACACACACACACACACACACACACACACACACACACACACACACGCACACACAAACATACCACATGAAGACCTATGGAAAGTTTAGAGTCACAAAACCATCTGCAACATGCCTTCAGATGTTAGAAGAAAATAGAGTATCCATAGAAAAGCCACATAAGCACAAGGAGGACATGCAGACTCCACTCAGAGGACATTCTAGCTGAGAAACAAACTAGCAAATCTCTTTCTGTTAGCTGGCAATGTTAGACAATGTGTCACTGTGCTACTTTGTACACTTTTGCAAAAATCATATTATGTGTCCAATGTCAGGCAGTTTTCATTTAATGTCTTCAGCTCATTTTTCAGTATGTAATTATGCTCTTTTTCATTTCTCCCTCTGTATAACACCATCACTGTAATTTGGTTTAAGCATTGCTGATGGTTTGTTGCACCTTGTTGAATGCCATATTGAAGATGTTTAAATGCTGATCTGTTATCAGATGCTACTATTCATAGGTTCATAGGAGATTACTAGGCTAATGGCCCTATGGCCTTTACAAGCCTAGCCATGTTATACCCATGTTCCCTAATTGGTTAGGGTCAGAGCGAGTCTATGATCAGCACTGACTACCCCTATCCATGAGGGAAATAGGTGTAACCCACAGGATGAATTTATAGTCTCCCAACCAATTGTCTAAGTTGTGCTTGAATAAGGTCATTGAGGAGTTCTGTTTCATGTGAACTGGGAGTTTATTCTAGAGGGGCAGCAATCTCTGGGAGATATATCTGTCTCTCCAGCAAGTTCTGTTAATGTCACAAGCTAGGCTGAGATCCCTGGAGAGAGTGATTCTTGTCCCATTTGAGTTGTGGATGTGAAGCATTTCCATAAGGGCAGGGTCAGAGACTGCTCTGTAGGCCAGGCACAAGTCATCTCTCAGCAGCCTGTATGATACAGAGTACAGTGACCGGGCTTTCAGTTTTTCCATGTAGGTCATGTTTTGGAGGCCCTTAATTTTTCTGGCCAGAAACCTCTATGTTGTCTCCATCTGTTGCAGGTGTCTGATGAGGTACATGCAAAAGAGAGTGATGGACTATATTACTGGTCTGATGAGGGTGGAGTACAGACATCCTTAGGCTTGGATTCAATGCCCTTACTTATGAGATGTGCAATGTAGAAGGCTTTCCTTATCAATGTGGAGACATGGTGATCAAAGTTTAGACTGCTGCTAACCTGTGTTCCCAAATCTCACACCACTGGGTTTGAGATTATGGGGGTGCTGTCAATATTGTAATTTGCAGGGACGTTGTCTTTGCCAAAGGGGATAATAATGCACTTTTTTGCTTTTAGTTTTAGTCCGTAGCTTTGGCACCAATCATTTTTCTGTGTCAGCCCCTTTTGTAATATGTTAACATCGTGTGAGGACTCAATAATTGCATCCATTTTGGAATCATCAGTGAATTTGATAAGCCACAAGCCATGTACTTCTGAGTAATAGATTCCAAACAGTAGAGCACTCAGCATAGGTCCTTGTGGTATGCCACTGGTAACTGGTCTGCTGGTAGAGGTGGAATCCACAACTTTGAAAGTATGTGTTCTGTCAGTGAGCCAGTTGGCTACCCATCTAGTGATGTATGTGTTAATCCCCAGCTGGACAGTTTCTCAATGATACCTAAGTGGGGGATTGTGTCAAAACCCTTGGCTAAGTCAAGATAGACAGTATGTACTGTTGTGCCTGCATCCAGCACTTTGATGACATTCTCAGAGAAGCCCGCCACATTATTTAAGCATGACCTACCATTAATGAAGCCAAACTGGGTCTGGTCAAGAGTTTGAAGGTCATCTATGTCCTTGTTGATAAGGTCCATGATGATTCTTTCCATGGCCTTGCAGATAAGTAGGTTAGGCTTATGGGTATATAGTTCCTAGGTTCAGTTGATGCACCCCCTTTCTGCAAGGGGATTACTGTTGTTGTTCTCCACTCTGCTGGAACAAAGCCAGTGCTCAGGCTGAGGTTAAAGAGAGTGCCAAGTGGTTCTGCTAGGTCTTGTTTTAGACTGTTTAGTAAGCAGCCTGGGGCATTATCTGGTTCCATAGAGGCTATGTTTTTGGCCTTGCAGAGAGCGGATATGACCTGCTCTTTGGAGATACTAGGTAGAGAACTGGTGTCAGGTATGTTTTGGAGTATGTCTGGTGGGGACGGGGGGGGGGGGTCTGTGCCAAATCTGTCAGCAGGTTGGCAATAATAGATGCTGTCCACTATAAGTTCAGCACATAGTTGGGCATGCCCTTTTAGATTTCAGACATAGCTAAAGAATGCCTAATGATTATCCTCAGCTAGGTGTGCTAACTTAGCTTCATGACTAGCTTTAGAGGACTTTACAAGATAGCTAATTTGCTTGTTCAAGTCGTGGAGGGTATTCTTCTTCTGTTGAGTAAATTCCCTGTTGTTCTTAGACATCAGTTTCTTCCTTTTGTTATATAACCTATTTATACTTGTGGTCCACCAGGGTGGCCTGTTTTTTGGGAGGACCTGGTTTTGATCGGGTCAGGTACAGCTGAGTCTATACAGTTGTTTAGATGGTTATACAGGGCATTTGCATACTCCTCTGCATAGCAGTTATAGGTTCATACTTACATACTAGTCTAACAACTACCAAGTCCTAGCCGTGCAATCCAACCCAATTGTGACCCTATATATCATGGGCATTTATTGAGGGGCTATGTCAGTTAGGAAGTATCTAGAGGTTATGTAGGGGGGGTATTTTAGTTTGGTCGATACTGTTTGCCTCTGTCTATCAGAGACATGGGGCCAGAGCCAGGGTGAATTTTCAATTTCTCATCCATTGGTCAAGGTTACATTTAAATAGGGTTAGGGATGGACTGTACTACACATGGATGGGGAGCCTGTTTTACTCCATTTTACATGGTCTTGCAAAAATATTTAATTTTTTCACACGGTTCAGTTTTTAATATTGGTATTGACCACCATAGTAAATGCAATCTATTTTTAAACATTTTATAAACTTTCATAAATTTTAGGGAAAAAAAACAAGCATATAAAGAAAAGGAAATTATCAATTAACTATTTACAAAAGTGTCTACACTGTATATCAGAATATATGAATATAACTTTTCAAACCACAGTAGAGGTACTAAACATACAGTATAAATTAATATTTACCTATCAAGCAGTTCAGTTTTAACTAAACATTATATTATGATGCTATTTTGATAATTTTCAGCCTAATAACAGCTAATTATTTTTTGCAAATTATAGTAGTAATCTTTATGAATTCCACAAATGAAGATGAGAAAGTTTTCCACTGGAATAGTCAAAAAAGCACAATAAATGTGAAAATTGATATCTAGTTATGCAACCAGGAACTAAAGCATTAAACTGCACCAGTGATTTGGTCAATAAATCAATGATTTTTGACTTACTGCATACTATCTTCTGAGGTTCTGAGGTTACTAAATATACATCTTGGATTCAATCTTTTGAACTGATTGGCTTATCCGTAATTTGGAACCCTGATGATTATTCATCCTTACTGGCTCTGTGGAGATAGCTGGCCATTCAATTATGGGTGCAAATAATAGTAGGGGAAAAGGTAACTAGTTGGCCAGTTATAAAGAATACCTTTAGCCTGGTTGAAGCAGGTAAATTTTGTTTCACTAAGTTAAGGCAATTGTTTTTGAACACTAAATTGAGGTCAATTTCAAGACTGGATTGGCCACTGTGGATAAAGTAGTGGGTAAGATTGCTCCCAGAGGGATTAAATCAATACCATTTATAAAATATTGATTGAGCCAGGGGCACAGATGCCCAATAAATATAAAATTGTTCAGGACACATGTGTTAGTCTTATTCTACTTCCAGAGATTTGTCACCACATAATGCCGGTTCGGAGTTTTGTGGAGCAATGCTTCTTCAAATATTATTACACACTTTCCAAATTGGCATCCATGACTCCGACAGTTTCACCAACCTGCTAGAGCTGTAATTAATTAGAACTGGGGATTTAGATGCATCTTCCTTGAGATTATTCATAGCTAGCACCACTTTAACCCACTTTAACTCAACTACCTCCCATGAAAAAACATAGCAATGTTAAGTTGCCTTGACTCCATTACTTTTTCTCCTAGTTATAAGTTCCATAATTGCTTTAACCAAACAAGAGTTTAGGCCTCTATATTTACTCTTGTTAACAGGTTAGAAAATAAAAACAAGGCCATAGAAGAAACATTACCCTCCCACTAGGAATGAGCTCTGGGCATTAGTAGAGAAAATTAACTAGAGAGACCAGTGTCAAAAATGAACAGACTAGAGCCAATACGAATAATAGCTGTCTGTCTGGTTACTTAAATATGTTGTTTATCCAAATAGTATGTATAGTCAAGGAGTATGTAATAAGTTCATAGGTTCCTAGGTAGGTACTAGGCTATCTGCCCTAAGGCATTTATAAGCCTAGCCAGAATGTGTTGGTTTTCGCAGTCCCCTTAGATTAGTTCCCTGTGCCTCTGTCCAGCAGAGCCACTGAAGTGATCCCCGGGGTAAACTTTCTGTTTCCCATCCATTCATCAGTGTTTCTCTTGAAGAGTGTTAGCGAGGAACTCTGCCTAATGTAGAATGGAATCTTGTTCCAGAGCATGGGAAGTCTCTGGGACAATAATCTATCCCTCCAGCACATCCTATTTATTGTTGCGGTGAGGTTTAGATCCCTAGAGCATGTGGCTCGAGGAGATATGCTTTTCTTTAGGTGGAGCATATCCATCAATTCTGGGTTGGACATGGCCTTGTATGTCAGGCAGAGATCACCTCTGAGTAGGCAGTATGCAACCGAGTACAGCTGGAGTTTCTTCAGTCGAGCTGCATAGGGCATCTATTTGAGGCCAGTGATCCTCTTGGTGAGGTACTTCTGTGGTCTTTCCAGCGGTTGCAGGTGTCTTATAAGATACATCTCAAATGGGGCGTTGTACTCTATGATGGGTCTGATGAGTGATGAGTAGAGGGGCACAATGACCTCTTTTGATCTGGATGCGAACCCTTTTGTGATAAGGTGGGCCACATAGAAGGATTTTCTAATGATATGTTATGACAATTGATTGTTATTAACATGAGACTGATATATAATGATATGTTACTACATTGTTCTAATAAAAGTTGTCAAAGAAAAAAAGATGAGTACATAAAAAACACAGCAAACAAATGCCACCCTTACAGTTTGTTAACTCCGTGGCTGCAACCCCTCCAGATCCTCCCTCACCTTACTCCCATAAATGCAAATTATCTGTACAAAACAAACTTATATGTTTTCTGGTCTTTACAGAATCTGAGCTGTTATTTACAGTTTCAAACATCCACAAGGATAGCAATCAGATTCCTCCACTCTTAAATATTCTATAGCATATCTCCTCCCTTCCTTCTCAAGTTTACACATCCACATTCCCCTTTGGTCCATGGTCTCCGCTCCCCATTCCGCTCACTGGAGCACTTAATCTGCCCAGAAGGGATAAGAGTTCTTACCCCTTACCCATTCTTCGATCCAGCTCCCAGTCCTATGAATAACGCCACTTTAATCAACTTTAACTCAACTACCTCCCAACTGTTTCCATCACTTCCTTTATCTTACTTAAAAAACTCTTCCCAATCACAGTTTTCTATCTATCCTGCATTACCATGACTCTATTTGTACCTTCTGAGATCCTCAAAATATTCTATACCCATGCAGGAACTTTTGCAGTCCTAAACTCAGTTTTTCTGACAGTCCTCCATCCCTTCTCTATGCCTTTTCTGCCTACCCTGCAACCATTTAAAGCTCAAACCTCTTTACCCTGAACCACTTTGAGCATTCTACAATAGCAAATACCCTTTTCCCATATTAAATGTAACTTCCTTTAAGGGGCAAATATTCCTTAGCTTTCATTCATCAAATCACTTGCCCTCTAAATCCCTCTTACCTTCCATGTGTAAGTGTTGTTCATCCATCATATAGCGCTCAACTTTCCCAACAACTGTCTAATCAAGCACACTCACTTTTTCCATCCACAGTTTCAATGTCCATTTTTTGATACAACTCTCTGTCTATCCCTTCATCCAACTTCCTAATTCAGGCCATTTCCTTACCATCCAGCAGTCTCACACTTACTCCATCATAAACCTCTACCTTTCATCTCTCTCTCTCTCTCTCAATATCTGTGAAAAATTGACTTCTGC
This sequence comes from Protopterus annectens, assembly GCF_019279795.1. NCBI lineage: Eukaryota > Metazoa > Chordata > Ceratodontiformes > Protopteridae > Protopterus > Protopterus annectens. The sequence goes on from NC_056737.1 coordinate 965,644,925, forward strand.
CTACCTCCTAAATTCCCACATATCCCACCCTTCCATCTTTTTCTTATTCTTAACCTTCCTTTGGCTATCTTATCCTCTCTCACCTGGTATGTTGATCTATTGATCTATAACTCTCTCTCTCTCTCTCTCTCTCTTTCTTCCTATCTTGAAGCTATATAAGCAGGTAATCCAATACACATAGAACCAAACCGAGCACCATGATGTGGTCTTAATGAATGTAGAGCTAAACAGACCACAATGATCTACACTCCAATACATGCAGAACCATGGAGAACGCAATTATCTCCATCCCAGTACATTCAGAACCAAAGAAAGTACCATGATCTGTACCCCAATACATGTAGTACCAAAGAGAGCACAATGATCTGTATCCCAATACATGTAGAACCAGAGTATCATGACCTGTACTAACTCAATTCATCAACCCTAATGGTACCACCCATCTAAGCATCCAATGATTTCATCCTCAGTTCTCTCCCTATTTATCTTAACAACTTCCTGTACCAATGAATGTACTTCAATACGCAAATACATCTTACCCAATGAAACCCAAGGCAGGGTTGACTACCCCAATACCCCTATATAAATCAGCATCACCATAGAACTGCAAGGGTAGAAGCACAACCCTGACTCCACCCCAAAAGCTGCAAACAGTTTCCAAGATTCCTGGCAGGAGTGTACCCACATGTTCCAGCAAAAGCATCCAGAGACAAATGCTCAAACAAAAACAAGAAGACATCCACAAACATCTTTATACTGTTAACTCTTTACCATTTTCTCTACAAAAAGTCTCACTCTCTGTGCTAACATTTGCATTCGTACAAAGCTGGAGATAAGGAATCCCTTTGCCTTGTTCCTCTGCCTGGATTGATCCTCTCTGTTAATCCTCTATTAATTGGAATTCTAATCCAGCCTTCCTACAATACACTTATACCTGTGAATAACCCACCCATCTACTATATCCTATCTTAGCATCCCTAACACAAAATTCCATCTCATTTAAACAAATGCCTT